>NC_090321.1:135467862-136067862 GCF_040869045.1 Eurosta solidaginis | reverse complement strand
AATGTGAGGCGTAGCATAACCTGATTTAGATTACTTATTACTATCAATAGAAATTTGAGGCGTCCAACGCTTTTATTTAATTTTCTGATCAAGGCCCTAGATTGATGAGGTGTGTGATGACTAGTACCTGGGCCCTAGCTAGAAAATAATTGGGTATGTTCTAGGTACTAGTCATCACACACCTCATCAATCTAGGTTGTGAAGTACTTTAATAAAGGCCATTTTGCATTATTACAAATTGGAGTTATTTATTGAACAGTTTAGTGATTCGAAATTAGAAGAGGATTGCAAATAAGAGGATTTGCAAGTAAAATCGTTACAATTGGTGTCAGAAGAGGAATTGTTGAATAAATTCCAGAGGACAACAAGGACATGGCAAAGTTCAGTGAATTGAAGATCCAGCAACTAAAGAAGGAGTTGGAGAGCCGTGGATTGAATACAAGCGGCTACGAGAGGCAATTGAAGCAGAAGGAATTGATGTGGAAGAGTATGTCTTTCATCTTGATGGCGAGGAGACAACATAAATTGAAGAGAAAAACGAAACATCGCAGACGGTTACCAGCACAGACTTGAACATGATATTGGCTGCAATATCTGCATCGACAGTAGCATCAATGTCATCACAACTGAAAGAGCAGAAGACATATATGGCATCACAACTAGAATCGTAGGAGAACCGTATAACATCCAAGATGGAAACACAATTGGAAGAACAGAAAACATACATGGCATCACAAATTGCAGAACAATTAAAAGAACAAGAGGCACGCATAACATTACAGCTCAGAGCACAAGAAGAGCGTATCTCAACAAAGCTGGAGGCACAGGAAACAAAATTCTCATCGCAGCTGGAGGCTGTTAGTGAACGACAAAATAAAGTGGAGGCCGAGATGGATGCTTTGAAAGATCGGATTCAGGAGTTACAATTGAACCGTCCAATCACTTCAACGTCTACTCTGAAGGTAAAATCCCCAATGTTTGATGGTTCTGTTCCATTACAGGTATTTAAGCTACAGTTTGAGAAGACCGCAAAAGTGAACAACTGGAATGCTGAAGATAAAGTCGCTGCACTCTTCGTAGCATTGAAAGGACCAGCTGCCAAAATCTTACAGACTATTCCAGAGTACGAACGGAACAGCTATGAAGCACTGATAGCCGCTATCGAGAGACGTTATGGAAGCGAGCATAGGAAACAGATATTCCAAATTGAGTTGCAAAACCGCCACCAAAGAGCGAATGAGACTTTGCAGGAGTTTGCCTCGGAAGTTGAAAGGTTGGCACATTTGGCAAATGCGGACGCATCCGTGGAGTACACCGAGAGGGTAAAAATCCAGAGTTTTATAAATGGCATACGGGACGTAGAAACGAAGCGAGCGACATATGCAAACCCAAAAACCTACATTCGCAGAAACGGTATCCCATGCACTGACTCAAGAAACAGCATTGCTTCTGTGTAAGCTAGTTTACAAAGCACGCCCTGTGGAGGTACAAAGGCTGAAGGATCGCAAAAGCGGAGTGAAAAAGTTATCAAATGTTTCAAATGCGGGAAGTCCGGTCACCTTGCCCGTCATTGCGATCCTGATCCTAGTAGTTCCAACTATATGGGTGGCCGTAAGCGCAAAGCTGGAGGAGATTAGCAAGAGCGAGTAAGAGGTAGAGATCGAGAGCTATATCCAGCTATTAAATGCCCTGTGATATCTGTGTTGCAAATTGGTAGAAAATCGAGCAGTCTTACCGTCAGAGGGAATGTGGATGGCAAAGAATATGTACTGACTGTAGATACGGGCGCATCTCATTCCTTGATTCGATCTGATTTGGTCTACAGGAGAGTAAAGTCATTACCTGGAGCAAGGTTCCGTACGGTCACAGGCGAGTATAACCAAGTCCAGGCAAAAGTGTTATGTGAAGTCCTAATTGGGAAGGTCATGATTTTACACAAATTCGTTGTGGCGGAGAACGTTGATGAAGTCATATTGGGAGTGGACTACTTGGTTGACCATGACATCAGGATCGATATGCGGAGAAAAATTATGCGCTATAAGAACCAGGACATACCACTTAACTTTAGTTTGGAAAAAGGGTTCAGCAGTAATTGGGTACTGGTGGAGAAGACTCGACAAAGGCCACGAAATTCAAAGGTAAAGGTTGATGGAATAAATGGGCCAAACAAATCAAAACCGAAGGTACCTGTGAGGGAAACACTGGCATTGAAAAGCCCTAACGGACGTACTAAAACGAAGGAAAGGATTTCGCAGAAAGAATGCAAGGGTGGTTTCAAGCCAAGGCACACTACTGTTATGAAGCGTCGGAACGATACTAATTATGCAAAGCAAATCCGTCCAGCGCAAGCTCTACGAAGTAGTTCATTGGCCAAACAACAGAATGTGAAGGAACGGCCCAGGGTAATGAGTAGTAAGATGAAACACTGGCATGACAAGAACTTTAATTCGGAAGGTTTGTTGGCGGGAGATTGGGTACTGTTAAACAACCCTCACCGGCGGAAAGGTGTTCCAGCCAAATTTCGGTGCAGTTGGGAAGGCCCGTACAAGGTTGTGAAGAAGATCAGTGATACCATCTACCGCATACAAAGCATTGAGAAACCACGGAGTAGAAGAGTGGTACATTTGGAGATGCAAGCGACGTTTAGATCAAGAGATTTGTCTGATCGGGACGATCAGACGATCAGACTTAGGTGGCGGGCACTGTTACGAATATTAGCAAAACTAAGGAGTGCTGCCGTCTCTAAGCCGATGCTAAGCAGTGACGTGAATTCACATCCATAGATCAATCACTATGTATCTACATAAACGAAACAATAATTGCGTCTACACATATGTACCATGTACGTATACGAGCAGCGGAGAGTCAATGCACAAACACATGCATATATCTGAGATACTCCTGAAAGTATGAAATGAGAAAAACTATAAAATTGTGCAATTGTAGTTACAGCTGAGAAGTTTGAGAGCTGCTGGACTAGTAGATTCTGGAAGCGCCTAGAAGATGCGAACGTTGAAATCCAAGAGTATAAAAGGCGGCAATTGTAGAGGCGCTGGAATTCAGTTTGATTTGAGTTGTCAAGCAGTTTCGACTAAGACGCTATCTAGCGAGAAAGAGCAGTATTATTTTGAATAGTAGAGTTTCATTTGAGCTATCAATCAGTTTGGTTATTAAGCAAGCTATTCGTTGCACAGTTTGAGTGTTATTGTGAAGTACTTTAATAAAGGCCATTTTGCATTGTTACAAATTGGAGTTATTTATTCAACAGTTTAGTTTAAACCATATAAAGTTCCCCAAACCAGCGATTGAAAACGGCCTTGTGTATCAAAAAGCAACCGCCAATCTGGTTCATCATCATATAATATTTGGTACTGTGGACCGTGGTGTTTACTATCAACATAAACCGACGTCCTTTGTGGAACCACGGAACAAGTTGATGAATAGCATTATTGAAGGACTAGGAAATAACAGCCACAAATACTGCTGATATAATACGAGCATTGTTGGACAACGCAACGCAAACGCCAAAGCAAAACATTTTATGGTTTGGGAGATAGTGTCCCGAGTTGCAGAAAGCCTTATAACAGCAGCGACAGCAAGAACAAAATTACCAACCATTGAAGCAACAAAACCATCGCCAGCAGTCCACATCTCCACCAGCCCTATCTCCCCACCGCAGTATCCAAAATACCCGGGCAAGTCTCAAATAACTAATGGTCCTTCGTCACCATTGGCGAAAACAGCCTTTTAAAAATATACATACATATACATATATTAAGTATATCCCCCCGAATAAATTTTGGTTGCTCCCGCCAAATACAAATTTCTCCCGCCAAAAATACATTATATATATAAATATGGCGTGGCTCCACCCTTTTTCATTTAATTTGTCTAGGATGCTTTTAATGCCATAAGTCGAACAAAAATTTGCCAATCCTTGTGAAATTTGGTAGAGGCTTAGATTCTAGGACGATGACTTTTTTGTGTGAAAAAGGGCGAAATCGGTTGAAGCCACGCCCAGTTTTTATACACAGTCGACCGTCTGTCCTTCCGCTCGGCCGTTAACACGATAACTTGAGCAAAAATCGATGTATCTTTACTAAACTCAGTTCACGTACTTATCTGAACTCACTTTGTATTGGTGTAAAAAATTGCCTAAATCCGACTATGACCACGCCCACTTTTTCGATATCGAAAATTACGAAAAATGAAAAAAATGCCATAATTATATAGCAAATACGTAAAAAGGGATGAAACATGGTAATTGTATTGGTATATTGACGCAAAATATAACTTTAGAAAAAAACTTGGTAAAATGGGTGTGACACCTACCATATTAAGTAGAAGAAAATGAAAAAGTTTTGCAGGGCGAAATCAAAAGCCCTTGGAATCTTGGAAGGAATACTGTTCGTGGTATTACATATATAAATAAATTAGCGGTACTCGACAGATGATGTTCTGGATCACCCTGGTCCACATTTTGGTCGATATCTCGAAAACGCCTTCACATATATAACTAAGGGCCACTCCCTTTTAAAACCCTCATTAATACCTTTAATTTGATACCCATATCGTACAAACACATTCCAGAGTCACCCCTGGTCCACGTTTATGGCGATATCTCCAAAAGGCGTTCACATATAGAACTAAGGCCCACTCCCATTTAAAATACTCATTAACACCTTTCATTTGATACCCATATCGTACAAACAAATTCTAGAGTCACCCCTGGTCCACCTTTATGGCGATATCTCGAAAATGCGTCCACCTATAGAACTAAGGCCCACTCCCTTTTAAAATACTCATTAACACCTTTCATTTGATACCCATATCGTACAAACAAATTCTAGAGTCACCCCTGGTCCAACTTTATGGCGATATCTCGAAAAGGCGTCCACCTATAGAACTAAGGCCCACTCCCTTTTAAAACCCTCATTAACACCTTTAATTTGATACCCATATCATACAACCACATTCTAGAGTCACCCCTGGTCCACGTTTATGGCGATATCTCGAAAAGGCGTCCTCATATAGAACTAAGGCCCACTCCTTTTTAAAATACTCATTAACATCTTTCATTTGATACCCACATCGTACAAAAAAATCTAGAGTCACCCCTGGCCCACCTTTATGGCGATATCTCGAAAAGGCATCCACCTATAGAACTAAGGCCCACTCCCTTTTAAAATACTCATTAACACCTTTCATTTGATACCCATATCGTACAAACAAATTCTAGAGTCACCCCTGGTCCACCTTTATGGCGATATCTTGAAAAGGCGTCCACCTATAGAACTAAGGCCCACGCCCTTTTAAAATCCTCATTAACACCTTTCATTTGATACCCATATCGTACAAACAAATTCTAATTTAAAATACTCATTAACATCACATCCACATATAGAACTAAGCCCCACGCCCATTTAAAATACTCATTAACACCTTTCATTTGATACCCATATTGTACAAACGCATTCTAGAGTCACCCCTGGTCCACGTTTATGGCGATATCCCGAAAGGGCGACCCAAAGAACTAAGGCCCACTCCCTTTTAAAACAATTATTAACACCTTTCGTTTGATACCCATATTGTACAAACAAATTCTAGAGTCAACCCTGGTCCACCTGTATCGCGATATCTCGAAAAGGCGTCCACATATAGAACTAAGGCCCACGCCCTTTTAAAATACTCATTAACCCTTTCATTTGATACCCATATTGTACAAACGCATTCTAGAGTCACCCCTGGTCCACGTTTATGGCGATATCCCGAAAGGGCGACCCATAGAACTAAGGCCCACTCCCTTTTAAAACACCTATTAACACCTTTCGTTTGATACCCATATTGTACAAACAAATTCTAGAGTCAACCCTGGTCCACCTTTATCGCGATATCTCGAAAAGGTGTCCACATATAGAACTAAGGCCCACACCCTCTTAAAATACTCATTAACACCTTTCATTTGATACCCATATAGTACAAACAAATTCTAGAGTCACCCCTGGTCCACCTTTATCGCGATATCTCGAAAAGGCGTCCACATATAGAACTAAGGCCCACGCCCTCTTAAAATACTCATTAACACCTTTCATTTGATACCCATATCGTACAAACAAATTCTAGAGTCAGGCCTGGTCCACCTTTATGGCGATATCCCTAAATGGCGTCCATCTATAGAACTATGGCCCACTTCCTCTTAAAATACTTTTTAATACCTTCCATTTGATACAAATATCATACAAACACATTCCAAGGTTACCCTAGGTTGTTTTTACAACATGGTGATTTTCCCTTACTTTGTCTCCACAGCTCTCAACTGAGTATGTAATGTTCGGTTACACCCGAACTTAGCTTTCCTTACTTGTTCTTTTACTATTTATTTTTTTGTTTAATTTTTCCGTAATTTTTAATATTCACAGGATTAAAATGTTTCACTTTGTTACGGATATCTTAAAATTAGTCTTACATAAGAGTCCAGCGCTGCATGTGGAAGTCTTGAATGTTTCGGAGTTATCCCTTTCCCTTTCTGTATTTGGGTCCTTGATGTTGCCCGGTATTCCACTTCTACTTGCCGCTTGTTGGTCGTTCTTTATCCTACGATCGGATATTTAGTGAGACGAAAAATTTATTATTTTTTCCTATCACTCGCGTGTGCTTACTTTTTTATTTTCAGGCACTTGACTTTTTCGGCAATCGCGCTGGTCGCTGCTCGGGCGCCAGTTAACTTATTTCACATTAAGTTTCTAAAAAAATATATTTTCGGGAGCTTAGCTCCTTTATTGGTTCAACTTCAACTTAAGACTAACTTTACAAAATTTGTTATTACTTAAATCTAACTCTCTCTGCCACTCCGCTCTGCCGCTGCCTCTGCTGTTGTTTTACTCGCTTGATGATTTCCATCGTTTGTTGCAGATGGCCTTTTGCTGACGGTGCGCTTCTCATGAATTGTTGCATTCCCAATTGTTTATTTCCGAGGAGTCATATTTCAGTACGTGACTTTACTTTATTTACTTTTCTGTGGAATGTGGTGTTTTCTTGAATTTGTAAACTTTACATAACTAAACATACATACCCCAAAACCCATCTGCAACGTCAACGGAGCTAACCGTGCACATCCAAAGTTGTATAAAAATTGTGTGCAGTTAGATGTATTTTTGGATTAAAAAGCAATATACCTACTGTTTTCAAATCTAGTTACATTTTCTTTTAGGAAAGGTAAATTTGTATTTAATTCATATGTTAGATTTTTTATACCGCATGTTTTAACTGATTTATTCTACTTGTAATACTGATATAAGGAAAAAATAAGCCTTACGTAAATATATAATATGGTAGTCTATGTGCGTGGAACTTAAGCTGCATTTGACAGGCGCGGACAGTTGGCCACTGCGCATGTCAAATGAAACTGCGGTCCACGTCAGATAAAAGAAAATAGATACATCTTTATATATAACAAGTAAGGAAAGCTAAGTTCGGGTGTAACCGAACATTACATACTCAGTTGGGAGCTGTGGAGACAAAGTAAGGGAAAATCACCATGTTGTAAAAACAACCTAGGGTATCCCTGGAATGTGTTTGTATGGCATGTGTAACAAATGGAAGGTATTAAAAAGTATTTTAAGAGGAAGTGGGCCATAGTTCTATAGATGGACGCCATTTAGGGATATCGCCATAAAGGTGGACCAGGCCTGACTCTAGAATTTGTTTGCACGAATTTGTTTGTACGATATGGGTATCAAATGAAAGGTGTTAATGAGTATTTTAAGAGGGCGTGGGCCTTAGTTCTATATGTGGACGCCTTTTCGAGATATCGTGATAAAGGTGGACCAGGGGTGACTCTAGAATTTGTTTGTACTATATGGGTATCAAATGAAAGGTGTTAATGAGTATTTTAAGATGGCGTGGGCCTTAGTTCTATATGTGGACACCTTTTCGAGATATCGCGATAAAGGTGGACCAGGTGTGACTCTAGAATTTGTTTATACGATATGGGTATAAAATGAAAGGTGTTAATGAGTATTTTAAAAGGGCGTGGGCCTTAGTTCTATATGTGGACGCCTTTTCCAGATATCGCGATAAAGGTGGACCAGGGGTGACTCTAGAATTTGTTTGTACGATATGGGTATCAAATGAAAGGTGTTAATGAGTATTTTAAGAGGGCCTGGGCCTTAGTTCTATATGTGGACGCCTTTTCGAGATATCGCGATTAAGGTGGACCAGGGGTGACTCTAGAATTTTTTGTACTATATGGGTATCAAATGAAAGGTTTTAATGAGTATTTTAAAAGGGAGTGGGCCTTAGTTCTATAGGTGGACGCCTTTTCGGTATATCGTTATAAAAGTGGACCAGGGTTGACTCTAGAATGCGTTTGTACAATATGGGTATCAAACGAAAGGTGTTAATAAGTGTTTTAAAAGGGAGTGGGCCTTAGTTCTATGGGTCGCCCTTTCGGGATATCGCCATAAACGTGGGCCAGGGGTTACTCTAGAATGCGTGTAACGACAGCCTGTCTCCATACTGGCCTAACTGATTGGCGGAGTGTATATGCGTCTATGTGTTTATGTGTTTTGTGTCCAGGTGCGTGCCTTAGCCGCAATGTTACCATTAACATCATATTAACATAATAACATTGACAACATTGTACCGATAGTGAACACAATGTTGCAGCGGAAATAAGATCTTGCGCTTGGCATCATGCTGTTATAACAAATAAAATGTCACCATACTGCTAACAACTTAGCAGCATTGATGAATGCCATGCACCTATGTGTTTGTTTTGTTCTGTATTATGTATGTTGATGTGGATTGGTACAAGGCTATGAACGTGTGAATGCATCAGTGTGAGTGGTCAAGGCACGAACCAAATGTATCTGTGTAGGTGTTCGTTTTGGTGGAGCGGTAAGCGTGTGAATGTATGAGTAAAATATACGTATGGATGAAAAATACGGGAAAGCCGAGAAGAAAGTTGGGCATGTATAGGTAGGAATTTTCCGTTTCTGAGTAACGTTCCCTGCCACGGCGGTAGCTATAAAAGGGCACAATGTTAGCCAACGGATAAAGTTTTATTCTATCTGTGCCTAGTGAAAGTGCCAAAGTGCAAGTAAAGTGCGCGACATAAACCGGCAAAAAAAAAAGTGCTAAAGTGCAAGTAAAGTGCGCGACTTAACCCGAAAAAAAAAGAAGTGCCAAAGTGCAAGTAAAGTGCGCGGATTTAAATAAAAAAAAAAAGGTATTTGCGTTGGTTTTTTTTGTTGTGCGTACCGCAAGTTAACACGCGTACCCTGACAAGTGCCAGACGAGGACCAGAAAACCTGCCCGGAAAACCAAGGATCGAGGTAAGTCAAAGGCATCTGCTACTTGGCGTGCATACTGTCAATTTGCTCCCATCTAGCGAATTGCTCATGCAAGCCAGATAAAAACTGCATTAATGCAGATGCATGTATATGCATCTACAGCCATGCACACACAAAAGCCCCCTGTGCATATTCCCTAAGCGTTTTGATCTAAAATGTGTACTTTTAACTAATTCCCACCATTGGTATTCCAGGCAACCTCGACAGCGCAAGGAGCCACTGGGCACAGCGTTCCGACGGCACACAGCTTCCACAACAACACAACACACTTTTCTTTTCAACGGCACACCAGTTGCTTTCACCAGACGAATCGTTATTTCCTTATTTGGTCATCAGCGGCGCAACGCCAACAACAAGTACGTCACCTTTTCTACTGGCAGTAACAACCCCCACCTGCGGCCACATATTTTGGTATCGGTAATATATTGTCACCACAACAACAACTACAACAACACCACCCTTTTGGTCACCTAGACGGCGCAAACACACACAACAACCACATATATTCTTTTCATTTTCCATTCGTTCAACACCAACCACCACCTGTATACACTTTTGTTATATTGGCGGCGCAACACCAACCATAACCGGTATTTATTTTCTATATTGGCGATATACGGCCGCAAAAACCACAACAGCATTTTTTCATATTGGCGGCGTAACGCCCAACAACAACTACATCACATTGGCGACATACTGCTCAACGCCAACTATATCACCCCCATTACATTGGCGACGCAACGCCAACAACAACAACATCACACTGGTGACATTCCGGCCAAAAACAATTGCCACGCATCCACAAACACTACGTTCTATTTAATTCGTTGCATGCGCGCACCAACAACAACAACAAATACTTCGTACAAATTCTTCAAAAACACAATAAAAATTGTCAACATCGATATCAATTTGCACCAGCCACCACACATCATTCTTTTATTTTGGCATCGGCGACGCAACACCAACAACAGCCACATATTGTATCAGCAGATATCGACACAAAAACAACAATACCAGCCACACATCCACCGGCCAGGTCCACAGAAGTCATTGTTACCAGCTCGTCAAGCCACTAGAGGCCAGCAACCAAATCACCAAGAATAGGGCAAGGTTATTAAAATATGCACATATTATACACAAGTGAGGAGTTAGCGAAAACAACACTGCCAACAGGAAAAGCAGCCTAAAAGCGGGATTGGCAGAGATCACCAACAACAACAACACACCACAACGGCAGCAGCAGAAATAATCGTTAAACCTTAATGTCAGTAATTTTTCTATCGTTTCGAAACAAATCGGCCTTTTTTGTATTTTTTTGGCATTATATCTTTTTTTTATAAGTAGGTTTACGCACATAGGTATTCCCTTTTTTTTTATGTAGAATTTCTGGTAGGAGAAAGGGTTGGGCAAAAACAAAGGCTTGTGGTTATTAGCCCAAAAATTTTGCTAAATAACTTGTGCTACGGTGTAATATTACTAATATTTTACTAATATTTCACTTTGTTTTATTTTTATTTTTTTCATTTCACTCTTTTTGAAGTTTCTTTGATTAATTTTTCATTTGCATATTTTTCTCTATTTTTGACATTCATTTGAATTCTTTTAGTTTTGATTTTTGCATTCCTTTTGTGGATAGTTACTATATTCAAAGTACACCGATCTTTATCGTTGTGCTCTGCCTATAGTTCCACTTCCGTACATGCTTTCTGTTCCTTTTCGGTTAGACCGCGACTAACTCGAAATTATGGAACTTTGAATATTCCTTTTCTTTTTATTGCATCGGCACATATTACACTTACATATATTTGCCAGAACGCTCCCGGCAAACTTACCCTTATCCTTCCCGCATTTAACACTACGTGCTTGCATAAAAGCACCCACATTAAATCCTTTTTTTATCTTGATAATTTTTTTTTTTTGACTTTTACACACGTTTGGTTTTTTTTTGACATTGTCATCACGCTACAACTTTATTACTACCTCATATACACTCATTATCCAAGATCGTAAGCGATCGATCTGGATCCGTGTTCGAACGTGGTCATATGTACATATGTATGTTTGAGTTTTTTTGTTTCAGCTACTCAACTGCAGCGGCGCCGTTGGATGAGAAGAGTAACTTGGTGAGTGTTCTGAGCGAAACATTAAAATTTATCAAAATACACCTGTTTAGTTGTATGTACATGTGTTAGCACAGATTCCTGCTCTTGCAAAAATAGAACAGGAATTAGCAAATCAGAAAAATAAAAACAGATCGCAACGAACATATGTGCATGCATGACAAACGTCACAAACGTACATCTGCAATTACATACATACCATTTGTTCTCATATACACATAAATCCCTTTCCTTTGATGACCTACTTTTGCTGTATACATAATTGACCTTATGTTTACTTGAGCGGTTGCGGTAGATCAGGGATTAGGGTACTTGAATGTTTTTTTTTTATTCGCCCTCTTATTTTATTTTATTTGAATTTGTATCTTTAGGATTAAGAATTAGCTCCTAGTAATAATATGGCATTAGGGTGGCCCTAAAAGTTTAATTTTTTTTATTTGAGTTCAGACACTTTGTCTATTAGCCATAAGTATCTTGTATTGTATGGAATTTGAAATTTATCTACTTCTTCCTGCATTCCCATGAATTTGTAATGTTAGCTAGTAATAAGGTTCAGTATTATATTTGAACATTTTTTTTTACTTTGAGTAAATAGAAGCTTTAGAAATAGATACTAGTTAAGCCTTTTGGAATTCTTGGCAAACTATTTTGCAGTAAATTTTGATTTTAAAGTTTGGTTGAAATTATTGAACTGGTAGTAGGGTATTAGTTGGTAATTTGGAAACCAAAAATTGTGTAAATAAATAATAAGAATTATGTTTGGATGAAATTTTAATATTTTCAATAATACAGGGCTAAGTCGAATTTTGGTGTTGGTGCTGCGCTTGCGCGCGGTAAGGTAAGGTGAAGGTGAGTGTTTAGGGAAAATGACTGAGTGACAGGGGACAGACTCATGTCAGGTTTGGGGGCACTGTAAGGTAAACAGGAATCAGCACAGTGCCCACGGTGCAGTGCAAGTTGCACTGCAGAGGGAGGGTAGACTCCACCTGACAGGACAGGCCTCCATCTTTTTCACCTCTTAACTCTGCCCCTCACGTTTATTTCTATCTTTTTCAGCTTTTTCTCTCCTTTCTATACACATGCAGGTATGAACCCTCTTTTTGTTCATGTGGCTGCGGGTGAGGTCGGTGGTGCAATACCCCGCCCAAGACGACGAGCTAGCCTGGGCCCGCAAGCATACGTGCTTGCCGCCGCTCCTCACCACCCAAAAAGTCAGCCACGTAACAATGGCGCCCAACGGTAATAGCCCGGTAATCTTTTTAGTTTTTTTTTTGTCTTTCCATTTAGTTAATTTCTTTCAGTTTTATTTTGATCTACATAAATCCGCCTTAATTCCTTTTAGTTTCAAAAATTTTCTTTCAGTTCTTAGCTTTTGTATTCTCAACGTTCATAGCCCGATCAATTTTTCATTTCCACGCTAATTGACTACCTCTTACTTTAAATTTCCCAATATTTTTTTTATTTTAATCCGTACTTTTAATTTTTGAATTTCTTAATCTATTTTTTTTCTACCTTTCCTTCCTTAAATTTCCCAAATTTTGTTCTTCAGACCTTCTTACCCTTCCAAGCCCCTCCCTCTTTCCGTCTTCCGACTTAGGACAGGGACAGTCATGATGGCAACGCCGAGTGGGTTCACCTGACCGACAAGTGTCATCATGACCAGAGGATAGGGATTAGCTGAGTGTCCATGTCAGGGTTCCTTTGTTGAACTTTAACAGCTCGACAAAGTGGTAACTGGTATGGCACTTAGCTAGCGACGGACTTAGGTAGGAGATCGTGGCGAGCTGTTCAAGCTACCTTACCGGGAGTCCAGCACTGCCGGTAAGTGAGGTTTACAGTCGTCGCCACGATATTTAGGAGTAGGAGGTGTGGCATCCACACATAGGAATAAGTTCTTGAACGTGAAGTGCCACACTTCCACGGACAGCACGATTGACCAGACTTCAAATACATAGAGACGGACTAACCACCTTCGCTGAAACTTCGCCAAGGCAACACCACAGACACCAATACTAATACATTAAATTTCATTTGGTAACTTTTGATTTCAAATTCAAAATTTGATATTCTTGAAGTTTCGAGATTATTCAAAATTTTTTTTACTGAATATTTGTTAGGAGGATTATTTCCAAATATCTTGCTTGAATTGCGTTTTTTTTTTGAAATTTTACATTTACCTAGCTCACCCACACAAACATAGTGTTCGAGATTGGTTTTAGTTTTAGTTTAATTTTGTTTTAAGTTCTATCCCTGAGGTTTTTTTTGATTCTGGGTCAGACCCTTAAATCGTGAAACCTAGATCACTAGGTTTGTCTTGCGACGCATACACACGCAAGCCAACATATAATTTGAATTCTCCCGTTTGCAAGTCCTAAGTTTCTATGTTTCGATTAGCATATACATAATATTTTACACCCAAACAAACCTTGTTTTAATTCTCACACACACACACACGCACATAGCCCCTGAATTTAACTTCAGTTTTAATAAATTTTTTTTATATTAAGCATTTTTGTTTTTGATACTAGCGTGTAAGTTTTTTTTTCTCATACGCATAAAGCCACAAATCACTTGAATTACCATACACATACATACATACACACAAACCTATCACTTAATAATTGAATTGAATTTTTATATACATACAGATATTGTAATTTTTATATCCATTATTTAATATCCTTTATTTATATATTTTTTTTATTGGGTTTTGGGTGAGTTTGGACCTGTTATCTTATAGTAGTTACTTTTTTATTATTTGTTGGATCTGCAAGTACAAAGAGATTGTTTTTATCGGGATATTTTCTTTGCATCTCATTTTTTTTCTTTTTCGCATAATTTTTTTTCTCTTCTTTTTTTCCATTTGGGTTGCGGTTTGGATATCGTGTCCTTGGATATATTAGGGTGTCTGGCTAAATAGATTCTTTTATTTAATTTTTTTTTTTTAATTTTTGACATAAATCTATTGTTCAGACAGTGAATGTCTGATAAAGAGACAGAGAACCGCGTAATTGGGGGATTGGGGATTTTAAATTCCGATAGGCGCGTTACGAGGAGTCACACTCGAGCGCTTGAAAATCAAATCGTGGGTTCAGTTTTCAACCAGATCGACACTGGTATTCCGAGGGCCGTCGACTTTGTGCCCACAGACTATTTTAATAGGTGCGCGTCGCGGATCTTCGGATCTTTTGGCCCTGAACGCCCGATTAGGATCTCTGTCGCGAACGGGGTGTCAGTCAGTGAGGCTGAAAATTCATTGAACTTTTCCCAGAAGATCGATTTGGTGTGCCAAATGTCGGATAGCGGAGATGAGGGTGCCCGAGGGGGCGATGTTCCAGTGATGGGCGCACCAGTAGGGGATCCCAGAGGTCTTAATGCCCCTCTTCCTGAAGCCACCAGCCAAGACACCAATGTCGAACAGCTGAGCCGAATGATGGCTATGATGGCGCAACAACAAGACTTGGTGGTGCAAATGGCAGGGGAGGTCAGGAGCATTAAGACCAATGTTGATATCCTTGGTGGTCGAGTAGCGGATATGGAGGCTTCCGCGCAACCTTCGGGACATCGGTCCGCCGTGGCATCAACGCCACAACCTCAAAACCAGAGGGGGGAAACTACTGCTCGTGACGGTACGCCGAATACCAATCGGATTGCCGAGCGGGACGGTGGTAACCCTCTAAAGTGGAAAAAATTAGATTTGGACAAGTGGCACATCAAATTCGATGGGACAAACAAGGGAATGAGCGTCGAAAGCTTCGTATTCCGGGTGGAGAGAATGCGGGAACAACACAACATCTCCTACTACCAGTTATTCACGGACTTTCATTGTCTGGTTTCCGGCGGTGCCTTGAAGTGGTATTGGCAGGTGCTCGAAGACCATTCCGATGATCCCGATTTTGGGTATTTTGGTCTGAAAGCAGAACTGCTAAGTCACTTCAAGTCCGCCGAGTCCGACTATGAAATAATCCGTGAAATAATGGAACGGAAACAGCAGCCCGCAGAAGCTTTCGACGACTTCTATAGCGAAGTCCACAACCTGACGTTCCGTTTGCGGAAGAGGATCCCTGAGAGGGAATTGGTTGGCATAATTAGGGGAAATCTTAAACCGTACCTAGCCAACCTGACCTTCGCCATTAAAATGGACTCGTTGGCGGAGCTCAAAGCTGAGTGTAAGAGAGCGGAAAAACTCATTAGGGAAAATAAGAACCGGTCCAGACCAGTTAGTGAGATAGGGTTCGAACAGCCCGATATACTGGGAGAGAGAAAGTTAGAAGCTTTTGATAGGAAGCCTCAGCGCCCACCCCAACACCAATCGCAATCCTTACCCCAACACCAAACCACAGCCAATCCCAATAGTGTTCGTCCTTCTGTTAGTCCTGCGTCTAAGTCGACTGTGAATTCCTTTTGTGCTTCTCCCTTCCACTTAATGTTGTGTTTTTCGTGCGGTATGCCGGTGGATCACTTTGTAAAAAACCCGGCAGAAGCACAAAAACCAAATAAATGTTCGTCCTCGTTCCACAATATGGTCTGTTTTGCGTGTGGAAGTGATTCGCCCTTTTGCGTGTTTAAGCCCAAACAGGGAAACCCGAGGCTGGCGGAGTTGACCGGGGACTCCAGCCAGGAGTTAGGCAACCCGGCAGACCTGAAATAAAAATTTTGAAGAAAGAAGAAATAGAACAGAGAGAGGAGGTTAGGAAACCACAAGGGACGGTGGAAAAACGCGAGGTAAAGAGTTTACATCAAAGAAAGATAGAGTATGAAGAAGCAAGAAGAAGGATATTTTGTGAAACCATAAGTACTAATAGGAAAAAGAGAAATTTTGAGAAGATTCATAAGATGAGGGAGAAAAGGAGATATTTTAAGAAGTTGCGCAGCAAAATTGTCGCGACAATTGTCACTGTAAAAGGTGACAATAGATTTTTTGCAAAAACCGCGATAGGAGGTAGGGAAGTTTTAGCTCTCTTGGACTCAGAGGCGAGTGCCAGCTGTTTATGAAAAGGCTCAGCGGCACTCCTGTGCGGTAAAGAGGCCTTGATTGTGCCAATCAGGGGTCAAAATATCCGGACCGCGAACGGGGAGGAAACCGCTGTGGTGGGGGTAATAAAGTTACCTGTGGTTTGGGATAATGCCACAAAAGATTTGGAATTTTTGATAGTACCAGGCTTGCAGCAACAGGTTTATCTCGGCATAGATTTTTGGCAGGAATTTGGTATGAGTGTGGTGAGCAAAGGAATGAAAGGGAATGTGTGTCCAAGTGTTGCCAGTGTGGCGGAGCTCGTGCCCGCCGAGGGTGACTTGTCTTTCGATGCTGTGCAGCACGTTTTAACGCCGGAGCAAAATAATAGGTTGGAGCGTGTAAAAGCCCAATTCCCGTCCTTCGCGGTATTAGGGTTAGGCCAAACAGATAAGGAGGAACACGTCATCGAGGTGGTTAACGAGAATCTGCCAGTAAAGCAGCGCCATTACCAGATTTCACCAGCTATTCAATAACTCATATACGCAGAGTTAGATCGAATGTTGGACATGGGAGTCATCGAGGAGTCCAACAGCAGCTGGAATTCGCCGGTATCGCTGGTAATAAAAGGGACGAAAAACCGCTTGTGCCTTGACGCTCGCAAAGTCAACGAACGAACAATTAAGGATGCCTACCCCTTACCCCACATTGATGGAATCCTCAGCCGACTACAAAATACACGATTTATTTCCGCGATAGATTTGAAGGATGCCTTCTGGCAGATTCCTCTGGAGAAGAAGTCAAGAGAAAAGACTGCTTTTACTGTCCCTGGCCGACCCCTTTACCAATTTACCGTCATGCCTTTCGGGTTGTGCAATGCAGCACAACGAATGTGTCGTCTCATGGACAAGGTCATTCCGGCCGCTTTACGTGAATGTGTTTTTGTTTATCTTGACGATTTGTTAGTTTGTTCTGTAGATTTCGAGTCCCATATGTGTTTACTGGAAAAGGTCGCTCGGTGTCTTCGCGAGGCTAAGTTAACAATTAATGTCGAAAAGAGCAAGTTTTGTTTCAAAGAAGTTCGATATCTAGGGTACGTAGTCGGGGATGGATGTATCAGGACGGACGCCAACAAAGTGGTAGCTGTGAGGGACTTCCCAGTTCCGAAAACCCCGAAGCAACTGCGACGGTTCCTGGGTATGTCGGGCTGGTACCGACGTTTTATACAGGACTATGCGACTATTGCAGCCCCGCTGCACGACTGCCTCAAGAAAGACAAAATCAAAAAGTTTGTAATGACGGAAGAAGCAATAAAATCATTTGAAATTTTAAAGCAGAGTTTGGTTTCTGCACCGGTGCTCACACATCCTGACTTTAAGCGTCGTTTCTATATTCAATGTGATGCATCAACGGACGGAGTGGGAGGGGTTTTGTTTCAACTGGACGATGACCAGAACGAAAGACCGCTTGCCTATGTTTCGGCAAAACTTAATAAGGCGCAGAAAAACTATAGCATTACTGAACTTGAATGCTACGCCGCGATCGTGAGTGTGAAAAGATTCCGACCTTATATGGAAGGAACCCCGTTCACCATCATAACTGATCATGCCAGCCTCAAATGGCTCATGAATCAGAAAGATCTTTCTGGGAGGCTGGCAAGGTGGAGTTTGAAACTCCAGGGTTATGATTTCGACATCCAACATCGAAAAGGTGCGCAAAACGTGGTTCCAGACACACTCTCACGAATACACATGGACGAAATACTGACGAACGACAGAGCCATAGACGTGTGTCTCGAGTCACCGTGCTTCGAGTCGGAGGAGTATACGGAGTTAAAAAAGACGGTGACCGAGAACAAAGATAAGTTGCCAGACTTATGCATATCGGACGGTTACGTTTATAAACGGACGCAATTCGACAGGGGGGACGATCTTCTAGCGGACCAGACCTGGAAGCTCTGGGTTCCGTCGGAACTGCGACCGGGGCTGGTAGAGTCGTCTCATAGCTCACCGTCCGCTGGTCATGGTGGCATCCACAAAACACTGTCCCGACTACGTCAGAAATATTACTGGCCAGGAATGGTCACAGATGTATGCGCCCATATAAAAGATTGCGAAACTTGCAAAACAAATAAGACACAAAACGTTTTTAAACAACCCATGATGGGAAAGCAAAAGCTCACAGAGCGACCTTTCCAACGTTTATTCATTGATTTTATGGGTCCTTATCCTCGTTCTAGTGATGGTAACGTGTATGTCTTTGTTTGTCTAGATCACTTTACTAAGTTTGTGTTCTTAAAACCTATGAGAAGGGCCACTTCAGCTGAGGTTATAAAATTTTTAGAGAAAGAAGTCTTTCACGTGTTTGGTGTGCCCGAATATGTCCATTCCGAGAACGGCAAACAATTCGTCTCGGAAATATTCAAAGAGTTTTTGGAGAAATACGGCACGACACACGTGAGAACTGCATTTTATTCACCTCAGGGTAACGCTGCGGAAAGAGTCAGCTGATCTGTGCTGCAGATAATTAGGTCCTTCATAAAGGGCAACCAAAAGAACTGGGACAAATGCGTCAGCGATGCCGCATTTGCACTACGCAGCGTTACTCACTCAGCCATCAACATGTCGCCATACTATGCCACTTTCGGTATGCCTATGATACAGCATGCTGCATCATATGAGCTATATCGAAAGTTGGCGGCGTTGAAGGATGGTGACGTGGAGATAGATACGGCTGGTGATAAAATGCAGCTCATAAGAAAGAGAATTATGAAGGAGCTGAAGCTGGCCCACGATAGAAGTCAAAAGGTCTACGACACCAGGAGTAAGGATATAAAGTTTCTGATTGGACAAGTGGTATATCGCGGCAACTTCAAACAAAGCTCCCAAGTTGATAATTACAACGCTAAGTTAGCACCAAAACAAGTCAAATGCATTGTTTGAAACGTTATAGGGAATTCTATGTATGAACTTGGCGATAGTAGTGGGAAAAAGATCGGCGTATACCATGCTAAAGACATTTTTGCAAAATAGCTTAATATTTTTTTTTTGTAGTGTTAGTACCCTCGTTCTATGTTATTTATTTATTTATCGACGTATTGTATTTGTTAATTTATCGACGTATGTGATTATATTATTAAGTTATTTTTTTTTTTTGCTTTTGACTTTTTTATTTACTTGATTATTTTTGCATTTATTTATTTTTTTATATACATTTTTTTTTGCCATCTGTGACATTTTATTTTATTTTATTTTTTTTTTTATTTATTTTTTTTATTTATTTTATCTGTGATATTTTATTTGCTATTAGATATGTAGAGTAGTATCTGCGATATACGTTTAAGTAGTAGCATTAGCCCAGTGATTTAGTTCGTAGTTAAACAGAACCAAAATTTAAAGGCGTGAAGAGAAATAGGCCCGGCATTGAGTCGTGGGTCGAGGCCACACGTTAGACGCGGGAAATAATACTTAGCAGGCTGCGTTTGAATTCTTTACGCTCACGCTTCATAGTGCAGGCACCATCGGCGGTTGCGAGCCTGTAACGACAGCCTGTCTCCATACTGGCCTAACTGATTGGCGGAGTGTATATGCGTCTATGTGTTTATGTGTTTTGTGTCCAGGTCCGTGCCTTAGCCGCAATGTTACCATTAACATCATATTAACATAATAACATTGACAACATTGTACCGATAGTGAACACAATGTTGCAGCGGAAATAAGATGTTGCGCTTGGCATCATGCTGTTATAACAAATAAAATGTCACCATACTGCTAACAACTTAGCAGCATTGATGAATGCCATGCACCTATGTGTTTGTTTTGTTCTGTATTATGTATGTTGATGTGTATTGGTACAAGGCTATGAACGTGTGAATGCATCAGTGTGAGTGGTCAAGGCACGAACCAAATGTATCTGTGTAGGTGTTCGTTTTGGTGGAGCGGTAAGCGTGTGAATGTATGAGTAAAATATACGTATGGATGAAAAATACGGGAAAGCCGAGAAGAAAGTTGGGCATGTATAGGTAGGAATTCTCCGTTTCTGAGTAACGTTCCCTGCCACGGCAGTAGCTATAAAAGGGCACAATGTTAGCCAACGGATAAAGTTTTATTCTATCTGTGCCTAGTGAAAGTGCCAAAGTGCAAGTAAAGTGCGCGACATAAACTGGAAAAAAAAGTGCCAAAGTGCAAGTAAAGGGCGCGACTTAAACCGAAAAAAAAGAAGTGCCAAAGTGCAAGTAAAGTGCGCGGATTTAAATAAAAAAAAAAAGTATTTGCGTTGGTTTTTTTTGTTGTGCGTACCGCAAGTTAACGCGCGTACCCTGACAAGTGCCAGACGAGGACCAGAAAACCTGCCCGGAAAACCAAGGATCGAGGTAAGTCAAAGGCATCTGCTACTTGGCGTGCATACAGTCAATTTGCTCCCATCTAGCGAATTGCTCATGCAAGCCAGATAAAAACTGCATTAATGCAGATGCATATATACGCAGATGCATGTATATGCATCTACAGCCATGCACACACAAAAGCCCCCTGTGCATATTCCCTAAGCGTTTTGATCTAAAATGTGTACTTTTAACTAATTCCCACCATTGGTATTCCAGGCAACCTCGACAGCGCAAGGAGCCACTGGGCACAGCGTTCCGACGGCACACAGCATCCACAACAACACAACACACTTTTCTTTTCAACGGCACACCAGTTGCTTTCACCAGACGAATCGTTATTTCCTTATTTGGTCATCAGCGGCGCAACGCCAACAACAAGTACGTCACCTTTTCTATTGGCAGTAACAACACCCACCTGCGGCCACGTATTTTGGTATCGGTAATATATTGTCACCACAACAACAACTACAACAACACCACCCTTTTGGTCACCTAGACGGCGCAAACACACACAACAACCACATATATTCTTTTCATTTTCCATTCGTTCAACACCAACCACCACCTGTATACACTTTTGTTATATTGGCGGCGCAACACCAACCACAACCGGTATTTATTTTCTATATTGGCGATATACGGCCGCAAAAACCACAACAGCATTTTTTCATATTGGCGGCGTAACGCCCAACAACAACTACATCACATTGGCGACATACTGCTCAACGCCAACTATATCACCCCCATTACATTGGCGACGCAACGCCAACAACAACAACATCACACTGGTGACATTCCGGCCAAAAACAATTGCCACGCATCCACAAACACATTCCGGCCAAAAACAATTGCCACGCATCCACAAACACTACGTTCTATTTAATTCGTTGCATGCGCGCACCAAAAACAACAACAAATACTTCGTACAAATTCTTCAAAAACACAATAAAAATTGTCAACATCGATATCAATTTGCACCAGCCACCACACATCATTCTTTTATTTTGGCATCAGCGACGCAACACCAACAACAGCCACATATTGTATTAGCAGATATCGACACAAAAACAACAATACCAGCCACACATCCACCGGCCAGGTCCACAGAAGACATTGTTACCAGCTCGTCAAGCCACTAGAGGCCAGCAACCAAATCACCAAGAATAGGGCAAGGTTATTAAAATATGCACATATTATACACAAGTGAGGAGTTAGCGAAAACAACACTGCCAACAGGAAGAGCAGCCTAAAAGCGGGATTGGCAGAGATCACCAACAACAACAACACACCACAACGGCAGCAGCAGAAATAATCGTTAAACCTTAATGTCAGTAATTTTTCTATCGTTTCGTAACAAATCGGCCTTTTTTGTATTTTTTTTGACATTATATCTTTTTTTTTTTTATATAAGTAGGTTTACGCACATAGGTATTCCCTTTTTTTTGATGTAGAATTTCTGGTAGGAGAAAGGGTTGGGCAAAAACAAAGGCTTGTGGTTATTAGCCCAAAAATTTTGCTAAATAATTTGTGCTACGGTGTAATATTACTAATATTTTACTAATATTTCACTTTGTTTTATTTTTATTTTTTTCATTTCACTCTTTTTGAAGTTTCTTTGATTAATTTTTCATTTGCATATTTTTCTCTATTTTTGACATTCATTTGAATTCTTTTAGTTTTGAATTTTGCATTCCTTTTGTGGGGGGGCTAAGATACTTGGCTTGGATATCATAAGTGGTTTCAGGCTCTGGATCAGGGACTGATATCAGTCTTAGACCGGCCATAGTGACGAATGTCACGCGTGATTAGTTATCACGTCCTGCGCGAGGTGCCCCTGCTTCTACTGATAATGGCGGATCTAGAGAGGACAACTCGATAAAACCCGCACCCCTTGAGTCATTGTGCCGAGCTCAGGGGAGGGAGAGTCAAGATCGGTACACAACGGTGACGAACTGGACTGTTTTAGGACTTTGATTTCATATTACATTTTGACTTGATGACATTGGGCTGGTAGGTGCGGTATTCTGCCACTTTAGTAGGTCGGGGTGAAACCCTACCAAAATGGCTGGTAGGCTAATGCTGCACCTGCCCACGTCCCGTTAAAACCGTGGCGGGCCTCAAGGTACGTTCCGGCTCCGTCGCCGTTAAGTTGGTGGTGTAGGTGCGGTTGAAGATTTTCCCGCTTCGCGTCCGGTCTGGCTCTGAACGCATTACTCATAAGGTAATGCGTCAACCCTCGCGTGGCCTCCCTGCGTAGCATAGATAACCACGAGATCGTTAAAGGGCGACTACACAATCGGCTCCGGATAGCGGCCTTGAGGGGGGACTTTTTTAGAATGGACAATACTAATACGAATCCGCCAAGGATGGGGTGCGGAAGAAGAGCGCTTTTGATGGAAATCCGTCAAATCAATCTTCAGCACTCTAAGGCGGCTTCCGCAAATTTGTTGCTCTGCCTTGAAAAAGGCGGAGTGGATATAGTCCTTGTCCAGGAGCCGTGGCTGAGTAGTAACGGCAGTAAGATTTCTGGATTAAGGACTGGAAAATTCAACACCTTGGTGCATGGGGAGGCAAGTAGGCCTAGATCCTGTGTGCTTGTTAAAAAAGAGATTAAAGCTTTTATTCTCTCTAATTTCAGCAATGCTGACGTAACCACGGTCTGCCTCGAGCGAGGAAGTAATGAAATGTGGGTGGTCTCAGCGTACATGCCCCACGGGGACGTAGTGGGACCACCACCTGCGATACTGGGTGAAATCACCGCTGAAGCAAAGCGGAGAGGTGTTGGCGTGATCATCGGTGCCGATGCAAATGCCCATCATAGCATTTGGGGAAGCTCGGATACCAACACTAGAGGTGAGTCTTTATTTACTTTTATTGTAGATGAGGGACTTTGTATATGTAATAGGGGGAATGACCCGACTTTTATTACTGCGTTAACGGAGGAGGTCCTGGACCTCACCCTGGTTAGTAGAGAACTGGAAAGTCGGATATCTGGATGGAGGGTTCTCAACGAGCACTCCTTCTCTGATCACCGATATATTCAGTCCTCAGTGAACGAAGAACGTCCCGGTAAAATATCTTTTAGGAACCCTAAAAGTACTAACTGGGACTTGTATTGTAGGAAGCTGGGAGAGCTACTGCCTGCGGTGCCTATCATTAGTTCGGGCCTGTCCGAATCTGAGATAGACGTTCTGGTGGAAAACTTCACCTCGGCAAGCAATAGCGCCTTTCAGCTGTCCTGCCCATTGAAAACTTACAGGGGGAAAGGCAAGCCGCCCTGGTGGTCGGATTCTCTTGACGGCCTAAGAGCGTCCAGTCGGCGGCTCTTCAACAGAGCCAGGAGGAGTAAATTACCCTCGGACTGGGAGCTCTATAAGGTGAGTCTGGGGATTTATAAATATGAAATAAGGATAGCCAAGCGAGATGCATGGCGAAGCTTCTGCGAAAACGTAGAAGGCTGCAATGAATCCGCGAGATTTAGAAAAATACTCCCTAGGAACCCCGCTCCTCTGGGGTATCTGAGAGATGATGGTGGGGACTGGTCGATGAGTAGCGAGGAGTCCCTAAGGCTTTTACTGGACAATCATTTTCCCGATGTCCCAGTTGCGCAGGGATCTTCGCCTGCATGGTCGGCGGTCGTTGGCCATCCAGAAGTGCCTGCCATTCCAATACGGGAAAGTCAGATAACCTGGGCTATAGGGTCGTTCAAGCCCTATAAGTCTCCGGGTCCGGATGGAATCATTCCTGCGCAGCTTCAAAGGTCTTTGGGGATTTCCTGCCGCTGGTTGGCCATCATATATACTAACTGCCTCAGGCTTAACTATATCCCGAAGTCTTGGCACACGGTTAGGGTTATTTTCATTCCGAAGGCCGGCAGAAGCTCTCATGTATCACCTAAGGATTTCAGGCCAATCAGTCTCTCGTCGTTTCTTCTTAAGACGTTTGAGCGGTTGATTGACCTGTACCTACGGGAAAGGATACCTCGGGGGTTACTGTCGGCTTCACAACATGCGTACTGCAAGGGCAGATAGACGGAAACGGCTCTCCATTCGATTGTAAAGCAAATAGAGGGGTCCCTAGAACACAAAGAGTATGCTCTGGGTGCCTTTCTAGACATCGAGGGAGCTTTTAACAATGTCTTACCGGGGTCAATCGAAAGAGCTCTGGTGGGTTTAGGAGTCGAGGCGGCTCTGGTTGAATTTATTAGCAAACTTCTATGCGGCAGAATTGTCGCAGCGGAGTGGGGAGCGGCCATAATTAAGAGGAAGGTGTGCAGGGGCACGCCACAGGGGGGTGTCCTATCTCCTCTCCTCTGGGTTGTGGTAGTCAACGAGCTTCTTGTGGAGCTGGAAGCCAATGGTTGTCGGGTGGTTGCCTATGCAGATGACCTCGCTATCCTAGTCAGAGGCAAATTTCTGGGCGCCCTGCGCGATGTTCTTCAGGGCTACCTGGATACTGTGGCTAGGTGGGCTGAATCATGTGGGTTGGCGGGCAACCCGGGAAAAACGGAATTGGTCCTTTTCACAAGAAGATATAAGGTGCCCGATTTCAGAACTCCCTCGATTGGAGGGGTACCGTTGGTACTTTCTGATAGGGTTAAATATTTGGGGATTGTTTTGGACAAGAAACTGTCCTGGAGACCCAATGTGGAAGATCGGGCCAGGAAGGCCGCCATTGCCTTGTACTGCTGCAGAGGAGCTATCGGAAAGAGATGGGGACTCTCGCCAAGAATAGTACACTGGCTTTATGAGATGGTGGTCAAACCGATTCTGCTATATGGGGTGCTGGTCTGGTGGAAAGCACTGGACACGGCGAGCACCTCCAAAATGTTAGTGTCAGTGCAACGGACGGCGCTGATCGGTATCAGTGGCGCTCTCAGAACAACGCCTACCTTGGCACTGAATGTCATGCTGAATATACATCCAGTAGATATTGCGGGAAAGGCAGCCGCGGCCCGGTCGTTGGTCAGGCTTCGTGATATGGGTTATATGCTTTCTGATTTCGGACAATCTAGCCTTCTTACTAGTTTCGACTTTATCCCGGACAGGGTGGACTACTGCATGCCGATAGCCGCTCAATATGCAACCTTCACCTCAGTCATTCCCCAGAGGGAGGAGTGGGGAAGAGGAATTATCTGGGGCATGGGACCGGTTAACTTGTTCACGGATGGGTCGAGGTTGGACGGAAAGGTTGGCGGGGGGTCTTTTGTCAAGAGCTAAATATAAGCCGCAAGTTTAAGTTGGCTGATCACTGCAGTGTATTCCAAGCGGAAGTTGCTGCGATTAAGGATGCGGTGGATGGAATGCTATCCAGAGCTACCACGGTTAGGGAATTTAACATCTACTCTGATAGCCCCACTCCCTTTTAAAACAATTATTAACACCTTTCGTTTGATACCCATATTGTACAAACGCATTCTAGAGTCAACCCAGGTCCACTTTTATAACAATATTCCGAAAAGGCGTCCACTTAAAGAACTAAGGCCCACACCCTTTTAAAATACTCATTAGCACTTTTCATTTGATACCCATATTGTACAAACAAATTCTAGAGTCATTCCTGGTCCACCTTTATGGCGATATCTCGAAAAGGCGCCCACCTATAGAACTAAGGCCTACTCCCTTTTAAAATTATCATTAACACATTTCATTTGATACCCATATCGTACAAACAAATTCTAGAGTCAGGCCTGGTCCACCTTTATGGCGATATACCTAAATGGCGTCCATCTATAGAACTATGGCCCACTTCCTCTTAAAATACTCTTTAATACCTTCCATTTGATACACATTTCATACAAACACATTCCAGGGTTACCTTAGGTTCCTTTTACAACATGGTGATTTTCCCAAATCGGACCACAAGTACGATTTTTGTGCGCAACCTAGCCGCGATTTATTTCTTATTATTGCATTGTCATCGGTGCGGTCTGCCTGTCAAGTCAAGCTAAATAAAACTGTTTAATTAAAAAATAGCTATCATGGCGACCTTATGGAGGCGGCGCCCTCCAAGACATTAGAGGCGCTGAAAGTAACGCCTCATGGCGTACCAAAAGAGTTGAAAGCAGCTGCGTAGAAGGGTAACATCAAACAAATGCAACACTACTACTTTTCGATATTACATTTTTTAAAAACCTTGCAAACAAAAAGATATATCTTTTCTCATGGCATATCATGTCAGTAATTTTTTGGCAATACATAGGTAAGCTTGTGTTTGTTTCAAAGTTTAATAAAAACAAGTAAAGGTGTCTACGTTCGGGTGTAACCGAACATGATATACTCAGCGTGAGCTTTAATTGCACATGTCATTTCAAATAAATTACTTTTCTACATAACACGTGGCATCGCCAGTTTAAAAAAATGTCTCCCCATTTCCCCTTACTATAAAACTTGATAAGTGAAATATCATTGATTCAAAACTATTTTTTGCTAAGTTATAACTTATGTATTATTCTAGTCTACGACCCTTTTAAATTTCTTTTATATCTAAGTTGCCGTGGTATTTAACCGATCGCGTCCATTTTTACTAGAAATATTTTCTGCTGTAAGGAAAATATGTGTACATAATTTCATTACGATATGTTAATTTTTCTTCGAGTTATGGCTCCCGAAACATAGAAAATTGCTTAGTCTTAAAAGGGGCGGTGCCGGTGTTTTCCAATTTAATGTTATAATTCAATTTAGAAAGTAAAATTCTATTGATACAAAGCTCTTTTTCGCTAAGATATAGCTTATTATTTTCGTCTACGACCCTTTTAAAAATCGTTTACATAAAAGTGGGCGTGGCCTTTAACCAACCTGGTCCATTTTTTCTAGAAATATTTCCTGCTACAGGGAAAATCTTTGTACCCAATTTTATTAGGATGCGTTAATTTTTCTTCGAGTTATGGCTCCCGAAACATAGAAAATTGCTTAGTCATAAAAAGGGCGGTGCCACGTCTATTTTTTAAAATTTGACGTTTTTCCTCTTTATTGTTATAAGTCCATTTGGGAAATGAAATACCATCGATATAAAGCTCTTGGTTGCAAAGATATAGCTTATTTTATTCGTCCACGACCCTTTTAAAAATCTTTTATATAAAAGTGGGCGTGGTCCTTAACCGATTTCGTTAATTTTCCTTCAAAGCATTACTTATAATTTAACCGATTTTTGGTTTATGATTAATAATATTTGTAAAATTGATTTTATCACAATTGGGCGGTGCCACGCCCATTTTTAAAAAAATTTCAGATTTTTATCAAGAGTCTCAATATCAGTCCACATGTCAAATTTCAGCATTTTAGGTTTATTATTTATTAAATAATCAGGTTTTTTGTGTTTTCCAAAATGTTATATTTATAAAAAGTAGGCGTGGTTATCATCCGATTTCGCTCATTTTCAATACCAATCTATCCTGGGTCCAGGTAAGCTCGTGCACCAAATTTGGTGAAGATATCTCAATATCTACTGAAGTTATCGTGTTAACGGACCGACGGACGGACGGATATGGCTCAATAAAATTTTTTTTCGACACTGATGATATTGATATATGGAAGTCTATATCTATATCGATTCCTTTATACCTGTACAACCAACCGTTATCCGATCAAAGTTAATATACTCTGTGTGCAAAGCAGGCTGAGTATAAAAATGAATACGCATACGATTTTTTGAGTGGTGATCAATTTTGTAAGAGACTGAAAACCCTATTGGCAAAAGGTGGCAATCTTGTGAAAACATCCTCAGTGGCAACACCTATGTGAAAAGTCCTAAAACGTAATACTATATCGATGTACCAAATTTTATTCAAATCGGTTAAGCCGTTTCCAAGATGGTAGTGGATATACAAAGAAATATGAAAAAGAAGGTGAGATGGGACCCCTAAGTGGCAATCGTACTTAAAAGTATCAATAGAATTGCGGAGTAGAATACTTTTTGTTTGATACCCATATTGACATACATATCTCATGTAATGCCAAAAAATTACCCCGGGTCCCTTCGAAACCGGGGACTCGTTCCATAGTAATTCTGCGCGGAACACCGTAAATTTACTGTCAAATATTTCCTTTCAGAACAATGAAGTGAGACAACTACTTTTTTAACAGAATTAACTGCTGTTTTAGTTTTTTTTTCTCGGACGTTGGGGCAGCGCGCTGCCCTAAAGTGGCCCGATGAAACCAGGCTAATCCTGTTATTGTTTTTTTTTGTTTTTGTTTTTCTAATTAATACATAGTATTTTTTTTATTTGTATCCTAATTCTTATTATTATAATGTATTATTGTTATAATTTATAATTTTTATTGTTACCGAGTCTTTGAGAGGCAGTGAGTTCTTAAGCGCCGAGATCTAAAACCGCTCAGCTACAGAGAAACTCATCAGCTGAGAAATATAGATTCACAAAATACAATAGATTAAAAGTATAAATATAATTTTTTAATTATTAAGAGAAGATAGAACCGTATTTTTTATGGCAAAGAGCGAGTCCGAAACATCAATTATTCTCGAGTGAGAGTTACAATCTTCACACAAACATAGGAAAGGTTCGTGTAGTTGGAAATTGCTTCTGCATTGTTTAAGAATTATAGGTTTATAATGCCGTGAAACTCGGCATGAAACATTCAAGTTTACTTCGTTCAAAAGAAATGGGCTTGAAATCGATCCATTTAAAAGTCTAGCCATAAATAGTACACCTAGCATTTCTCTACGACTTGCAAGGGTAGGAAGATTTATTAATTTTTACCGATTAGTGTAAGGAGGAAGATTATACGGAGAGTCCCATTGAAGATTTATCAAGGCGAAAAGTAAAAACTGTTTTTGAGTTGATTCTAGTCTATCCACATGAACATGAACGGCCTCACCAATGATGTAAAAAGGGTTTTTGTAACGTAAAGATCACTAAACTCTTTTGCCCATCTTTTCACAAATGCTAAAACTCCTCTCGCTTTATTGACTGTGGCATTAATATGAGGGATGAAACTAATAGCGTTTTCTTTTCTGGCTAAAGTGTTACGCTTTTTATACGCCGCGAAAGGGTTGTTGTTCTATTCTAAAAAACAGGCAACGCCTTTACGGGGTATTTCGTTCTTTTGTGAAAATTGTTGCCTGCTCGCAACGCAAAAGCGTTACACTTTTACCCTGTATAAAATGGCGGTGTTGCAGTGCAACTCTGTGAAACTCTCAATTCGCTTTTAAGTTCCACACATACTCTGTTAATATGAGTGCACAAATCAATAACCAGATTGCGCATTCACGAGTTCAAAATTGCTTCGTTCTGCGTATCTACGTCACAGTTGACTGTTTGAGCGAATGAAAGAAAGAGAGAAAAAACAAGAGCTAAAGGAAAATGACGTAAGAATTGCCCATTATTTCAGAAAAGAAAACGCTATAAGTTTGCGATTCATTGTAACTCCCAAGTCGACAAAAACATCAACGCTTTGCAGAGTTTGGCCATTAATTGTGTAGGAAGCTGGCTGTATGTTCCCACGTGAAAAACACATGGATTTACATTTTTCTATGTTGAGCGGCATAAAATTCGCATTACACCAAGTAACTAAACAATTTAAATCCGCCTGGAGTACAGAACGTTCTTCAACTGACGCGTATGACTTAAAAGGTTTGTCACGTACACCTGTTAGAGGTGAATCCGCCCCCTTGCGCAATCAAGGTGGAATGTCGCACAGCTAGCTCAGGGTGAGAGGTCGGGGCCCTTAACCCTTGTCCACCTTGATTCGGGGCGGATGTCACAATCATCATTATACTTACATCCATGCACCCCCCTCGCAGAAAGCCCACCCTACCTTGGACCGCTCGAGTTTCTGACTGGCAGCGAGTCCCCTTTTTCTATGCTCCAAATGACCCTACATACTCACCCTAATGTCATCTTTCCCCTGATCCACCCGATTAAATTTAGCATACCATATTTGTCTTTTTTCTTTCTCACTTTAAACAGGGCATTTTAATATCAAATGATCTTATGATCTATACAACAATTAAAAAAATTTAGGTTTAGCTTATCTAAGCCTCAGCTTACTAACGAAATTTGCTATTTCCTAAAAGCGTATATCTAGGTATGTCTTCGATTCTTACGCACTATGATCACCACATATATGTATATACATCATTTTTTTCTTTATTGGACTTTGCATCAAAGCAAAAAAAAAGTCAAAATCGACTTGTACAAAAACACTAACAAAACAGGATCAAAACTTTTAACTTCGAAAACGCCGTATATATATAGATATATATATATATATATATTGTTATGGAATCGCATTTACAATGGAAGCAGTAAGGAAGGCGGTCGGCATGATGTGGTGGTGCACAGTGGCTAGTCATTGTCGGCTGGGGCGGGTCCTTGCCAACCTTACTGTTCCTGCGCCATAAACAGAAAAAAGTTCCTATCATGCCTATCAAAACGGAAAGCTGTCAAAATCAAAAACCCTGACAGAAGCGTAGAGACCGACTCAAAACGCTTATAAATTCAAACTAAAACGACATCCGGTCGAACCGGATGCCACGGACAGACCGTTAGACATTCAAAAATTTAAAATTCATAAAGAAATAACCGCAAAAAAAAATACCGAACCGGACATGACCGGTTACTAATCGCTGAAAATCAAAATAAAAAAAAACGGTGAAAAATTAAAGGAAAACAAAAAGGCCGAATATACATAGGGGCGCCGCGGGTGGTGTTGCGACGCCCGGTGCATTATCCCACCCTCAAAAACCATGGCCACCGTCGCACCTATATTTCGGTGGCCCCTTACCTCTATGCCTACCTAGTGCCTTCTAAATAAATGGCGACGCCAGCATTCCCATATTGCTAACAAATTTATTCAATGTTCATTATTACTACTAACATAGCTTTCTACTTTTGTTCTTACTATAAGGGTTTTGAATGTGTTTATGTTTATAAATTCATTGAAAGTAATAATAGTCGGTTTGTTTTATAATCTAATATACTATATATGTAATAAAAACAAATCTTTTTTTTGTAGAACTTTGGTCAATTGCCCTTTTCTCCTGTTTCTTTTACAAATCTATCTTAGGGCTGTACAGTTTGGATACAACTTCTGATAATTGGGGCCCCCTTACAAAATTAATAGTTGTTGTATTAAACTTACTTTGAGTTTAACTGAACATCAATTCGATGTTACACATAGTATAATGACAGTAATATGTACTATGCACTAAGAAATTAGTTATAAACGCAACTAGGACTAAACTTGGGGTAAATCCTACCCCTCAAAAAATATTGTTTCACAGGCTTAAGTAAAACGTAAGCTTTTAGATTCATGGAGAAATTACCGAAGTCATTCACCTGTTCCGGTAAAACATGAACCCTTTAAACTTATAGTACAATTAATGAAATTGTTTTACTTGTTCAGTTGAAACGTTAACTATTTTATCTGTAACAGTCAGGGTTGGTATTGTTTCGGGTTTGGTTCGACTCAGTCACCAAAAAATGTATACAACACAAAGTTTTGTTTTGATAACGCAATCTAACCCGCATTACTTGTTATTTGCGTCTCTTAATATAGAGTTAATGCATTTTACTGATAATGCAACTGAACTTGAATTACCAATAAAACCCTATTCCTTACCGAAACAATATCAACACTTTTGCTCACTACAAAATCCCATTCGCCACGATGGCATCAATTAAAAAAAAATGTAATAGTAAAGTTTTACCACAACGCAAAGCAGATTTTAATACCTGAAACGCCTTTTTCTTTGTTTCACAGGCAGTATAAATTGCACACCTATGAACATTAAAATATGCTTTGTTTTTTTGTTGGTTAAACAATTTTTTTTTTGTAGAAAAAAGGCAATTTACTATGACTTAAACAATACATAGATGTATACTCGAATAATTACATTAAATTGATCTTCGTGGTTTTTAGTTATAGCATATAAACTTCACATTATTATCAATCTTGAGTTGTTTTTTATGCTTTTTTTAATATTAGTGCATTTAACTACAGGGAATTCATTTTTCATTTTTCTACCAAATTGCAATCCTATTTACAGTGCAAAGGTATTTAGCACATTGGTCTTTGTGTTTTATATAAACAATTCACTTCTAATTTCGTGGTTGCTACATTAACATTATATAATGTTGCGGAGTCAAAATATAATTTTAAAAGAAAAGGTTAAGGCTACAAATACATAATTTTAGTTCATTAGTGGAACGAACTCACCGCTTTAACCGCTGATGTTCGTTATCTCAATTGGAATGGCCACAGGCCTATATTCGCTGTATCGTGATTGTCATTGTAGCAGGTTTAATGTAGCCCAATTTGGTCGTAGTTGATAAGGGTTGCGCTAGTAGTGTTATTGCCGGTATGGACGCAGTCAATAAAGGTGCGCTAGTCTTGGGGTCAGTGGAACCGCCTGTGGTTGGTGTTGACATTAATGGCCTCAAGCCTATGTACGTGGCCCCGCTACGTGCGTTGCAACTGGTGTGGCGGTACGTCTAATGGTTGTTGCGCTCGTGGTTGCGCTTATGAAGGAGTTGGGGGAGGTACTACCGATGGTGATGCCCGTGGTAATAGTAGGCACCGTTGGTGGCGGTTGGCGCTGTGGTCCGAGGTGACCAAATGACCCAGGTGGCGATAAAGCTTCGTGCTGGCCTTTACGCCGGTGGTAGTGTCCTAACTAGTTAAGATTGATTACCACCCAAAATTTTTTTTCATTTGCTGCGCTGCATACAATTGCCACTTGAACATGCCTAATGGTTGATAGGTTAAACGCAGATCTAATTCTGGCGTTGTTTCATTGATGGGAAAATGTTCACGTTGTAAGTCCCAATAATCACTTACAAACACCATAGGTGAATACGTTTTACCACCATCATCTTTTTTGGTGTCGATTTGGCCGGAAACTCGGCGATTTTTCTTGATTTTTTTCCTTACCAAATTTTTTGTTTTCTGTCTTTTTGTGTATCCGGCGGAAACTCAATCTTCAAAAAGGGGCCGATTTTTTTCGTAGTGATGGCCGGTCTGTCTTTTTCTTGTTTTCGATATTTTTTTTATCGCCACTTTCGCCACATCGCTAGGTGTGTTCGCGTGTTCCGGGATCTTTTCAGGATGGTCTTCGGCAATCGTAAGGGATCCCTTCGGGGTCATTTAGGGACTCTTTCGGGACGTTTTCGGGAGCACTTTGAGACCGTTCCGGGATAATTTCTGGATGGTTTTCGGGATACGTCCGGGATTCCGTCGGGGTTAGTTCGGGACTATTTCGGGATCATTTTGGGTTCTTTCGGGATCATTTCTGTATAGTTTTCGGGATCCGTCCGGGATCCCGTCGGCGTTATTTTGGGAATTTTTCGGGATCACTTTGGGGCTTTTCCGGGATAATTTCTGGATGGTTTTCGGGATCCGTCGGGGTCAATTCGGGACTTTTTCGGAACTATTTCGGTTTCATTTTGGGACTCTTCCGGGATCAATTCTGTATAGTTTTTGGGATTCGTCCCGGAATCTCGTCGGGGTTATTTTGGAACTTTTTCGGGACTATTCCGGGATCATTTCTAGATGGTATTCGGGATACCGTCAGGGTCAATTCGGAACTTTTTCAGGCCTATTTCGGGGTCAATTGGGGACCCTACAGAGAGCAATTCTGGATGGTTTTCTGTATCCGTCCAGGCTCCCTTCGTGGTCATTTCGGGACTTTTTCGGGATAACTTTGGGACTCTTCCGGGATCATTTCTGGATGGTTTTCGCGATCATGGACGGTCATTTCCGGATTTTTCGGGACAATTACGCGATCGTTTTCTGAATCTTCCAGGTATCATTTCTGTAAAGTTTTCGGGATCCGTCCGGGATCCCGTAGGGGTTTATTTTGGGACTTTTTCGGGACAATGTCAGGGTCATTTCGAGACTGTTCCGGGATCATTTGGGGATCCTTCTGAAATAAATTCTGAATGATTTTCGGGATCCCGTCAGGGTAATTTAGGGACTTTTTCAGGACTATTTCGGGGTCAGTTGCGGACGCTTTAGAGATCATTTCTCTATGATTTTCGGGATCTGTCCGGGATACCTTCGGAGTTTTTTCGCGACTTTTTCTGTGATAATTTGCGGAACCTTGAGAGATCAATTCTGGAAGGTTTTCGGGATCCGTCCGGGATCCCGTCAGGGTCATTTCGGGACTTTTTCGGGACTATTTCGGAATCATTTTGGGACCCCTCCGGGATAATTTGTGGATGATTTTCGTGGTCTGTCCGGGATCTCGTCGGAGTTATTTCGGGGTCATTTTGGGACCCTTCCAGTATATTTTCTGTATAATTTTCGAGATCTGTCCAGGATCCCGTCGCAGTTTTTTCGTGACTTTTTCCGGGCTATTACGGGATCATTTGCGGACCCTTCAGAGATCAATTCAATTCAATTCAATTCTGTCCGGGATCCCGTCGGAGTTTTTTCGGGACTTTTTTCGGACTATTTCGGGATCATTTGCGGACCCTTCAGAGATCAATTCTGGATGGTTTTCGGGATCCGTCCAGGATCACGTCAGGGTCAATTCGGGACTTTTTCGGGACTATTTCGGCATCATTTTGGGACTCCTCCGGTATAATTTCTGTATGATCTTCGGGATCTGTCGGGAATCCCGTTGGAGTTATTTCGGGACATTTTCGGGACTATTTCGGGATCATTTTGGTACCATTTCGGGATGATTTCTGAGTGATTTTCGGGATTCGTCCGGGATACCGTCGGAGTTATTTGGGGAAATTTCCGGGATCATTAGGTGATCCCTCCAGAGTCATTTATGGATGGTTTTCGGGATCCCGCAAGGGTCATTTCGGGCCTTTTCGGAACTATTTCGAGATCATTTGGAGACCCTTCCGGCATTATTTCGGAATGGTTTTCGGGATCCATGCGGAATTCCGTCAGCGTACTTTCGGAACTTTTTCAGGGCTATATCGGGTTCCGTCAAAAACATTTAGGGACTTTTTTTGGGAGTGTTTCGGGATCATTTGAGGATACTTCAGGGATAAATTCTGAATGGTTATAGGGTCACGACGTGGGTAATTTCAGGACTTTTTCAGGACTATTTCGGCGTCAATTGCAGCCATTCAGAGATCAATTCTGGATGGTTTTCGGGATCCGTCCGCAATCCCGTCGGAGTTTTTTCGGGACTTTTTCTGGACTATTTTGAGATATTTTGCGGATCCCTTAGAGATCAATTCTGGATGGGTTTCGGGATCCGTCCGGCATCCCGTCAGGGTCATTTCGGGACTTTTTCGGGACTATTTCGGCAAAATTTTGAGATCCCTCCGGAATGATTTCTAAATGATTTTCGGTATCTCTCCAGCACCCCGTCGGAGTTATTTCGGGATCATTTTGGTACCATTTCGGGATAATTCCTGAATGATTTTCGGGATTCGTCCGGGATCTCGTCGGAGTTATTTCGTTACTTTTCCGGGATCATTTGGGGATCTCTCTTGAGTCATTTCTGGATGGTTTTCGGGATCCCGGCAGGGTAATTTCGGGACTTTTTCGGGGCTATATCGAGATCATTTGGAGACCCTTCCGGCATTATTTCGGGATGTTTTTCGAGATTCATACGGAATCCCGTCAGCATACTTTCAGAACTTTTTCAGGGCTATATCGGGTTCCGTCAAAAATATTTCGGGAATTTTTTGGGAGTATTTCGAGATCAATTCTGGATGGTTTTCGGGATCCGTCCGGGATCCTTTTGGGACTTTTACGGGACTATTTCGGAATCTTTTTGGACCACTCCTGGCTAATTTCTGGAAGATTTTCGGGATTTGTCCGGGATCCCGTCGGCATCATTTCATTACTATTTTAGTTTCATTTATTTATTATTTTATTTATTAACATACAACTGTTTATCCTAACACAACAATTTAAAACAAAATTATCTTATAATGCCAGCCACGTGGGACCTTTCCGGGATCATTTTAGGTCGCAACCCGTAGTTCAGCACACATGCCTTTTTAAATTATGGCCATGGATTTGCTGCAAATTATACGTAATTAAAATTCGGTATGTTTTATCTTTAATATGTTTTTGTTGTTGTTGTTGTAGCAGTGCTTCGCCCCACCTAACAGCCACGACCGATCACAAATTGTCATCAATATCCTCTAACGGGAGTCCAAGGAAACTTGCTGTTTCACCAGGGGTGGACCATAAGGAAAGGGGTGTTAGAGGCGTTGGTTCCACATTACAATTAAAGAGATTGTTGGTGTCATGTGGGGAAACATTGCAAGCGGGGCATACATTTTGTATGTCGGGGTTGATTCTGGATAAGTAAGAGTTTAACCTGTTACAGTATCCAGAACGAAGTTGAGCAAGAGAGACACGTGTTTCCCTGGGGAGTATGCGTTCCTCTTCCGCGAGTTTTGGATACTTTTCTTTGAATACTGGATTCACCGGGCAATTCCCGGCATAAGGGTCCGACGTCTGTTTTTGGAGTTCACCAAGGACCTGCTTGTGTTTTTTCGCTTCATACGGCTGGGTTCTAAGGTGCCGTATTTCCTCAAAATGCTTACGGAGATGACTCCTTAAGCCCTTAGGCGGTGCTGGTTCATCAATCAGATGTCTGCTGGGATGTTCAGGTTTCTGGGTATTCAACAGGAACTGTTTGGTTAGCATCTCATTTCTCTCCCTGATGGGGAGTATTCTCGCCTCATTATGCAGATGGTGTTCTGGGGACATAAGAAGACAGCCCGTGGCAATTCTGAGAGCAGTATTTTGGCAGGCCTGTAGCTTCTTCCAGTGGGTAATTTTTAGGCTTGGCGACCATATGGGAGACGCGTAGCACGTAATCGGCTGGCTAATTGCTTTGTATGTAGTCATGAGCGTTTCTTTATCTTTTCCCCAGGTACTGCCAGCGAGGGATTTGAGGATTTTGTCACGGCTCTGAATTCTCGGAACAATTGCGGCTGCGTGCTCACCAAAATGTAGATCCTGATCAAACGTCACACCCAAGATTTTGGGGTGTAGGACAGTCGGTAGCGTAGTGCCATCGACGTGGATGTTCAAAATGGTCGACATTTGGGACGTCCATGTTGTAAATAAGGTCGCGGAAGATTTAGTAGGTGATAATGCCAGGTTTCGCGAGGCGAAACAACTGGAGAGATCAGGGAGGTAGCCGTTTATTTTATTGCATAGCTCATCGATCTTTGGGCCTGGGCCTGTGGCCATTATTGTGCAGTCATCGGCGTAGGAAACGATTGTGACTCCTTCCGGTGGTGAAGGTAGCTTAGATATGTAGAAATTAAACAAAAGTGGGGATGGGACACCACCCTGTGGCACCCCTTGTTTAATTCTCCTTGTTTCGTTTCTAAATTGCACCGCTGCCTGCCGACCACCCAGATAATTTGCGGTCCACCTTTTAAGACATGGGGGAAGGGTAGACCCTTCCAGGTCTTGCAGTAACGAGCCATGGTTGACCGTGTCAAAAGATTTTGATAGGTCTAGCGGTACGAGTACTGTTCTATGGTGGGAGTATTGATTTAAACCGCAATTTATCCGGGTGCTAATGGCATTTAGCGCGGTGGTAGTGATATGGAGTTTTCTGAAGCCATGCTGATGAGAGGCTAGCTGCAAATTTGCTTGGAAATAAGGGAGCAAAATGGCTTCAAGCGTCTTTACTACCGGCGATAGGAGAGATATCGGACGATACGACTCTCCTATGTTAGCTGGTTTCCCAGGCTTTAGTAGCGATACCACCTTGGCCATTTTCCATTTCTCGGGTATGATAAAGGTGGAAAGAAACAGGTTGAAGACATGCGCTAAATATTTGAAACCCTCTTTCCCTAGGCTTTTAAGCATCGGCATGGCTATGCCGTCTGGGCCCACTGCTTTGGATGGTTTAGCGCGACCAATGGCGTCCTCAACCTCTTTAGCGGTGATGGTGATGGGTGACGCGCTGAATTCGTGTTTATGTGCGTGTCTGTTGGCCCTCCGTCTATCTTTGTCGACCGTAGAATGCATTATATATTGTCGGCAGAAAGCGCTTGCGCATTTTTTCGCATCCGACAGCACTTTGTCGCCAAAGGCGATGGAAACCTTGTGTTTGTGCTTAGTCGGATTCGATAGGGACTTTACGGTGGACCAAAGTTTACCCATACCGGTCGAGAGGTTACAACCTCTTAGGTGCTCCTCCCATTTCCCCCGCTTGTGTTCATCCACAAGCAATCTGATGCGTTGGTTTATATCCCTTATTTGGGGGTCGCCTGGATCAAGCTGTCTTATAAGGTCACGTTCTCTCGCTAAGTTTGCGGCCTCCGCCGGGAAGTGGGGCCGGCTTTCGGATTATCTTTATTATCGAACACAGCTTTTTCGTTCTATTTTTGAGTTTTTTAAATGATTCCTGTAACGAACTGCTATAACTATGATTACACTTTTTGTAATATTTTAACCAACTAAATAACCGAAAAAGCAACAATATTTTCATCTAAAAATTCTCTTTGGTTTTAGCTAATTGTAGTTTCACTCCTTTGTTCTATGAGTAGAAATTCTTTCACCCCTGTCATATCAATTAATTTAACTTAAAAACAAAATGTACTTTTTTTTAATTCGAAAAAACTGTATTGTACTATTCATGTAAGCGTGCCTTTCAGCGTATCAGCTCATTTAGTTCTTTTTTCTTACTCTACTAGCTATATTTTTTGAAAAACAGTTATAATTATTGTATTATTTAATTTTATTTAATTATTGTATTTTTTCGTCTTTGTGACTGAATTACGGATTTTAACTAAATTTGGGACATAGACAATAGTCTACTGGCGAAATTTTTTTCGAACAAGGCAAGGGGGGAGCGGGTCCACGAACCCTTCGAATAATTAATTTTTAACAATTTTTACACATTATAACTTTGCGTATACTAACCTTCACCAATATTACAAACTCAATAAGTCGAGGGCTTACAAAGTGAGCAGTGACACCCTCCATCCCCCCTCCTCTCCCCCTCTGGTGCACAATCTATAAATTGTTATAACTCCATGTCAATTTTCTCCTAAATCAATAATTTCTGGTATCTGGCTCATACAGATCGAGATCTAAACCATTTTGGAAAAACGATCAATGTTTTTATTAGCTTTACCTGTATGTTTGTTCGAAGCTCTTCATTCGCTACAACGTGCCTGCTGCCTTATTAACATGCTTTTATTATTAATTACCTTCACCTTATTTGTAGTCCCGTCAGGGTCATATCGAGACCCTTCCGGGATCATTTCTGGATGGCTTTCGGTATCCGTCCGGGATCCCGTCGAGGTTATTTCTGGACTTTTTCGGGACTGTTTCGGGATCATATCTGTACAGTTTTCGGGATCCGCCCGGGATCCCGTCGGGGTTATTTTGGGAGTTTTTCGGGGCTATTCCGGGATCATTTGGGGATCATTTCGGGACTATTTCGGTAACATTTGGGGACTCTTCCGGCATCATTTCTGGATGATTTCCGGGATCCGTCCTGCATCCCGTCGGGATTATTTCGGGACCTTTACGGCACTATTTCGGGATCATTTTGGGACACTTCCGGTATAATTTCTGAATGATTTTCGGGATGCGTCCGGGATCGCGTCGGAGTTATTTCGGGATCATCTGCGGATCCTTCCGGTATAATTTCTGTACGACTTTCGGGATCCTGTCAGGTTCTTTCGGAACTTTTTCGGAACTATTTCGAGATCATTTGGGGTTCCTTACGGGATTATTTCGGGACATTTTCGGTATCCTTCCGAGAGTATTTCTGGACCCCGTCAGGGTCATTCCGCAACTATTCCGGGATCATTTGGGGACTCTTCCGGTATAATTTCTGGATGGTTTTCGGGATCCATCCAGGTACCAGTCATGGTAATTTCTGGATCATTTTGGGACCCTTACCGGATAATTTCTGGACAGTTTTCGGGATCGTCCAGGTCATTTCGGTACTTTTTCGGGACTGTTTCGGAATCATTTGGGGACCCTTCAGGGATACTTTCTTGACGGTTTGCGGAATCCCGTCGGGGCCATTTCGTAACTTTTTCTGGATTATTTCGGGATCATATGCAGAGTTTGCCGGCATCAGTTCTGCATGGGTTTCGGGATCAATCTGGGATCCCTTCATGGTTATTTCAGGATCATTTGGGGACTCTTTAAGGATCATATCTGTATGGTTTCTGGGATCCGTCTGGGTTTATTTTGGGATAATATGGGCATCCTTTCGGGATCATTTCTGGATGGTTTTCGGAATACGTCCGGGATCCCGACGGGGTAATTTTGTGACTTTTTCTGGACTATTTAAAGATCATTTTGGGGACCCTCCTGAACTCATTTCAGGATCCGTCCGGGATCCCGTCAGGGTCATTTCGGACCATTTGTGGCTCTATTCCGGGATCATTTGGGAATCCTTCCTGTATCATTTTTGGATGGCTTTGGATGGCAGAGGGTGGTATGTATTTTACTCCAGTCCCAGTCCCACTCCGAGTCTCAGTCCCAGTCCCACTCGAGTGTCAGTCCCAGTCCTAGTCCTAACCCAGTCCCAGTCCATCTCCGGATAATATATTACTCTGTACTAAAGCACTCATCACCAGCTTTCATTTGATATCCATATTGCATAACCACTGTCTAGGCATTCACTGGCCCACGTTTTGGCCTATATCTCGAGACCATAGTCACGCAGGGGTATGAAAATTACCTCCTACACAACTAAAGACTCTCCTGAATTAAAAAAATGTCATAGTACGTCTAAATCGCGGGCCCCCTCAGAACCCCCACCCTCTCGACGGGCCTGGTGATGTGCTATACTTGATATCATTCGCTATAATATTTTTTATGGATAAGCAGGTTGTTTAATTAAACACCAAGCAATTACACGGAAGTATCTCCGCACCACCTGAAAATATGAGTGCCACTGCGTATACGTAACATTTTATTATTACGTAGTAAAAAAAAAATTGCAATAAAATAATATTGCGACTATAAACTGAGATATAACCTATCCTATCTCTCAAGTTAGATCAAACTACACACGGGGTGCAAAACAAATTCAAAATCGGTTCAGTAGTTTAGGAGTCCATCGCGCCCAAAAAGTTTGTGACACTTGTTTTTTATATATTAAGATGGGGGAAATTTTGGATGTTTGGATGTCGAGACGTTTGTCTTTGTGCCTCTATCACGCAAGAACGGCGGCACAGATTTGGATGAAATTTGGCACACATATAGCCAATAGTCTAGAAGGATCTACTAGCTATATATTTTTCAAAAGAGGGGAGATCCCCGCCCCCCAGAGACAGTTATAATTTAATTATTAAAATTTTTCGTCTTTGTGACTGAATCACGCCAGAACGTCCACACGGATTTTGATGAAATTTGGGACACAGACAATAGTCTACTAGCGAAATTTTTTTCGAGCATGGAAAGGGGGACCCTTTAGGGGTCATTTCATGACTTTTTTTGTATTATTTCGGGATAATTTGGGGACCCTTCCGGCATCATTTCTTGATGGTTTGCCGGATCCATCAGGGTCATTTCAGGACCATTTTGGGATCATTTGGGGACCCTTACGAGGTCATTTCTGGATCCGTCCGTGATGCCATAGGAGTCATTCCGAGATTTTTTTGTTACTTTTCTGGTATAGTTTTGGGACCCTTCCGGGATCATTCCTGGATCCGTGCGGGATCCCATCGTGGTAATTTCCGGGCTATTTCGGGATAATTTTGGGATGTTTTCGGAATCATTTCTGTATGGTTTTCGCGATCCGTCGTGGATCCCCTCGGGGTCATTTCGGAACTTTTTCTGGACTATGTCGGGATAATTTAGGAGTCCTTCCTGGATATTTTCTGGATGGTTTTTGAGATCCGTCCGGGAGCCGGTCATGGTCATTTCGGATCTTTTCCGGGACTATTTCGGGATCATTTTAGTACCCTTCAGGGATAATTTCTGTGTGGTTCTCTGGATAAGTCTAGAATAGTGTCGTTGTCATTTCGGGTTTTTTGGGGACTATTCCGGGAACTTTTGGAGACCCTTCCGGGCCATTTCTAGATGGTTTTCGTCGGGGTCACTTCGCGGCTTTTTCTGGATAATTTCGGGATCATTTGGGGATCCTATCAGCTTATCAGCTCATTTAGATCTTTTTTTTACTCAATTACAAAAATAAAATGCATTAGACAGAAAAAAATTTTAAACAGCTAACTTGATAAGCAGGCTAACGTGAATAGCCCACATATTTCATTTTCTCTTTGCGGACGGGGCCGCGGGTAAAGGCTAGTATATATTATAAATGGCAAAGTTTGGATGTTTGGATGTTGGTCCAGACGTTTGTATTTGTGACTCAATCACGCAACAACGGCTGGACTGATTTGGATGAAATTTGGCACACATATAGCCAATAGTCTAGAAGGATCTACTAGCTATATATTTTTCAAAAGGGAGGGGGTGCCCGCCCCCTACGAAGAGTTATAATTTAATTATTATATTTTTTAGTCTTTGCGACTGAATCACGCCAGAACGGCTACACGGATTTTGATGGAATTTGGGACACAGACAGTAGTCTACTAGCGAAATTTTTTTCGACATAGAAAGAGTGGTGGGGGTCCCACGACCCCTTCGAGCAATTACTTTTTAATAATTTTTACATATTATAACTTTAAGTATACTGGCCTTCACCAATATCACAGACTCAGTGGGTCAAATAAGTCGAGGGCTTACAAAGTGAGCAGTGACACCCTCCGCCCCCCTACCCCCCATCTTTCTGCCCCTCTGGTGTAAAATCTATAAATTGTTATAACTCAATATAAATTTTCTCCTAAATCAATAGTTTTTGGTATTTGGAACATACAGATCGAGATCTAAACAATTTTGGAAAAACGAGCAGCGGTACTTCCCCTCCCGCCATCCGCCCTCCATCAATTTATTAGCTTTACCTGTATGTTTCTTTGTAACTCTTCATTCGCTCCAACGCGCCTGCTGCCTTATTAAAATGGTTCTACTATTAGATCCGCCTTATTTGTAATCCCGTTGGGGTCATATCGAGATCCTTCCGGGATCATTTCGGGTTTTCGGGATCCGTCCGGGATCCCGTCGGTATCATTTCGGACCTTTTTCGGTACTATTCCGGGATAATTTTGGGACCCTTCCGGGATCATTTCTGTATAGTTTTCGGGATCCGTTCGGGATCATTTCGGGACTGTTAGGGGATCATTTGAAGACCTTTCCGGTATCATCTCTGCATAGCTTCCGGGATTAGTCGGGGATCATTTCGGGACTATTAGGAGATCATTTGAAGACCGTTCCGGCATCATTTCTGCATAGTTTCCGCGATCCGTCGGGAATCTCGATGGGGTCATTTCGGGATCATTTCTGCAAAGTTTCCGGGGTTCGTCCGAGATACCGTCGGGGTCATTTCGGGACTTTTTCCCGACTAATACGAGATCATTTGGGGACCCTTTTGGCATCATTTCCGGATGGATTTCGGTACCCGTCCGGGATCCTGTCAGGGTAATTTCGGGACAATTAGGGGATCATTTGAAGACCTTTCTGGAATCATTTCTGCATAGTTTCCGGGATCCGTCGGGGATCTCGACGAGGTCATTTCCGGACTATTTCGGGATCATTTCTGCATAGTTTCCGGGGTTCGTCCAAGATACCGTCGGGGTCATTTCGGGACTTTTTCTCGACTAATAGGTGATCATTTGGGGTCCCTTCCAGCATCATCTCTGGATGGATTGCGGTATCCGTCGGGGAGCCCGTCTTGGTCATTTCGGGACTTTTTCTCGACTAATACGGGATTATTTGGGGACCCTTTCGGCATCGTTACTGAATGGTTTTCGGGATCCGTCCGAGATCCGCGCGGGACCATTTCGGGACTTTTCGGGATCATTTGGGGTCCTTCCGGCATCATTTCCGGCGGGGTCATTACGGGACTTATTCGGGATCATTTGGGGTACCTACCGGCATCATTTCTGGATCGTTTTCGGTATCCGTCCGGCATCCCGTCGGTTTAATTTTGGGACTTTTTCGGTATCTTTTGGGTACCTACCGGCATCATTTCTGGATGGTTTTCGGGATCCGTCCGGGATCCCGTCGGGGTCATTTTGGGACATTTTCGGGATCATTTGGGTTCCCTTCCGGCATCATTTCCAGCGGGGTCATTTCGGGACTTATTCGGGATCATTCGGGGTACCTACCGGCATCATTTCTGGATGGTTTTCGGTATCCGTCCGAGATCCCTTCGGGGTCATTTCGGGACTTTTTCGGGATTTTTTGGGGTCCGTTCCGGCATCATTTCTGGACGGTTTTCGGGATACCGTCGGGGTAATTTCAGGGCATCATTTCTGGATGGTTTTATGGATCCGTCCGGGATCCCGACGGGGTCATTTTGGGACTATTTCGGGATCATTTTGGGGTACCTACCGGCATCATTTCTAGATGATTTCCGGTATCCGTCCAGGATCCCGTCGGGGTCATTTCGGGACTTTTTCTCGACTAATACGGGATAATTTGGGGACCCTTTCGGCATCATTTCTGGATAGTTTTGGGAATCCGTTCGGGATCCCGACCGGGTCATTTTGGGACAATTTAGGGATAATTTTGGGGTACCTACAGGCATCATTTCTGGATGGTTTTCGGTATCCGTCCGGGATCCCGTCGGGTTCATTTCGGGACTTTTTCGGGATTTCTGGGGTCCCTTCCGGCATCATTTCTGGGTGGTTTTGTGGATACCGTCGGGGTCCTTTCAGGACTTCTTCGGGATCATTTGGGGTATTTTTCGGCATCATTTCTACATTTTTTTCGGAATGCGTCCGGGATCCCGTCGGGGTCATTTCGGGACTTTTTCTCGACTAATTCGGGATCGTTTGGAGACCCTTTCGGCATCATTTCTGGATGGTTTTCGGGACCCGTTCGGGATCCCAGCAGGGTAATTTCGAGACTATTAGGGAATCATTTGGGGACCTTTCCGGCATCATTTCTTGATAGTTTTTGCGATCCGTTCGGGATCCCGTAGGGGTCATTTCGGTACTATTTCGGGATAATTTTGGGGTATCTTCCGGCATCATCTCTAGATAGTTTTCGGGATCCCGTCGGGACTTTTTCTCGGCGTCATTTCTATATTGTCTGCGGGATCCGTCCGGGATCCCATCAGGGTAATTTCGGGATTATTAGGGGATCATTTGAGGACCTTTCCGGCATCATTTCTGGATAGTTTTCGGGATCCGTCCGCGATGCGTCCGGGATCCCGTCGGGATCATTTCGATACTTTTTCGGGGCTATTTCGGGATCATTTGGGGTATTTTCCGACATCATTTCAGTATGGTTTTCGGGATCCATCCGGGATCCCGTCGGGGCCATTTCGTGACTTTTTCGGGAGCATTTGGTGTCCCTTCCGGCATAATTTCTGGATGGTTTTCGGGATCCGTCAGGAATCCCGTCGGGGCCATTCCTTTACTTTTTCGGGACTAATACGGGATCATTTGGGGAGCCTTTCGGTATCATTTCTGGATGGTTTTCGGGATCTGTACGGGAACCCATAAGGGTAATTTCGGACTTTTTCGGGACTATTTCTGAATCATTTTGGGACCCCTCCTGGTTAATTTCTGGATAATTTTCGGGATCTGTCCTGGAATTTTAGTATCATCTTGGGACCCTTCCTGGATCATTTTAGGTCTCTTCGCAACCGGTAGTTCAGCACACATGCCTTTTTAAATTATGAGCTTTTATGGTCGTGGATTTGCTGCTAATTATTCGTAATTAAAATTCGGTATGTTTTATCTTCAATCTAACACAGCTTTTTCGTTCTATGATCGTGTAAGGAACTGTTATAATTATAATTACACTTTTTGTAATATTTTAACCAACAAATTTAACCAAAGAAGCAACACTATTTTCATCTAAAAAATTCTCTTTGGTTTTAGCTAATTGTAGTTTCACTCGTTTGTTCTATGAGTAGTAGTTCTTTCACCCCTTTCATATCAGTTAATTTAATTTAAAAACAAAATGTATTTTTTTAATTCGAAAAAACCGTATTGTACTATTCATGAAAGCGTGCCTTTCAGCTTATGTTCAAATTAAATTACAAAAATAAAATACATTAGACAAAAATAATTTTTAAACAGATAACTAGATAAGCAGGCTAACGTGAATAGCACATATATTTTATTTTCTCCTTGCGGACGGGCCGCGGGTAAAGGCTAGTATATATATATATATATATATGTGGGTTAGGTTTAATGTTTAGCTTTTAAATTCACAAAAATTGTAATTTATTTACTAAAAGAATATTAAATGTTACAAAGAAATAGAATATGTATTGTATTTTAACAAATATTTTGTAATTTTATAGGAATTGATTAAATTTCAAACGCTTTGATCACCGGCTCGTACACGACTCAACTCTTCTTTCGGCTTCTTCTTTTATTGTTCACTTGTCATTTTGTTACACTAAGCATCAAGGTTACCAGATGTTTGAAGTAGAGATATGGTGCCAGATGTACTCCCCACAATCGGCCATCCTACGAAGCATTCGACACGAATGTAGTGTCGTTTTCTATAGCGCACCAGGCTTTCATATATTCGGCGCATGAATTTGTTTGTTTTGGCCCTTCGTTGTTAGCAATTTTTACAACATCATAGGTGTCGTTTTGTTTTTCTTTCACGACTTTATAAGGACCCAAGTATTTAGGCTTTAGCGTTAAGCCACCTCCAAATTGAGTTCTTTTAATAGCAACAATGTCACCGTGTTTGTAGCATACCGGTGTTTTTCGTCGAAGATTATACGTTTTTTTGTTTTCATGTTGAATTTTTAATATTTGTTGTTTTGCTTGTCGTCTCATTTGGCAACGGTCTTCGCTGAAGTTTAATATCATTTCGTTTTCGATCAGATTTTTTATTTCTAAGTCTTCCTTTGTTCGCATTTTTGTACCAATAAGTAGTTCAAACGGAGTAGTGTTAACGCTTCTGCAGAATGTTGAGTTTAAAACTTGTTGAAGTTTGTCGACGTTTTTAAACCATTTTGCTGGGTCTTCTATACTAAGCTTCGATAAAACTGTTATAATCGTTCAATTAAGACGTTCGATTTGCCCATTCGCTCTAGGCAGACCGGTTGTAATTTTTATATGTTTGATGTTTTCTTCTTGACAATATTTTAAAAATTCTTCAGAAGTAAAAGAAGATCCTCTGTCAGAAACAATTTGTTACGGATTGCCGAAAATCATGCTTTGTTCTCGTAGTTTGGTAATAGCGTCGTTGGCTGTTGTACTTTTCGTTGGATATATCCAGCAGAACTTCGTAAATGAATCGATAATTGCAAAGATTTACTTGTACTGCTTGGAAGTTGTTCCCAGTGGACCAAGAAAGTCGATGTGGTAGGTGTGAAGGGGTGTCTCCCCTTTATCTAGCGGATGTAATTCACCTTCTTGCTTACCTTGCCTTCGATTAACAAGTATACACGGAATGCAATTGGAAATATGTTTTTGTATTTTTTCGTCGATCTTCGGTATAAAAAATTCTTTGCATACCAACTCCTTCGTCTTTTTAATACCAAAATGCCCTTTCTCGTGTGCCTGTCGTATTATCTCACGTTGCATATTTTTAGGTACAACCACCAGTTCTTCGGCATTTTTTGTTTTGTATATTACGCCACCTTTCATAAAATAATCGTCATGTGTATGCTTATTCTGTAATAATTTAGTGATTTCTTTTAAATCATCGTCTTCTTGTTGTGCCTTCTGTATTTTTGAAATAATGCTATCTTCGCCAATAGCCATAACTGCGTAGCGGCTAAGGGCATCTATATGCTTCATCTGCGAGCCCGCACGATGCTCTACACTGAAGTCGTATTCTTCTAAAAATAAAATCCATCTCGCGACTCTAGTACACAGATCTTTTTTTTCTAAAGTTTTTGTGAAAGCGCTGCAATCTGTTACTAGTGTGAAGTGAGTACCTAACAGATATACCCTAAACTTCATAAGTGCTTCGATTGCAGCTAATATTTCAAGCTCATAACTAGTGTACTTTCTTTCTGCGTCAGTTGTTTTTCGACTCATATAATAAACCGTATGCAACTGTCCATCCTCGCCTGATTTTTGAAGTAGTACAGCAACGTAACCATCAATAGATGCGTCTGTATGCACTTCGGTTTCACAATTTTGCTTAAAAATATTTAACACTGGCTTTTCACCCAAAAGTATCTTTAATTTATCGAAAGCGTCAATTTTTTCGCTTCCGGTTTTAAATTTAGAATCTTGTTTCTTTAATCGGATAAAGGTTTTGCAACTATTGAAAAATTGGGTATAAACTTTCTAAAGTAACCCGCTAGTCCAAGGAAACTTTCTAGTTGTTTTAGAGTTTGAGGTACTTTAAACTTACGTAATGCTTCCACCTTCATTGGTGATGGCGATATTTTTCCATTTTCAACAACATGTCAGAGAAACTCTACACTTTTCATTAAAAACTGGCATTTTTTCAAGTTTAGTTGAAGTCCATATTCTTTCTAAATTTCTTAGAGCTTGTATTTCATTTTCAGAAGGAATTATCACGTCATCAACATACGGTAAGGCTATGCCATTGCGCGTCAGCTCTCGAAAAATCGTATTCACATGTCTTTGAAAAACTCCCGGCGAATTCGATAAACCGAAAGGTACCTTACAAAACTGGTATTGTCCATTATGGGTTACGAACGATGTGTATTTACGACTCGATTCCGCAACGGGTACAAGAAAAAATCCCTTTTTCAAGTCAATCGTACTGAACAATCGTACCGAGAACTGTTTGGATACAAATTGTTTGCCGTTATCGGAATGTACTATTTCCGGAACACCAAACTTATGAAATATTTCTTCGGTTAAGAACTTAACCACATTACTCGCGGTGGCTTCGCGCATTGCCTTCAAAAAAATAAACTTTGAAAAATGATCGATAATGATAAAAATAAAACATTTTCCTCGTTTCGATCTCGAATATTTGCCTAAAAAGTCAATATATAATTTTTGAAATGGGCGGACTGTTACCACTTCTTTTCCGATCCCTGGCTTTAAAATTGCATTACAAGGTTTTGATTCATTGCAGGTTTGGCATTCTCGCTCAAAGTTGCGAACCTGTACCAACATATTAGGCCAATAGTACAGTCTCTTAATTCGACGTAGCGTTTTCGCCATACCCCCATGTGCAGCTATCTCTGCACAATGTGCATTTTCGATGAGAGTTGACGTCAAGGCTTCAGGATCCCACAATTTCCACTCATTCTCCTCTAGCTCTACGTTAGTAGCCAAACACTTTTTAAAAACCATGCCGTCCTCTACCTTTAGATCAAGCAACCTTTCTCTATTGTTTTCTAACGTGTTAATTAATTCTTTATATTCCTTCGATTCGAACTCAACTGTGTCCATATTTGCTATTGGGGATTCTGTAATCTCTGCTATACAACGCGAGAGCGTATCGGCCACTATATTGTCTGCACCTTTACGGTGTTCCATTTCAAAATTAAAAGCTTGTAGTTGTAATGACCACCTAGCAAATCTCCCGTTTAAATCTTTTAAAAACATAAGCCATTCAGGCTAGCATGATCAGTCACTATCGTAAAGGGCATTAAATCGATATATGGTCGAAATCTCTGGACGGCCATCACCGCCGCAAGACATTCCTTCTCCGTTGTACTATATTTTCTTTGACATTCGTTGAACTTTTGTGAAAAGTATGCGATTGGCTTTTCTGCATCATCACTTTCTTTTTGGTAGAGTACTGCACCCAGACCATAATCCGATGCATCGCATTGTATGAAAAATCAGGGTGTCTGAGAACTGGAGCCCTTGTGAGTGCTCTCTTCAAGCTATTGAATGCTTCCACTGCTTCTTCAGACATTTGGAGCTTTTTCCCCTTCTTCAACGAATTTGTTAAAGGTGCGGCCATTGTGGCGAAATCTTTTATAAATCGTCTGTGCCATCCTGCAGTTCCGAGGAAACTGCGCACCTGTTTTACCGTTTCCGGAACAGGGATTTTCTGTATTGCTTTGATCTTCTCAGGATCTGTCTTTAACATCCCGCCTCCTACTATATAACCCAAATATGGCCATTCCTTGAAACAAAATTTCGATTTTTCCTACCCTATTGTAAGGTTTGCGTCTCTTAAGCAGATGACGACTTCTTGTAAAATCCGAGGATGCGAGTTAAAGTCAGGGGCGATGATTAGTAAATCATCCAAATAAATAAAAATGTTTTACTTTAGTCTTTGTGGAATGACAGGTCCATTAAGCGACAGAGTCTTTGGGCCGCGTTACATAATCCAAACGGCATTGTAACGAATTGGTAGAGTGGACGACCCGGCACAGTGAAAGCAGAGTAGGGTTTCTAGCTTCGTCTAGCTCGATCTGCCAAAACGCGAACTTTAAATCAACGCCACTTATAAAGTGTGTGTCGTCAATGCGACTTACTATACCCTCTATGTTTTGTAAAGGGTATGCATCTTGTACGGTGACGGCATTTAGTCTACGAGCGTATAAACAAACGCGATTTTTCCCCGGTTTCCTCGCCACTGTCATTCGGTTACTCCAGGGACTCTCACTCTCTTCTATAAGGCCCAACTCCAACATTTTGTCGACCTGCTGATACACGATGGCTTGCATATCCGGCGAAAGAGGGTAATGTCGCTCCTTAATGGGTACTTCTTCGTCGACCAACTTTATTGTATGCTTTTCCAAGCTAGCTGCTTGAGCTGAGCTGCTAGCCACCAGGAATAACGCCCGAAAATTCTACCAAAAAATACGGCGACAGACGGAAGGTTTTAAGACCGGGGCAAACTCCTGTAGGAATGAAAACGGCGACCTTGTAACTGATGTCCAGAGAGTGCTTAGATTATGGAGGGAATACTTCTCTGCTCTCCTAAATGGGGGCAGCAATTCACCGCGCAGAGATGAAGAACCCGAACCCGCAATCGATGATGATGGAATATATGTCCCCCCGCCCGATTATGACGAAGTTGGAATAGCAATAACCAGATTGAAAAACAACAAGGCCGTGGGCGCTGATGGATTGCCTGCGGAGCTATTCAAGTACGGCGGCGAGGAGTTGGTAAGGCGCATGCAGCAGCTTCTTAGCAAAATATGGGCGGACGAGTGCATGCCCGACGGTTGGAATCTAAGTGTTCTTTGCCCAGTCCACAAGAAGGGGATACTGCAAAATGCACCAACTATCGTGGAATCAGCCTTCTTAATATAGCATATAAGGTGCTTTGAAGTGTATTGTGCGAAAGATTGAAGCCCACCGTGAACCGGCTGATTGGAGCTTATCAGTGCGGCTTCAGACCTGGTAAATCTACCATCGACCAGATCTTCACAATGCGCCAAATCTTGGAAAAAACCCGTGAAAAGAGAATCGACACACATCACCTCTTCGTCGACTTTAAAGCCGCCTTCGACAGCACGAAAAGGAGCTGCCTATATTCCGCTATGTCTGAATTTGGTTTCCTCGCAAAACTTATACGGCTGCGCAAAATGACGTTGAGCAACACCATCAGCTCAGTCAGAATTGGGAAGGACCTCTCCGAGCCGTTCGAAACTAAACGAGGTTTCAGACAAAGTGCCCTCCTATCGTGCGATTTCTTTAATTTGATGCTGGAGAAAATTATACCAGCTGCAGAACTTAACCGCACTGGAACAATATTCTATAAAAGCGTGCAATTACTGGCATATGCTGCTGACATTGATATCATCGGACTAAACACCCGCGCTGTTAGTTCTGCTTAGTACAAACTGGAAAAAGAAGCGGTAAAGATGGGTTTGATGGTGAATGAGGACAAAACGAAGTATCTGCTGTCATCCAGCAAAGAGTCAGCGCATACGCGCCTTAGCAACCACGCTACTGTTGGCAGCCATAATTTCGAAATAGTAAAAGACTTCGTTTATTTGGGAACCAGCATCAACACTAGCAACAACATCAGGACTGAAATCCAGCGAAGAATCAATCTTGCCAATAAATGCTACTTTGGACTAGGTAGGCAATTGAAAAGTAAAGTCCTCTCTCGGCGAACGAAAATCATACTCTACAAGTCACTTATCGTACCCGTTCTGCTATATGGGGCAGAAGCATGGACCATGACAATAGCAGATGAAGCGGCTTTGGGAGTGTTCGAGAGAAAATTTCTTCGAAAGATTTATGGACCTCTACGCGTTGGCGCTGGCGAGTACCGAAGAAGATTTAATGATGGGCCGTACGAGCTGTACGCAGACATCGAAATAGTTCAGCGAATTAAAACGCAGCGGCTCCACTGGCTAGGCCATGTTATGCGAATGAATGATGATGCTCCGGCCAAGGAAGTTTTTCTATCGGATCCCGCCTATGGAAGCACTCCGTTGGAAGGACCAGGTGGAAAACGATATAAACTCCCTTGGTGTGACCAATTGGCGCCGGTTGGCGGAGCGAAGGAGCGACTGGCGCCCCTTGTTGGACGGCCATAACCGTTTAGACGGTTAAGCGCCAATTAAGTAAGTAAGTTTCCAAGCTAGTTCGTCCTAACCCGTGATTTTCATATGTTCTAAAACCCTTAACTACGTTTTCTAAACGCTCTTTCTGCTCTGCCGTTAAACTGTGTAAAACACGACGTTCGTTCCTGTCTTCCTCAGACACCATCCCCTGTTCTATTTTTGCTAAGTCGATTGCATCTACGGTTATAACATCTGGTGCCAAATTAAACGCCCTCCAAAAGTCGACCCCAAGGTAAATCTTTTGCTCTAGGTACGGGCAAAAGAAAAATGTAATTTTTTGTTCTACTGTATTGAACTTTACCGGTAAAGTTATTTTGCCTAAAACATTGTGTCTGCGGCCGCCTGCAGTTTTGACAGAAGACACATAACGTTCCATAGGAACTCCTAATTCTTCTACAAGCTCCCGACAGCCACGGCCTAGAATGCAGACAGAGGCACCAGTATCTAGTAAGCCGCGCGTTTGTATGCCCATTATATCTATATTCGCATATACTCGCGGGTCTGTGGTACTTAATGTTTTAATGGAAGCCACTACTTTCTGTCGGAGTTTTTTTCTTCTTTGAAATCGTTCCCTCGCCTTCTGAACTTTACGCGAAGCTGCACGGCGTCCCATAATAATACTTTCTGCAAAAATTCTTTCCCGAGTTTCAAGGTATTTTCTAAATCGTTCTTCACAGATTATCGTATTTTCCTTCCTGGTATTTGACGGCTTTATGGTTTTCGTATTTTTATTAAAAATGCGAATATTAGTTCTAGTTTCGTGTTCCATATACGGTTCTGTATTGGTTGACGCGTCTACTTTGACGAGGTTTGGGTGGAGCGCGATTCCCCCGTCACAACTGCGTTCCGTGAAGAGTTTGCCGCTGGGTTACACATTGGGCATTTAGGAGTGATGACATCCTGTTTGCCACATTTGTAACAAAAAATGCGTCGCTGAAGCGACATACATTCGGTGAAAAAGTGGCCGTCAGCGCCACAATTCCAGCAAGAAACGTTTCTACGAACGCTGAAGACTGATGACGTATTTCATCCACGGTGACTTGACCCTTATCACCGGGAGTAAAACGCTCATTATCTTCAGATTGGAAAAATTCATTCACATATTGTGTGCGTGACGTAAAACTATTCAACGGCGTGCGGTCCCGGCGTGGAAAGCATCGGTCGACCTCCTTGCATTCCATTCTTAATAGGTCTAGGGAATATGCCGAAATAGGGTAGACCATTTTAGCTAACGATTCGCGCAAGTTCCCTTTTACTAATCGTACTATTTCGCATTCGGGTATCGGATTTTTGAGTCGTGAACGTAAAATACCAACTGCGTGAAAATACTCGTCGATATTTTCTCCCGGCCTTTGCTTCCTCTCTGTCAATTCCCTAACAATCTCACAATCTGTACGTTGTGATGAAAATTGGTGTATCGACTCTGCCGTGCGACTTTATATAAAGCTAGTACCACTCGCGTGCTTTGCCGCTCAGCAATCGATGGAAATCGCGCATTATTTCATTCCATGTACACCCGTATTGACCTTTTAAATACTGTAATGGAAACATAAAATCTTCCACCGGCATCTCATCGCGGTACCCTTTAAAATCTAGTCCCCATTTTTCTACCTTAATCTCAGGCCTGGCAAGTTCCCTGTTCCTTAGTCCCGACGCATCTTGACGTCCTGCAGTTAGCTGCAAATTCTCCTTCCTCAACAATTTGTGGTTGGCGAACTGGTGGTATGTTGCTCGTGTAGGCTGCTGCACTGATCATGTGGTGATTGTTGTTTCTATTACCGTTACCATTACTTATGTCGGCATGCGTAGCTAAATCGACGGAGCGCCTAGAATTACGAGATTCATTACTCGAATCGTGTTTTCGTCGTTTATTATTTCGATTACGAGCCCTATCGTTACCCCCTGACTGTTCTAACGCTGTACCTGTATTTGGAGTCGCCCTAGTTAACCCGGTAAACTCTTCCGAATTTCCGTCATAATCGCTTGTTTCGCCTAGACCATCAATTCTTTTAAAATTGGTGCTAACTCATCCCTAAGCCCACGAGGGTTGCTTAGAGAAGTATGATTTAGCTCGACAATATTGGTAGCAGCAGGTGGTGGGAAATTCAGGTTAGATGGTGGAGCTGGCAATGGTTGCGATTGCTCCTTTGGCGCTTTCGGAATAGTACCGGTGCTCTTGTTTGGATCTGCTGAAGGGTTATTCGTATTCGCTTTCCTACTCTCTCCGCCAGCGGCTACGGCTGTGCTACCGCCTCCGAATCGATCAGAACGATCTATAAAGGTAGTGTCATAAGAGTCCGCCATATTGGAAGATTTTAGTTTATTTATTTGTTTAGTTTTGTGTCGGGTGTTGTAAGGTTCGAAGCGACCCATACAATTCGTGTTTTACCCCTCTCCCAGAGTCTATTTTTAACTTTGTTTCGCAAAAAAACAGGTAAGTCAGTTTCGAATCTGATTGCAAATTATTCAAAAAAAATGTTTATATCAAAAAAATGTATGATTTAAATTCCCACGTTTTCAAGGATCACTTCTAATATTTACTCCAAAGACAATTATTTATAATTTAAATTCAATTGACTTCAACTTGTTTTTCAAAAAAAAAAAAATATTAATAATTTAAAATTTCTCATATTAGATGACGTTCAGGCCTATCAAAAAAAATTTTTTTGATGCTAGGAGTCATTGGAGCAATTCTTGCGTTCCTACGACGGTGTATGCACTTCAGTATTTCATAAAAAAAAATCAATATATGGATATGTCGAAATTTCTACCCATTATGCAACATAAGCTTTATGTGACCAACAGCTTGTGGCAATAATGTGTAAATCCCATATATAAGAAGCAACTTATTAACAAAAAAAACTTAATAAGGACTTCCCTTTTATCTGAAGCTAAAAAAAAACTGATTGTATTGTAATTAATCAAAAAGAAGACAAAATTTTAGAAATTAGAAAAGATGCAAATAGCCGGTCACCCTAATGCGGCTATGCCATCTGTGGGCTATTGCTAAGGTCTGCCATCTGCTTCCAAGTCCTGTCTCGGTGCATTTAAATTTTAGGGTCAAACACCATAAATAAGTCACCGAGACAGGGTGTTGGTCGCATACGACCAGACCCGTTTAATTCGATGATTGCATACGTGAAAAAAAAATGCATATGTATATTGTAAAGATTGAAATATATTTATACGAAATGAGCTTTGGATATTATTAACGAATTAGATGTTGATATCGAATTTAAAATTTGCTCATTGGTGGGCGCCAATTTGAATCAGCGCCGCTGCTGTACAATCCTCACGATAGCATTTTATTTGATAACCATAGATATAAGGTATTAAAAAAAATTTCTTGTGTTTGGGCGCTATAATAAATATAGCGGATCGCTATGCTTTCGATTGGGCGCCATAATTAATAATAATTTTCACGTACACCTGTTAGAGGTGAATCCGCCCCTTTGCGCAATCAAGGTAGAATTTCCCCCAGCTAGTTCAGGACGAGAGGTCGGGGCCCTTAACCCTTGTCCACCTTGATGCGGGGCGGATGTCACAATCATCATTATACTTACATCCATGCACCCCTCTCGCAGAAAGCCCACCCTACCTTGGACCGCTCGAGTTTCTGCCTGGCAGCGAGTCCCCTTTTTCTATGCTCCAAATGACCCTACATACTCACCCTAATGTCATCTTTCCCCTCCCCACCCGATTAAATTTTGCATACCATATTTGTCTTTTTTCTTTCTCACTTTAAACAGGGCATTTTAATATCAAATGATCTTATGATCTATACAACAATTAAAAAAATTTAGGTTTAGCTTATCTAAGCCTCAGCTTACTAACGATGCTATTTCCTAAAAGCGTATATCTAGGTATGTCTTCGATTCTTACGCACTATGATCACCACATATATGTATATACATCATTTTTTTCTTTGTTGGACTTTGCATCAAAGCAAAAAAAAGGAGATTAAGTCACAATCGACTTGTACAAAAACATTAACAAAACAGGATCAAAACTTTTAACTTCGAAAACGCCGTATATATATATAAATTTACATGAGTCTCCTTACGACTAATAGGAGCACATATATATAGATTACCGCCAAAAAAAAGTTACCTTTTGAACCCATGAAAAAATTTATACATATATTATTACAAAAAAATCATATTACATACGTAAGGAACAGTACATATTCACCGATGACTTATCAACAAGAATTGCCTCTTTACAAAAAATAACGGAAATGTAAAATTATATAACCTCAAGTATAAGAACAGGTATATATATATGTGTATAACGGATCGCATATGAAAAGCACCGTACCACACTAATAAAAAAAATAAAATAAATGTAAGGCGCGATAACCTCCGAAGAGATCTAAGGCCGAGCTTCTCTTCCAATTTGCGTCGTGCTCCTCTTGATTTTCCCTACAAATTGGCCGGACGGGACCTACATGTTTTATGCCGACTCCGAACGGCATCTGCAAAGCAGATGAGTTTTCACTGAGAGCTTTTCATGGCAGAAATACACCCGGAGTGCTTGCCAAACACTGCCGAGGGGCGACCCCGCTTAGAAAAATTTTCTTCTAATTGAAAAATCTTATTTCTAAAATTTTGATGTTGCTTTGCCCGGGAGTTGAACCCAGGGCGTACGGTGTGATAGGCGGAGCACGCTACCATCACACCACGGTGGCCGCCACACTAATACTCTCAGTAAATTTACCAAACGCCACTCCTTTCAATTTGAATGCGATTTAACCCTCTAAAGACACCCTAAGGCCTACATAAAAGAGCTCTCTTTAGTGGTTTTGGGGGACTTTCTCGGAGGCAGGGCTCAAATGACCGTGAACATATAAAAAAAAATCCTCTATTCGAGAATTATCCGTTTGATATTTCTTTTTTGCGACCAGTTCACGCAAGTAATACGTGTGACATTCAACTTAACAAAATTTTGAACTTTTGAAATTGAAACAATAAGATAACTTCATTTATTTGGGAACCAGCATCAACACTAGCAACAACATCAGGACTGAAATCCAGCGAAGAATCAATCTTGCCAATAAATGCTACTTTGGACTAGGTAGGCAATTGAAAAGTAAAGTCCTCTCTCGGCGAACGAAAATCATACTCTACAAGTCACTTATCGTACCCGTTCTGCTATATGGGGCAGAAGCATGGACCATGACAATAGCAGATGAAGCGGCTTTGGGAGTGTTCGAGAGAAAATTTCTTCGAAAGATTTATGGACCTCTACGCGTTGGCGCTGGCGAGTACCGAAGAAGATTTAATGATGGGCCGTACGAGCTATACGCAGACATCGAAATAGTTCAGCGAATTAAAACGCAGCGGCTCCACTGGCTAGGCCATGTTATGCGAATGAATGATGATGCTCCGGCCAAGGAAGTTTTTCTATCGGATCCCGCCTATGGAAGCACTCCGTTGGAAGGACCAGGTGGAAAACGATATAAACTCCCTTGGTGTGACCAATTGGCGCCGGTTGGCGGAGCGAAGGAGCGACTGGCGCCCCTTGTTGGACGGCCATAACCGTTTAGACGGTTAAGCGCCAATTAAGTAAGTAAGTTTCCAAGCTAGTTCGTCCTAACCCGTGATTTTCATATGTTCTAAAACCCTTAACTACGTTTTCTAAACGCTCTTTCTGCTCTGCCGTTAAACTGTGTAAAACACGACGTTCGTTCCTGTCTTCCTCAGACACCATCCCCTGTTCTATTTTTGTTAAGTCGATTGCATCTACGGTTATAACATCTGGTGCCAAATTAAACGCCCTCCAAAAGTCGACCCCAAGGTAAATCTTTTGCTCTAGGTACGGGCAAAAGAAAAATGTAATTTTTTTGTTCTACTGTATTGAACTTTACCGGTAAAGTTATTTTGCCTAAAACATTGTGTCTGCGGCCGCCTGCAGTTTTGACAGAAGACACATAACGTTCCATAGGAACTCCTAATTCTTCTACAAGCTCCCGACAGCCACGGCCTAGAATGCAGACAGAGGCACCAGTATCTAGTAAGCCGCGCGTTTGTATGCCCATTATATCTATATTCGCATATACTCGCGGGTCTGTGGTACTTAATGTTTTAATGGAAGCCACTACTTTCTGTGGGAGTTTTTTTCTTCTTTGAAATCGTTCCCTCGCCTTCTGAACTTTACGCGAAGCTGCACGGCGTCCCATAATAATACTTTCTGCAAAAATTCTTTCCCGAGTTTCAAGGTATTTTCTAAATCGTTCTTCACAGATTATCGTATTTTCCTTCCTGGTATTTGACGGCTTTATGGTTTTCGTATTTTTATTAAAAATGCGAATATTAGTTCTAGTTTCGTGTTCCATATACGGTTCTGTATTGGTTGACGCGTCTACTTTGACGAGGTTTGGGTGGAGCGCGATTCCCCCGTCACAACTGCGTTCCGTGAAGCGTTTACCGCTGGGTTACACATTGGGCATTTAGGAGTGATGACATCCTGTTTGCCACATTTGTAACAAAAAATGCGTCGCTGAAGCGACATACATTCGGTGAAAAAGTGGCCGTCAGCGCCACAATTCCAGCAAGAAACGTTTCTCCGAACGCCAGACTGCTTATTTGAAAACTGATGACGTATTTCATCCACGGTGACTTGACCCTTATCACCGGGAGTAAAACGCTCATCATCTTCAGATTGGAAAAATTCATTCACATATTGTGTGCGTGACGTAAAACTATTCAACGGCGTGCGGTCCCGGCGTGGAAAGCATCGGTCGACCTCCTTGCATTCCATTCTTAATAGGTCTAGGGAATATGCCGAAATAGGGTAGACCATTTTAGCTAACGATTCGCGCAAGTTCCCTTTTACTAATCGTACTATCTCGCATTCGGGTATCGGATTTTTGAGTCGTGAACGTAAAATACCAACTGCGTGAAAATACTCGTCGATATTTTCTCCCGGCCTTTGCTTCCTCTCTGTCAATTCCCTAACAATCTCACAATCTGTACGTTGTGATGAAAATTGGTGTAGCAGCGCGAACTGTAAACTCGGCCAATCGACTCTGCCGTGCGACTTTATATAAAGCTAGTACCACTCGCGTGCTTTGCCGCTCAGCAATCGATGGAAATCGCGCATTATTTCATTCCATGTACACCCGTATTGACCTTTTAAATACTGTAATGGAAACATAAAATCTTCCACCGGCATCTCATCGCGGTACCCTTTAAAATCTAGTCCCCATTTTTCTACCTTAATCTCAGGCCTGGCAAGTTCTCTATTCCTTAGTCCCGACGCATCTTGACGTCCTGCAGAGATAGCTGCAAATGCTCCTTCCTCAACAATTTGTGGTTGGCGAACTGGTGGTATGTTGCTCGTGTAGGCTGCTGCACTGATCATGTGGTGATTGTTGTTTCTATTACCGTTACCATTACTTATGCCGGCATGCGTAGCTAAATCGACGGAGCGCCTAGAATTACGAGATTCATTACTCGAATCGTGTTTTCGCCGTTTATTATTTCGATTACGAGCCCTATCGTTACCCCCCGACTGTTCTAACGCTGTACCTGTATTTGGAGTCGCCCTAGTTAACCCGGTAAACTCTCCCGAATTTCCGTCATAATCGCTTGTTTCGCCTAGACCATCAATTCTTTTAAAATTGGTGCTAACTCATCCTTAAGCCCACGAGGGTTGCTTAGAGAAGTATGATTTAGCTCGACAATATTGGTAGCAGCAGGTGGTGGGAAATTCAGGTTAGATGGTGGAGCTGGCAATGGTTGCGATTGCTCCTTTGGCGCTTTCGGAATAGTACCGGTGCTCTTGTTTGGATCTGCTGAAGGGTTATTCGTAATCGCTTTCCTACTCTCTCCGCCAGCGGCTACGGCTGTGCTACCGCCTCCGAATCGATCAGAACGATCTATAAAGGTAGTGTCATAAGAGTTCGCCATATTGGAAGATTTTAGTTTATTTATTTGTTTAGTTTTGTATCGGGTGTTGTAAGGTTCGAAGCGACCCATACAATTCGTGTTTTACCCCTCTCCCAGAGTCTATTTTTAACTTTGTTTCGCAAAAAAACAGGTAAGTCAATTTCGAATCTGATTGCAAATTATTCAAAAAAAATGTTTATATCAAAAAAATGTATGATTTAAATTCCCACGTTTTCAAGGATCACTTCTAATATTTACTCCAAAGACAATTATTTATAATTTAAATTCAATTGACTTCAACTTGTTTTTCAAAAAAAAAAAAAAAATATTAATAATTTCAAATTTCTCATATTAGATGACGTTCAGGCCTATCAAAAAAAATTTTTTTGATGCTAGGAGTCATTGGAGCAATTCTTGCGTTCCCACGACGGTGTATGCACTTCAGTATTTCATAAAAAAAAATCAATATATGGATATGTCGAAATTTCTACCCATTATGCAACATAAGCTTTATGTGACCAACAGCTTGTGGCAATAATGTGTAAATCCCATATATAAGAAGCAACTTATTAACAAAAAAAACTTAATAAGGACTTCCCTTTTATCTGAAGCTAAAAAAAAACTGATTGTATTGTAATTAATCAAAAAGAAGACAAAATTTTAGAAATTAGAAAAGATGCAAATAGCCGGTCACCCTAATGCGGCTATGCCATCTGTGGGCTATTGCTATGGTCTGCCATCTGCTTCCAAGTCCTGTCTCGGTGCATTTAAATTTTAGGGTCAAACACCATAAATAAGTCACCGAGACAGGGTGTTGGTCGCATACGACCAGACCCGTTCAATTCGATGATTGCATACGTGAAAAAAAAATGCATATGTATATTGTAAAGATTGAAATATATTTATACGAAATGAGCTTTGGATATTATTAACGAATTAGATGTTGATATAGAATTTAAAATTTGCTCATTGGTGGGCGCCAATTTGAATCAGCGGCGCTGCTGTACAATCCTCACGATAGCATTTTATTTGATAACCATAGATATAAGGTATTAAAAAAAATTTCTTGTGTTTGGGCGCTATAATAAATATAGCGGATCGCTATGCTTTCGATTGGGCGCCATAATTAATAATAATTTTCACGTACACCTGTTAGAGGTGAATCCGCCCCTTTGCGCAATCAAGGTAGAATTTCCCCCAGCTAGCTCAGGACGAGAGGTCGGGGCCCTTAACCCTTGTCCACCTTGATGCGGGGCGGATGTCACAATCATCATTATACTTACATCCATGCACCCCTCTCGCAGAAAGCCCACCCTACCTTGGACCGCTCGAGTTTCTGCCTGGCAGCGAGTCCCCTTTTTCTATGCTCCAAATGACCCTACATACTCACCCTAATGTCATCTTTCCCCTCCCCACCCGATTAAATTTTGCATACCATATTTGTCTTTTTTCTTTCTCACTTTAAACAGGGCATTTTAATATCAAATGATCTTATGATCTATACAACAATTAAAAAAATTTAGGTTTAGCTTATCTAAGCCTCAGCTTACTAACGAAATTTGCTATTTCCTAAAAGCGTATATCTAGGTATGTCTTCGATTCTTACGCACTATGATCACCACATATATGTATATACATCATTTTTTTCTTTGTTGGACTTTGCATCAAAGCAAAAAAAAGGAGATTAAGTCACAATCGACTTGTACAAAAACATTAACAAAACAGGATCAAAACTTTTAACTTCGAAAACGCCGTATATATATATATATATAAATTTACATGAGTCTCCTTACGACTAATAGGAGCACATATATATAGATTACCGCCTAAAAAAAGTTACCCTTTGAACCCATGAAAAAATTTATACATATATTATTACAAAAAAATCATATTACATACGTAAGGAACAGTACATATTCACCGATGACTTATCAACAAGAATTGCCTCTTTACAAAAAATAACGGAAATGTAAAATTATATAACCTCAAGTATAAGAACAGGTATATATATATGTGTATAACGGATCGCATATGAAAAGCACCGTACCACACTAATACTCTCAGTAAATTTACCAAACGCCACTCCTTTCAATTTGAATGCGATTTAACCCTCTAAAGACACCCTAAGGTCTACATAAAAGAGCTCTCTTTAGTGGTTTTGGGGGACTTTCTCGGAGGCAGGGCTCAAATGACCGTGAACATATAAAAAAAAATCCTCTATTCGAGAATTATCCGTTTGGTATTTTTTTTTTGGGGACCAGTTCACGCAAGTAATACGTGTGACATTCAACTTAACAAAATTTTGAACTTTTGAAATTGAAACAATAAGATAATCTTAATCTGGCCTACCCTAATACATATAATTTACATAGAGACTTTTGGTATCTTGCTTTCTGGCTTTTGCTCCGATCGCCGGCGCACTGGTGTAAAATTGCTGGTAGGTTGCAATCTCTGCTGCTTGAATTGGTGCTAAATAACATGTATTTGGTGGAGACTGATTTGGATGACGTGTATTTGGTGGTAATAGATGTTGTTGAAACGGGTAGCATATATATAAAGGGAAATTTCCCAGCGCCTTGCCCCAGCATTTGGATGTCGCAGAAGGTGTTCCCACTGGAGGAACGAATGTAGTTAGCAGAGTTGAAATGGCTGGTGGCTTCCGCGCCAACTTTGCGTTCACGCACCTTTGGCCATACATATATTAACGGTATATAGGCAATGCACACATATAAGGGTGTTTACAAAAGATAAAAGTTGTAATGAATTTATCCCAAGAAAAAATGTTTTACATGTCTCAAAGATACAAGAATGTTACTGAAGACAAATTTACACGAAAGAAAAATAGGAGAGTGGGGATTTCCACTACTGCAGAATATTGGTGACCATAGTCACGGTTGAGGTAACGTGAACCCCAAGGTGGCGCAAAAGCTTATATACCTATCCGCAAAAAAAAAACTATTAGGGACTTCTTGACTCACCAGGTTACATAGACTGCATCACTTTTTCGGAACTTATCCTCTTCCGCACTTTCCAAGAATTTCTGGGATTTATAGAATTGTGGTGTATGTTGAAAATGGTGTCCTCCTCGTTTGATTATATGACGTATAACATTTTGCGCGCAACGCGCCTTCGGATTCTTATTTTCTTTTCTTTAAACACTTCGTACATCTACAACACGAATCGGCTTATTTTTATTTAAATTAAGGCGCGCACCGGGAAATTTTTTTACACTATTATTTGAACAAACAATATATTTTTTTTGCGATGCAGATCCGCGCACTAATGACTGTTGGCACTCTATGTAACACAATTAATCTCTTTGCCTATAGTTACCCCAATATGTATATATAAGAGCGATCCATAAGAAACATCGTTTTCCTATGCCGTTTCCTATTGTCATTTTTCCGAAATCAACCGCAACCACCAACACCCTATCTCTGTCCTTTTTCATATTTTCACCACCCTTCGTGGCCATCTGGCAACCTTCCACACAGAGCTTTTAAAATTTCCCTTTTTGGGGGTTTTGTTGCTCTTCCTTATTTTGACATTTCTGTTTGTTTATGTCTTTAAACATTATTATACGAAATTATTTGTGGTGGTTCCTTTTTATTATTTTATTGGTTATTTAGTGCTTGTGAGCAAAAAAAAGGAGACAGTGAGGCTTTGTGCTGCCATAACGCATTGTTATCTGCCTCAGTACTCGCTGTGTAAAAGCCACCTTCGTGCTTATGGCAGCCAGGTGCAGGAGCTCCCAACATTTGACCCAAGACCAAAGGTAACCGCGTCCAAAAATATCTGGCGGGGTGTCAAAAGGCGCGCTTTGGACCCAGGATGACGACTCTGAAAGCGGAAATCAAAAATTTTGTATCTGCCACGAGATTTACGCAGGCGAAATAAAAAAGATGTTCATGTGGTTTTTGTAATCTTGATGGTTTAGTTGCCCATCAAAAAAAATTGTGCACTTATATAAGTGGTCAGACTTACGTTTTTATGCCCAGACTAATTGTTTTTCTTTTCTTTCTTTATTTTGTTTTCAGTGTGTACCTTATGAGGCTCCGGCTTTGGGCCCTTTGCTCCCTGCTGCCACAATCGAGCGGGACAATGTGCGCTCAAAGCCCAACGCGGGGAACACACACACCCTGACAAGTTTTACGTCGTCGGCATACAAACAAATATATTATAGTTGTGGAAACACCGTTTATAAAGAGCAAAAACAGAATAGGACCGAGATGGCTGCCCTGAAGCACACTGGAGGGAACATCGATGACATTCGAATAAATGTTTTTAAAAATTACTCTTTGAGTTCTACCGCAAAGATAGGAGGAGATCCAGCGAGTTAGGCCAGGTTGAAAACCAAGCAATTCGAGTTTATAAAAAAGTAATGAGTATCGTACTTTGTCGAATGCTTTGCTGAAATCAGTGTATATAACGTCGGTATGATGGTTGTTTCTAAGCCCATTAAAGACGTGAGTTGTAAATTCAAGCAAATTGGTTGTGGTTGATTTGGCTCTACAAAAGCCATGCTGAGATCTATCTATCTATGTAGAAATCGAAAATGTAAGGTGATTAGTAACGATTGCTTCGAAAAGCTTAGGGATAGCGGAGAGCTTTGCTATTCCACGATAGTTTTCAATAGACGACTGGCTTCCTTTTTTATGGAGAGGGATGAGAAAAGATTCCTTCCAAGCCGTCGGAAAAATGCCATTTTTTTAAGAGAGGTTAAACAGATCAGTAAGGGGCTGGCACCAGCGCACTTAGGCCCAAAAAGGTCCCCTACTCAAGCCAACATGTCGATTCAGCAAATGTCAGGAATTTCTTAGGTTCGAACTTAGCTAGATTACAAAGATCGTCAAAGAAGGGAGATCCCAAAGATTTCTTCCTCTTGCGCAAAAGCGCAGGACAATCGCATCCATTACTTTTTTATAATAAATTTTAGATAACTATTTGACAATTTTTTGGTAACATATCGATAACTTTTTGATAAATAATCGATAACTAGTCGACAATTAACCAATAAATTTGATAACAAACCCATAACTTGTCGGCATATATGAGCCCTTGATTTTGAAAGTGGTATAAGTCAAAAATTTTTAAGGTCTAGTTTATCAGCTATTTCATATCAAATCCTAATAAAATAACATAATCTGAAGAGATTAGCAGAATGCCATGAAAACTAGCTCGATAAAATGTGCTTATTTTTTGGTTAGTAAACAAAATACAGTTACTGTTTTTTTTTATAGTGGTGTAAGTCAGTCTGTTCACAAAGTTTGGCAAAATAATTAGTAATTTTGTAATATCTTCAGATAGCGGTTCAGGTATGATCAAGTAATTTTTTTAATGTAAAAAGATTAAGCCGTGTCTTAAATGCTAAAATACCTGGAACGGATGGTCGTGACAAAATGGCTGGTTCATCTAGTAAAACAGATGCAGAAAAAATTAAAGTGGTACGAGAATATATTCTGAGTTTTCCAACATGTGAGAGCCATTAGAAGAGATCCCATGTCACTTCAGGTCGAAAGTATCTAAGTGCTCACTTAGATATTCGTAAAAGGTATGAGCTGTATGTGAAAAAATGTGATGAAAATAATACATCACGCGTGAAGGAGTGGACTTACAGGAAAATATTCAATACGGAGTCCAACTTAAATTTTCATACTCCTCATAAAGACACGTGAGAAAAGTGTCATTCGCTAAAACTAAAAATTGAAGCATCCAGTAATGAAGACGAAAAGTTCCATCTAACGGAAATTCACGATTCACATCTTAACAGTGCTGAACAGGCTAGAAAAAGTTTAGCACTTTCTTATCCAAAACTTTCTGCTCCGGTAGCTTATTATAAGCGCAACATGTTTGTATACAATTTAGGGTTTCATAATTTTCACAACGAAAATGCTAAAATGTATGCATGGGATGCAACAATCGACTCAAGAGGATCACAGGAAGTTGCTTCCTGCATCTTAAAGTACATTCGGGACATTACCACTCAAAAGCATGTCATAGCTTACAGTGATGCCTGCTCATGACAAAATCGTATAATTAATATAGCTTTAATTTGGTTAAAAATTGTTTTACGTGGCTGACTGTTTGGGTGGTGAGGAGCGGCGGCAAACAGGTATGCTTGCGGGCCCAGGCTAGCTCGTCGTCTTGGGCGGGGTATTGCACCACCGACCTCACCCGCAGCCACATGAACAAGATAGGGGTTCTTACCTGCATGATGAAAAAAAAGGAAAGAAAAAGCTGAAAAAGATATAATTAGTCGTGAGGGGCAAAGTTAGGAGGGGAAAGCATAAGGGGTAGAAAAAGCTGGAGGCCTGTCCTGTCAGGTGGAGTCTAACCTTCCTCTGCAGTGCAACTTGCACTGCACCGTGGGCACTGTGCTGACTCCTGTTTACCTTACAGTGCTCCCAAACCTGACACTAGTCTGTCCTCTGTCAATCAGTCATTTTCCCTAAACACTCACCTTCACCTTACCTTGCCACGCACAAGCGCAGCAACAACACCAAAAATGGGAATTTAGCCCTGCATGATCAGAAATCTATGTTTTCATCCATACATTTCAAAACTTTATTAACAATTTCATTTGGCTTAGATCTCTACCCTAAAGCTATTTATCTATCGAATGTAACCCAAAGTTATAAACAAAAAAAATCCGCTTAAAATTAAGTTTCAAGAGAAACACAATAAAATATAATAATATACGATTTAACTTCAATTCAATTTAACAAAATTGTTTGAAAAAATAATATAAATAAAAAAAGGGAAGCAAGACAAAATAATGATATATGATGTAAATTCAACTCAATTCAATACAACTGTTTTTACCGAAAAACATATAAAGTGAAAAGAAAACAACAAGAGGTGGGTTTTCTTATACTAGTGACAGTAAGATGTATGAACCACCCTAATGTCTTATCCTACCAATCTTAAAGATATGAAATTCAAACAAAATAGACTGAGAGGGCGAACAAAAAAATTAAGAACCCTAATCCCTGACCTATCGCAACCGCTCAAGTAAATATAAGATCAATTTTGTATAAAACAAAACTAGGTCATCAAAGTAAAGCAAAAAAACCAGTATGGCATATTATAAACAAAATGTGTGTATGTTTGTAGTTATGTATGTACATGTATCCCTTACGTTTAGGTTTCCTTCTTCTATTTCCTCAAGAAGATCAGACATCATATGCTAATATATGTACATACATTCAAATATGTGTATTAGCAAAAATATTGTGCTCAGATTTTACTCACCCATATACTCGTACTCCAACGGCGCCGGTACAGTTGAGTGGATGCGCTGAATTCGCTGAAATGGCAAGAGTCAAAAACGTACATACATAGGCTCATGGTAGCCACCCTCAATCACTCAACCAAGATCACTCGCTAGTGATCTTTGGTAATGAGTGCTTTGGTAGTATCAAATCTACCGGCGTGGAGATCAAATGCAAAGATAAAAAAAAATGTGTATTCTACCAAAAAAAATGCCTTTGGTGCGGAAGGCACACTAACAGAGATTAGTAACTCAGGTTTGTGAGGCTAAAAAAAGTTATATTGGAATTGATATTGCCAATAATCGTAAAAAGTAAGTACAAAACAAAAATATGAAAAAAATGGCATTTTAAAATTCTAATTTGGTGCTACCATTGATAGCAGAAACCACTTGTAAAAGAAAAATGTGTATAAGGCAGAAGACGGAGATATAGAAATACTAAAAAAAATTAAATGTGAAACTGAAGTGGAAAAATTAAGAAAATGAAGACACGAAAAGAAAAAAATGATGGAGGCAAAAGTGCCACCTTTAACTCCTGAAATATGGAGTTAAAGTAAACTCAGACATTATATGCGCGAAAAAGAAATGATTGGCCGCGGAAATAGAATGCCCCCTTTTGCCCGTTTCCTACCAACTAATTATGCCCCTTATGACAAGGTTTGAATAATAATTTTAAAGGTATATAAAGAAAAAAACATATGAAAATAACAATGTTCATCCGTTGTATTGCCGGAAAAGCTCCTCCCTCCGCCGGTGTTTGTTGTTGTTTATTTTGGCCAAGTATGTGAGCTAGCCCCAAAAATATGGAAATGTTGCTACCAGCTTCGTTGTGATTGTTGCCAGTGTTTTTCCCTATTGTCGTTTTGCCAAAAATCGTCTAGTACCTTTTGTCTTGTTGTAGGTGTTGACGTGGTTGTTGTTGTGGTTGCGGCTCAATGCCGCCGGTGAAAACTACTATTGAAGTTGAAAAGTTTATTGTGTCTTTGCTGTTGTTGTTGCGGCTCAACGCCGCCGGTGAAAAATGCTATATGCCAAGTTGAAAGTTCTGGTAGATGATTCTGTTGTTGGGCGGTATGTCGCCACTATGAGGAATTTGTTGTTTTCGTTGTTGGTGTGGTGTGCGCCGGTAAAATAAAAAATGTAATGTAGTGTTTTTCGATGCGTAATAATTATTGTCGCCAATTTACAAACGTTGTTGTAGTGTTGTTGGGCGGTGTGTCGCCAAGAAAAATAATAAATACCGGTTGTGGTTGATGTTGCGCCGCCAATATAACAAAAACGGTGTAGTTGTGGTTGTTGTTGTGGCGTGCGCCACCAAATTAAAAATGACGTGTGTGGTGGTTGTTGCCGTACGTTGCCAATAAAAAGTGCTGTGCCCAGTGGTGCTTCCCAGCAGGGTGTGCCCTGTTAGCTAGCGTTACAAATTGGTGGGGATAATGATATTTGCTGTCTGCATGATAATATGCTCACCGACATACATATGTCTGTATGCAGGCGTGCATACGTGCATGCAAGTTTGCTTTTGGCTTGCATGGAAAATTGGCTATATAGAAGCCAACTTCCCAGTGGGCATGCCAAGTTGAAAAAAAAAACAAATCCAAAGCCAAAGGCAACCATTAGACTTACTTGGTTTTTAGCTGTTGCGACACACGTTGTAGTTTAGTTAATTTCTGCTGCAATGGTCAGAATCGGGTGCTAGGTGGCAAACCAGATTTATTTGGTTTTAACGTTCGCGATACAATTTTCGCCGCGCACTACTCAATTAAAGAAAGCTTTAGCTAGCCAAACGATTTAGCAAACATGCGTTACCTTCAGTTTGAGGCGCGCACTAAAAACTTGGTGTAATTAAAATATTTTTAAGTATTTCACACTTTACACTTACACGCACTGCCACTGATAAAATGATACTTTGGCCCGTTGGCTGATTTTCCCTCTTCTTATAGCCACCGCCGTGGTAAGGAACGTTACCTAGGAACGGAAAATTCCTACCTATACAAGCTAAACCTTCTTTTCGGCTTTCCCGTATTTTCCACCGATACGTTCATACAATCCTGCACTCATACATTTACACGCTTACCGCTCCACAAAACGAACACCTACACAGATACATTTGGTTCGTGCCTTGACCGCTCACACTGATGCATTCACATGTTCATAGCCTTGTACCAATTCACATCAACATACATAATACAGAACAAAACAAACACATAGGTACATGGGATTCGTCAATGCTGCTAGGCTGTTAGCAACATAGTAACTGCTGCTAACAACCTGATGCCAACGCGCAACATCTCATTTCCGCTGCAACATTGTGTTCATTGTAGGTACAATGTTGTCACTACGCGATGTTATTAGGTTAGTGGCAACATTGCGGCTAAGGCACGGAATTGGACACAAACCATATAAACACATAGGCACATATACGCGCTGCCACTCATTCAAGCCAGTATGGAGACAGGCTGTCCTTACAATTGTTCAGTCATCTGATAATAATCTTGAAACAGTTGATCATAAATTTATGGTATCCGACCATTCTTTTTCGCCAAATGATCGCGATTTTGGTTTTATAGAAACTAAAATTAAAAAAAAAAAAACGAATTATTTATACATCCCTGAGCATTACTATAATTTAATAGAAATATGTAAAAAAAAACATTTTTGGTAGTACAAGATTTCATTTCGACAAAACAACTAAAAGAATCAACGAATAATAGAAAGAAAAACACCAATTGAGAAGCTGCGTTTTGGCTAAAAACATAATGGATCAGATTTCTAAAAAATGCTCCATATAAGACGTTTTATAAAACTTCCTTGGATGACAATTCCGAGTTCAAAGTATTAGATCTCTCACCTAAAAGAGGAAGACCTAGAATATACGAAAATATTGATTTGCTTCCATTATACATAACCATTAGACCAATACAGAAGAAAAACGTAAAAATATGTTGGATTTACTACCCTATATCCCACCAATTTTTCACACACTTTATTTCCCTAAATATTAATAAATAATTTCCTTAGTTATAATGAAATGAGTTTGAGTAAAATGTTAATTACTAATAAAAATTTTTCCTTGATGGAGTAAGTCATTTATAAAGTAATCCAGTTAATTTTGAAACTGGTATAAGTCATTTCAAACTTTCAAAACCACATTTCCTTTTAAAAATGGTTATAAATTTCACGATCGTAATAAATACTTGTTTGTTAACCTTACTTTAATGTCGAAAAATCACATTCCATATCATACCACTTTCAAAATCAAGGGCTCATATGTAAGTAATACTAATATATTGCTAATAGAAAATGCTCGCAATGTGTTTTGAATTTGAAATCAAAACAAGACAGCCTATAAAATTTTTGTGATTGTAGCAGCATAAGTGTGACAAGAAGAAATTGAAATTTAGGTATATTCAATTAATGAATACAAAAACAAAAACGTTTAAACAGCAATATATCGGCGCTCTGATGTTTGGGAATGTACCTAGCCTTTTGTAGCAATATAGGAGTATTACATATATGCTGGTCGGTAAAAAATTAGTGAACCATTGATTTATTATCAATATCAATACAAATATAGCTACGGAGGCCGTCGTGATGTGGTTGTTGTTGTTGTATTAACAGTGCTTCGCCCCATTCAGTGGACATGACCACTCACAAATTCTCATCAAAGTCCTCTAACAGGAGTGCAAGGAACTTGCATTTTTAACAGGGGCAGACCATAGGGAGATTGGTTTTAGAGGCATAGGTTCCACATTACAATTGAAAAGATGGTTGGTGTCATGTGGCACTCATCGCATGCAGGACATACATTACGTATGGCGGGGTTGATTCTGGACAAGTAAGAGTTTAACCTATTATAGTATCCAGAACGAAGTTGGGCTAGGGTGAATCGTGTCTCCCTTGGTAGAGTGATTTCTTCTTCTGCAAGGTTAGGATATCGTATTTTAATAGCTGAGTTCATCGGGCGCATCCTGGCAAAAGCGTTTACCGACTCTGAGTGGATTTCGCTTAGCGCCTGTCATGCTTGTATGGATCAAACGGCTGTGTCGGAAGGTGCCAAACTGGTGAAGCTTAGCTCATGACCGGCCGGCCAGTGGCTTTTTACGTGGTTAGCAACGTTTCTTTATCTTTTCCCCAAGATCCAATTTCGGTGGCATGCGCCTTGGAGGTCAGAGTATTATCGAACGTTACCCCTAAGATCTTTGGGAGACTGACAGTCGGTAGCGTGACACAATCGACGCGAACGTCCAATAATTGCGTCATCTATTCCTTCCACGTACTAAACAGAGTGGTCTTGGATGTTATTGGTGATAATACCCAGATTCCGCGAGGTGGAGAAACTAGAAAGATCGGGGATATAGCTGTTTATTTTAGAAACTAATTCATCTATTTAAAGGAAGGGCTCCGTTGCCATAATCGTGCAATCGTCGGCATAGGAAATGATTGTAACTCCTTCTGTGATATGTACAAATTAAACAGAAGGCTACCCTCTGTTTAATTTTCCTAGGCATTGAGATTTCGTTCCTAAATTGAACCGACGCTTGCCGACTATTCAAATAATTTGGGGTCTATCTTTTTAGACAAGGGGGAAGGTGCAAGCCTTCTATGTCTTGGAGTAGCGTGCCGTGGTTGAAAGTGTCCTAAACTTTTGTCGTCACTCTGGGAGTCAAAGATGGGTGAAGACGCCTTGAAGGATATAGGCTTTGTGGAGTGTGTTTTCCGACTGCTGCTGGAGTATCTGGTGTCGTTGAGTTGGTACTTGTGTTTTTTGGCAGCACGGTGCAACGAATGCAGCGGTCGGACGGTTGCCATTTCTAAGCCCAGAGCATCTATGAAGGTGGCAATGGCCAAGGCATGAACTGCATTGGACCGATGTCGCGATCATAAATATTCTTATCTGGCATACGGAGCACATGGTGTGGGGGACTAGGAGTTGATGACTCCTTACTAAGCGAGTGCGTGTGTCGGAAAAGAAGGGGAGGGACGGGGGTAAAAGCTGATGCTATGCATTGCTACTGTCCACGCTTCGTGAATTGTAGTGATGTGTTGCAGCGGCCGCGTTAGCTGGAGGTGCCGTTTGGCGCGAGCAACAGCGGACAGTCGATGTTGGCTGCTGGGCAGTGTGGCTGCTAGAACGTGGCGGAGGTATGCTTGAGAGTGAGCCGTGGGACGTCTTTGGATGCGAACAGCAGGGTACCACAAAGTTTTTGTAAAAATTTCGGGGCGACGAATGTTGGGTTCCTACCCAGAACAGCCCGAACGATTTAACCATCTTTTACTCACTGGCAAGAGTATGGTTTCAACTTTCTTATTAATGCAACTGTCAATAACGCTATATGTGCTTTAGTATTTGTCAAATGAATTTAGCGATCCTTATATTAAAAAAACCTTTTACAACATGGGTTAGACCTATGTATGCAAAAGTATGGTTCGGTAGTGTGGAATTTACGTTATCAAAATCGTACCGATAGAATCAGTTGAAATGCAGTTTTTTTTTGGGGAGATTTTTAATTGGGTCTTTGTATAATCTACCCCCTTATATTAATTGGCTACAACTTATTAATCTCCCTAACCTTGCCAGTCGTAGGAAGATGCTTGGAGTAATTTGTATCATCAAATTAGTGAACGGTTTGGTTCCTATTCCTTTTCTTTTGAATTAAGCCTTTCCGCAATTTGTGTCAAAATTATAACTCTCACTCAAACATAATTTGTAGTACGGCATCGCTTTTTATCAGTAAAAATCTGTTCATTTCTCTCTCAATAATTAGCAATTCCCTTATAATGCTAACCCGATGTTTTTTATGAGAAGAAAAACCTAAAATTTAGGTACATTCCCTCATCGAAAATAAAAACACAAACATTTTATCAGCAATATATGGGCACTGTAATGTTTGCGAGCGTACCTTGTACTAGCAATATAGAAGTATTACATAAATGGTTGTATCAGATTTTGTAAAAATAGTAACTCACCCATGTCGTCTGCTGGTTGAGAAAAGTAATTTATTAAATCTTCAAGGCACATTACCATTTCGTTTAAGTTCACTTTCTGGAAGAATACTGAATGACGACGATTAGATTGCAGTGTTTCTAATGCACTAAAAAATAAAATAAATAAATGAGTTTAGGATTAATTAATACATATATTAAAGTATCTCTTCTTATTTCAAGTTTTACTTCACGCTATTTACAAATTTATTTGGGATTGTTGTAGATACCTATGTATTTTGGAAGTTAGTTTGGACTCAGTTTATATTAGGAGCATGCATTCAAAAAATTTGGAGTTGTCAACTCCCAATGCAAATGGTGTTTGGCGGCTCTTCATTACTATACCCTCAAACCGTTCTCGGAAAAGCGCTACAAATAGTTGATGAAATGCGTCTAAGACGGTATGCATTGCCCTAACCGTTTTTCAAAATTGTTCTATTGTATCTTTACAAGTTCAGAGATATCACGATGTATGTACCTTCAATATGCAATTTGGTATTTTTATATAGAAGGTGGGCATGATTTTCTTCGAATTGTTATAGTTTTTACTGGAGCAGTTCAATCTTGAATAAGAAATCTGCACAGCAAATATCGCAGTTTTACCGTTCTGAAGATATTGCAAGGGAAAGCAAATATCTAATATAATCTAATCTAGTATACTAGTATATTTTAAATGGGATAGTTTGGATGTTTGGACGTTTAGATGTTTGGATGTTTGTCCAGAAGTTTGTCTTTGTGACTCAATTACGCAAGAACGGCTGGACCGATTTGGATGAAATTTGGCACACATATAGCCAATAGTCTAGAAGGATCTAATAGCTATATTTTTTTGAAAAGGGGGATGTCCCCGCCCCATAGGAACAGTTATTATATAATTATTGTATTTTTTCGTCTTTGTGACCGAATCACGCCAGAACGGCTACACGGATTTTGATGAAATTTGGGACACAGACAACAGTCTACTAGCGAAATTTTTTTCGAACATGGAAAGGGGGGTGGTCGAACAATTAATTTTTAATACTACTTATACTGGCCTTCACCAATATTACAGACTCAATGGGTCAAATAAGGGTTTACAAAGAGAGCAGTGACACCCTCCGCCCCCCCCCCCCTCCTTCTCTCAACCTCTGGTGTAAAATATATAAATTGTTATAACTCAATATAAATTTTCTCCAAAATCAATAGTTTTTGGTATCTGGCACATACAGATCGAGATCTAAACAATTTTGGAAAAACGATCAGTGGTCCTCTCCTTCTCTTTCCGCCATCCGCCCTCCTTCAATTGTTTTTATTAGCACGCTTTTATTAGCTTTACCTGTATGTTTCTATGTAACTCTTCATTCGCTCCAACGCGCCTGTTGCCTTATTAACATATTATAACAGGGGATCATTTGAGGACCTTTCCGGCACCATTTCTGGATAGATTTCTGGATCCGTCCGGGTTCCCGACATGGTAATTTCGGGACTATTTCGTGATCGTTTGGGGTACCTACCGGCATCATTTCTGGATGGTTTTCGGTATCCGTCCGGGATCCCGTCGGGGTCATTTCGGGACCTTTTCGGGATTATTTGGGGTCCCTTCCGCCATCATTTTTTTTATAGTTTTCGGAATACGTCCTTGATCCCGTAGGGATCATTTCGGGAAATTTTCGGGATCATTTGGGATCCCTTTCAGCATCATTTCTGGATGGTTTTCGAGATCCGTCACACTATTTCGGGTTCATTTGGGGTATCTTCCGGTATCATTTCTAGATAGTTTTCGGGATCCGTCCGGGATCCCGTCAGGGTCATTTCGGGACTATTAAGTGATCATTTGAGGCATGATTTCTGAATGGTTTTCGGTATACGTTCGGCATCCCGTCGGGGTCATTTCGGGACTTTTTGGGATCATTTGGGGTTCCTTCCGGCATCATATCTGGATGTTTTTCGGTATCCGTCCGGGATCCCGTCGGGGTCATTTCGGGACTTTTTCGGGATCATTTGGGGTCCCTTCCGGCATCATTTCTGGATGGTTTTCGGGATCCGTCCGGGATCCCGTCGGGGTCGTTTCAGGACTTTTTCGGAATCATTTGAGGCACCTTCCTTCAACATTTCTATATGGTTTTGGGAATCCGTCCGGGATCCCGTCGGCGTCATTTCGGGACTTTTCGCGACTAACACGGGATCATTTGGGGACCCTTTCGACATCATTTCTGGATGGTTTAAAGGATCCGTCCGGGATCCCGTCAGCGTCAGTTCGGGACTATTAGGGGATCATTTGGGGACATTTCCAGCATCATTTCTGGACAGTTTTCGGGATCCGTCCAGGATCCCCTCGGTGTCATTTCGGGGCTATATCGGGATCATTTGGGGTACCTTCCGGCATCATTTCTAGGTGGTTTTCTTGATGGTTTGCCGGATCCATCAGGGTCATTTCGGGGCCATGTTGGGATCATTTGGGGACCCTTCCGAAGTCATTTCTGGATCCGACCGGGATGCCGTAGGAGTCATATCGAGATTTTTTTTGTTCATTTTTCGGGATAGTTATGGGACCCTTTCGGGATCATTTCTGGATCCTTGCGGGATCCCATCGGGGTCATTTCTGGACTATTTCCGGACTTTGGGAGCCTTTCGGAATTATTTCTGTATGGTTTTCGCGATCCGTCGTGGATCCACCCGGGGTCATTTCGGAACTTTTTCTGGACTATGTAGGGATAATTTAGGAATCCTTTCTGGATGGTTTTTGATATCCGTCCGAGAGCCCGTCACGGTCATTTCGGAACTTTTTCGGGATCCTTTTGGTACCCTTCAGGGTTCAGTTTTGTGTAGTTCTCTGGACAAGTCTAGATCGTGTCGTTGTCATTTCGGGATTTTTTGGGACTATTCCGGGAACTTTTGGAGACCCTTCCGGGGCATTTCTGGATGGTTTTCGTGGTTTCTTCTGGATAATTTCGGGATCATTTGGGGCTCCTATTAGGTTATGAGCTCAATTAGTGCTTTTTTACTCAATTACAAAAATAAAATGCATTAGACAGAACAAAATTTTTAAGCAGATAACTTGGTAAGCAGGCTAACATGAATAGCCCATTTCCTCCTTGCGGACGGGGCCGCGGGTAAAGTCTAGTGTATATTATAAATGGGAAAATTTGTGCCTCAATCACGCAAAAACCGCTGGACAGATTTGGATGAAATTTGGCACACATATAGCCAATAGTCTAGAAGGATCCACTAGCTATATATTTTTCAAAAGGGGGGAGGTCCCTGCCCTCTAGGGAACAGTTATAATTTAATTATTATCTTTTTTCGTCTTTGTGACTGAATCACGCCAAAACGGCTATACGGATTTTGATTAAAATTGGGGCACAGACAATAGTCTACTAGAGAAATTGTTCTCGAACATGGAAAAGGGGGTGCGTGTCCCACGACCCCTTCGAAAAATTAGTATTTAATAATTTTTACACATTATAACTTTACCTTTACTGACCTTCATCAATATTACAACACAATAGGTCAAATAAGTCGAGGGCTTACAAAATGAGCAGTTGCACCCTCGTCCCCCTCCTCCCCCCTCCCCCTTCTCTCCCCCTCTGGTGAAAATCTATAAATTGTTATAACTCAATATAAATGTTCTTCTAAATCAATAATTTTTGGTATCTGGCTCATACAGATCGAGATCTAAACAATTTTGGAAAACGATCGGTGTTGCTATCCGCTTCCTTCCGCCATCCGCCCTCCTTCTATTGTTTGTATTAGCACGCTTTTATTAGCTTTACCTGAATGTGTCTTTGTAACTTTTCATTCGCTCCAACGCGCCTGCTGCCTTATTAACATGATTCATATTGAGACCCTTCCGGGATCATTTCTGGATGGTTTTCGGGATCCGTCCTGGATCGCGTCAGGGTTATTTTGGGACATTTTCGGGATTATTTGAGATCCCTTCCGGCATCATTTCTGGATGGTTTTTGGGATCCGTCCGGGATCCCGTCGGTGTCATTTTGGGGCTTTTTCGGGACTAATACGGGATCATTTTGGGACCCTTCAGGGATAATTTCTGTATGGTTTTCGGTATCCGTCCGGGATCGCGTCGGGGTTATTTTGGGACATTTTCGGGATTATTTGAGATCCCTTCCGGCATCATTTCTGGATGGTTTTTGGGATCCGTCCGGGATCCCGTCGGTGTCATTTTGGGGCTTTTTCGGGACTAATACGGGATCATGAAGGGACCCTATCGGCATTATTTCTGGATGATTCTCGGGATCCGTCCGGCATCCCGTCGGGGTATTTTCGGGATCATTTGCGTACCTTTGAGAGATAAATTCTTGATGTTTCCGGGATCATTATGGGACGTTTTCGGATCATTTGAGGTCCCTTCCGGTATCATTTCTGGATGGTTTTCGGGATTCGTCCTGGATACCGTCGGGTCTTCATTTCGGGACTATTTTGGGATCGTTTGGGTCCTTCCGACGTCATTTCTGGATTTTGTTCTGGATCAGTCCGGGATCCAGTCTGGGTCCTTTTAGGACCTTTTCGGGATCATTTCGGGGTCCCCTCAGGCATCATTTCTGGAAGGTTTTCGGGATTCGATCGGGATCCCGTCGGGGTCATTTCGGGACTTTTTCTCCACTAATACAGAATCATTAAGAGACCCTTTCTGTATCATTTCTGGATGGGTTTCGGGATCTGTCCGGCATCCCGTCGGGGTATTTTCGGGATCATTTGCGTACTTTTGAGAGATAAGTTCTTGATGGTTTCCGGGATCATTATGGGACTTTTTCGGGATCATTTAAGGTCCCTTCCGGTATCATTTTTGGATGGTTTTCGGAATTCGTCCGGGATGCCGTCGGGGTCATTTCAGGACTTTTTCGCTACTAATACGGGATCATTAGGGGACTCTTTCGGTATCATTTCTGGATGGTTTTTGGATTCGTCCGGGATCCCGTCGGGGTCATTTCGGGACTATTAGGGGATTATTTGGTGTAACTTCAGTCATCATTGCTAGATGGTTTTCGGGATCCGTCCGGGATTCCGTCATGGTCATTTCGGGACTTTTTCTGGACTATTTCGGGATCATTTGCGGACCCTTTCGGCATCATTTCTGGATGGGGTTCGAGATCCGTCCGGGATCCCGTCGGGTTCATTTCGGGTATATTATGGGATCATTTGGGGACCTTTCCGGCATCATTTCTGAACAGTTTTCGGGATCCGTCCGGGATCCGTCGGGGTCATTTCGGGGCTTTCTCTCGACTGATAAGGGATCATTTGGGGACCCTTTCGGCATCATTTCTGGATGGTTTTCGGTATCCGTCCTGGATCCCGTCAGGGTTATTTCGGTACTATTAGGAGGTCATTTGGGGACCTTTCCGGCAACATTTCTGGATAGTTTTCGGGATTCGTCCAGGATCCCGACGGGGTCATTTCAGATCTATTAGGGTATCATTTGGGGACCTTTCCGCATCATTTCTGGATAGTTTTCGGGATCCGTCCGAGATCCCGTCGTGGTCATTTCAGGACCTTTTCGGGATCATTTGAGGTCCCTTCCCGCATAATTTCTGGATGGTTTTCGGGATTCGACCGGGATACTGTCGGGGTCATTTCGGTACTTTTTTTAGACTAATACGGGATCATTAGGGGACCCTTTCGGTATCATTTCTGGTTGGTTTTCGGGATCCGTCCGGGATCCCGTCAGGGTCATTCCGGGACTATTAGGGGATTATTTGGTGTACCTTCAGCCATCATTTCTAGATGGTTTTCGGGATCCGTCCGGGATTCCGTAATGGTCATTTCGGGATCATTTGGGGACCCTTTCGGCATAATTTCTGGATAGGGTTCGAGATCCGTCCGTGATCCCGTCGGGGTCATTTCGGGTATATTAGGGGATCATTTGGGGACCTTTCCGGCATCATTTCTGGACAGTTTTCGGTATCCGTCCGGGATCCCGTCGGGTCATTTCGGGACTTTCTCTCGACTGATAAGGGATCATTTGGGGAACCTTTCGGCTTCATTTCTGGATGGTTTTCGGGATCCGTCCGGGATCCCGTCAGGGTTATTTCGGGAATTTTTCGCGACTACTTCGGGATCATTTGTGGTATTTTCCGGCATCTTTTCTAGATGGTTTTCGGGATCCGTCCGGGATCCCGTCGGGGTCATTTCGGTATTTTTTCTCGACTAAATGGGATCATTTGGGGACCCTTTCGGCATCATTTCTGGATGGTTTTCGGGATCCGTTCGGGATCCCATCAGGGTCATTTCGGGTATATGAGGGGATCATTTGTGGACCTTTCCGGCATCATTTCTGGACAGTTTTCGGGATCCGTCCGGGATCCAGTCGGGGTAATTTCGGGACTTTCTCTCGATTGATAAGGGATCATTTGGGGACCCTTTCGGCATCATTTCTGGATGGTTTGCGTGATCCGTCCGTGATCCCGTCAGGGTTATTTCGGGACTATTAGGGGATCATTTGGGGACCTTTCCGGCATCATTTCTGGATAGTTTTCGGGATTCGTCCAGGATCCCGACGGGGTCATTTCGGGTCTATTAGGGGATCATTTGGGGACCTTTCCGGCATCATTTCTGGATAGTCTTCGGGATCCGTCCAGAACCCCGACGGGGTCATTTCGCGACTATTAGGGGATCATTTGGGGACCCTTTCGGCATCATTTCTGGACGGTTTTCGAGATCCGGCCGGGATCACGTCAGGGTCATTTCGGGACCAATAAGGGATAATTTGGGGACCTTTCTGGCATCATTTCTGGATGGTTTGCGGGATCCGTACGGGATCCCATCAGGGTCATTTCGGGTATATTGGGGGATCATTTGGGGACCTTTCCGGTATCATTTCTGGACAGTTTGCGGGACCCGTCCGGGATCCCGTCGGGTCATTTCGGGACTTTTTCTCTACTGATAAGGGATCAGTTGGAGACCCTTTCGGCACCATTTCTGCATGGTTTTCGAGATCTGTAGGGGGACCCATTGGGGTAATTTCGGAACTTTTCGGGACTATTTCGTGATCATTTGAGGACCCTTTCGGTATCATTTCTGGATGGTTTTCGGGTTCCCGTCAGGGTCATTTCGGGAACATTAGGGGATAATTTGGTGTACCTTCAGTCATAATTTCTAGATGGTTTTCGGGATCTGTCCGGAATTCGGTCGGGGTCATTTCGGGACTTTTTCTGGATTATTTTGGGATCATTTGGGGACCTTTCCGGCATCATTTCTTAATGGTTTGCCGGATCCATCAGGGTCATTTCGGGACGATTTTGGGATCATTTGGTGACCCTTCCGAGGTCATTTCTGGATCCGTCCGTGATGCCGTAGGAGTCATTTCGAGATTTTTTTGTTACTTTTCCGGGATACTTTTGGGGCCGTTCCGAGATCATTTCTGGATCTGTGCGGTACCCCATTGGGGTCATTTCGGAACTTTTTCTGGACTATTTCGGGATCATTTTGGTACCCTTCAGGAATCATTTCTGTGTGGTTCTCTGGATAAGTCTAGAATCGTGTCGTTGTCATTTCGGGGGTTTTTTTTTTGGGATTATTCCGGGAACTTTTGGAGCCCTTCCGGGGCATTTCTGGATGATTTTCGGAATCCATCCGCGATATCGTCGGTATCATTTCTTGGGTGTTTCTTCATAATTTCGGGATCATTTGGGGATCCTTTCAGGTTATCTGTTCATTTAGATCTTTTTTTACTGAATTACAAAAATAAAATGCATTAAACAGAAAAAATTTTTTAAACAGGTAACTTGATAAGCAGGCTAACGTGAATAGCCCATATATTTCATTTTCTCCTTGCGGACGGGGCCGCGGGTAAAGGCTAGTCTCATATATATTATAAAAGGGAAAATTTGGATGTTTGGATGTTTGTCCAGACGTTTGTCTCTGTGACTCAATCACGCAAGAACGGCTGGACGGATTTGGATGAAATTTGGCAAGCATATAGCCAATAGTCTAGATCTAGGATCTACTAGCTATATTTTTTTGAAAATGGGGAGGTCCCCGCCCCCTAGGAACAGTTATAATTTAATTATTGTATTTTTTCGCTTTTGCGACTGAATCACCCCAGAACGGCTACACGGATTTTGACAATAGTCTACTAGCGAAATTTTTTTCGAAAATGGAAAGAGGGTGGAGGTCCCACGACCCCTTCGAATAATTACTTTTTAATAATTTTTACACATTATAACTTTGCGTATACGGGCCTTCACCAATATTATGGACTCAATGGGTCAAATAAGTTGAGGGCTTACTAAGTGAGCAGTGACACACTCCGTCTCCTCACCGCCCTCCCCCTTTCCCCTCTCCACCGCTGGTGCAAAATCTATAAATTGTTATAATTCAAAATAAATGTGCTCTTAAATCAAAAAATTTTGGTATCTGGCTCATACAGATCGAGATCTAAACAGTTTCGGAAAAACGATCGGTGGTGCTCTCCGTCTCCTCCCGCCATCCTCCCTCCTTCAATTGTTTTTATTAGCACTCTTTTATTAGCTTTACCGTTATGTTTGTTTGAAACTCTTCATTCGCTTCTACGCGCCTGCTGCCTTATTAACATGCTTTTATTATTAATTAGTTTCATCTTATTTGTAATCCCGTCAGGGTCATATCGAGACCTTTCCGAGATCATTCCTGTATGGTTTTCGGTATCCGTCCGGCATCACGTCGGAGTAATTTCGGGACTTTTTCGGGACGGTTTCGGGATCAGTTTGGGACACTTCCGGGATCATTTCTGTATACTTTTCGGGATCCGTCCGGGATCCCGTCGGGGTTATTTTGTAACTTTTTCGGGACTATTCCTGGATCATTTGGCGACCCTTCAGGGACCTTCGGGACTATTTCGGTTTCATTTGGGGTCCCTTCCCTCATCATTTCTGGATGTGTTTCGGGATCCGTCTGGCATCCCGTCGGGGTAATTGCGGGAATATTTATGGACTATTTCGGGATCATTTGCGTACCCTTCAGAGATAAATTCTGGATGGTTCTCGCGATCCGTCGGGGTCATATCGGGACTTTTTCCGGACTATTTCGGTATCTTTTTGATTGGGGAGCCGTCCGGCATCCCGTCGGGGTAATTTTGAGACTTTTTCTGGACTATGTCAGGGTCATTTCGGGACTTTTACGGAATCATTTATGGATGGATTTTGGGATCCGTCCGACGTCCCGTCGGATTTCGGGATTTTTTCGGGAGTATTCCGGGGTCATTTGGGGATCCTTCCGGATGGTTTTCGGTATCCCGTCGGGGTTATTTCGGGACTATTTCTATATTATTTTGGGACTCTTCCGGTATAATTTCTGGATGATTTTTGGTATCCGTCCGGGTACCCGTCAGGGTAATTACGGGACTTTTTCGGGACTATTTCGGGATCATTTTGGAACACTTGCGGGATCATTTCTGGATAGTTTTCGGGATCCGTCCGGCTCATTTCGGGACTTTTTCGGGACTATTTCGGGATCTTTTGGGAACCCTTCAGGGATCCTTTCAAGATGGTTTACGGAATTCCATCGGGGCAATTTCGTGACTTTTTCTGGATTATTTCGGAGAGTTTGCCGGCATCTATTCTGCAAGGCTTTCGGGATTAATCTGTGATCCCGTCAGGGTAATTTCGGGATCATTTGGGGACTCTTCTGGTATAATTTCTGGACGAAATTCGGGATCTGTCCGGGTACCCATCAGGATCATTTGGGACTATTGCGGGATCATTTTGGGACCATTCCGGCATCATTTCTGGATAGTTTGCCGGCATCTATTCTGCAAGGCTTTCGGGATCAATCTGTGATCCCGTCAGGGTAATTTCGGGATCATTTGGGGACTCTTCTGGTATAATTTCTGGACGATTTTCGGGATCTGTCCGGGTACCCATCAGGATCATTTGGGACTATTGCGGGATCATTTTGGGACCATTCCGGCATCATTTCTGGATAGTTTTCGGGATCCGTCCGTGATCCCGTCGGGGTTATTTCAGCACTTTTTCGGGAGCATTCCGGGGTCATTTGGGGATCCTTCCGGGTTAATTTCTGGATGGTTTTGGGGATCCCGTCAGGGTTATTTCGGGACTATATTGGGATCATTTGGGGACTCTTCCGGTATAATTTCTGGATGATTTTCGGGATCCGTCTAGGTACCCGTCAGGGTCATTTCGGGAGAATTTCGAAATAATTTTGGGACCCTTGCGGAATCATTTCAGGAGAGCTTTCGCTATTCGTCCGGGTAATTTAGGGACTTTTTCGGGATCATTTGGGTACCCTTAAGGGATCCTGTCTGGACGGTTCACGGAATCCCGTCGGGGTCATTTCGGGACTATTTCGAAATAATTTTGGGACCCTTGCGGAATCATTTCTGGATAGTTCTCGGGATCCGTCCGGGTCATTTAGGGACTATTTCGGGATCATTTGGGAACCCTTCAGAGATCCTGTCTGGACGGTTTACAGAATCCCGTCGGGGTCATTTCGTGACTTTTTCTGAACTATTTCAAGATCATTTGGGACCCTTCTGGGATCATTTCAGTATCCGTCCGGGTTCCTGTCCGGGTCATTTCGGAACACTTTTGGCACTATTTCGGGATCATTGGGATGCTGTGTCATTTCTGTATGGCTTTCGGGATCCCGTCAGGGTTATTTCGGAGCTTTTTCAGGATCATTTGGGGTTCTTCCGGCATCAACTCTTGATGGTTTTTGGGATCCGTCCTGGATTCCGTCAGGGTAATTTCGGGATCATTTGGAGACCCTTCAGGGATCATTTCTGGATTTGTCGGGATCATTTTGGGACTATTTTGGTATCATTTAGGGATCCTTCCGGGATCATTTAAGGACTCTTCGAAACCGGTAGTTCAACACACATACATTTTTAAATTATGAGCTTTTATGGCCATGGATTCGCTGCAAGTTATTCGTACTTAAAATTCGGTATGTTTTATCTTTTATATCTAACACAGCTTTTTCGTTCTGCGTATTTTTGATTTTTTTAAAATAATCCTGTAACGAACTCTAACAATTATAATTACACTTTTTGTAATATTTTAACCAACTAAATACCCGAAAAAACAACACTATTTTCATCTAAAAAATTCTCTTTGGTTTTAGCTAATTGTAGTTTCACTCCTTTGTTCTATGGAGATTATTTATTGATAGTAACAAAGAAAGCCCAAAAGCAGTTTTATTACACAAGGGCAATCAGAAACCATCAATACCTATCGCACACGCCGTAAATATGAAGGAGACTTATGGAACGATGTCCAAACTTTTAAAATATATTCATTATGAAAAAGACGATTGGAAAATATGTTGCGACTTGAAAGTGGTAGCTTTACTAACTGGACTAGAAGGTGGTTAGACAAAACATTGTTGTTTTCTTTGCCTTTGGGATAGCCGAGATCGAAGCGCACATTATGTAAGGAAGGACTGGCAAGCAAGAACCAATCACGAAGTAGGCACACACAATATATAATATACTGCTCTAATAAAAAAGGAGAATTCACTTAATTTTAATAATATTACCGTTTATCCATGGATTTTCATGAAATAAAGCTTGCCTTATTTGGAATGTTCACAGTTTTACGATCATCTAATAAAAGTTGTAAGTTTTTGTCTCTTTCGATTTTTTACGAGTTAAAGAAGAAAAAAACGGAAATTTTTAAAACAAAAAATCGATTTTTTTTATAATGCGATGCAAATAACTCTGAAACGAATATATATTTAAAATAATGGTATTTAAATAATTTTAAGGTAATATCATTTGCTATTATATGCTGTTTTCTCCAACAAAATCGGACAACCCGTTCCAGAGATATGATAAAACCAATGGCCTTCCCTTTTCAAAAAAGGCAAATTCTAGAAAAAAAAAAAAAACAAAAACGTATCCATAGAATTTTAATTTCGATCATTTTTATAATTAGGGGACTATAGCAAATAAAAAAAAAATAGTGGTGATCCAGGGTAATGCAAAAAGTTTAATTTTGTAGAGCAGTGTAAGCTTTGTAATAAAATAAACAGCTATCTCCCTGATCTCTTCAATTTTTTCGCCTCGCGAAACCTGACCAGATCATCGGCTACATTATTTACAACATGGACGCAGCAAAAGTTGACCATATTGGACAATCACGTCAACGGCATTCCGCTACCGACCAAAAATGTTGGGTGTAACGTTCGATCAGGATCTACATTTTGGAGAGCATGCAACCGTAATTGCACCTAAAATGCTGAGCAAACAGTTGCTATTGAATACCCAGAAACCTGGGCATCCCGACAGACATCTGATATGTCGAAAATTTAAATGTCGAAACTAAAAATGCCGAAATAAAATTTCAAAAAAGAAAATGTCGAAAAACAAAAATGTTGAAAATTAAAATATCGAAAAATAAAATTCGGCAGAAAAAATGTCGAAACAATGTAATGAATGGTGTGTCAAATTCGCGCGAATTGTTTCGACATGTTTTGTATAAATTTACTGTTTCGTAGGAACTATTTTTCTTTCTGCTTTGCACAGGGTTATTCATGTAAATGCTCCAGCTAAATATATGCGAGCTAAAGGTAAACCTAAATTCCTGTATGGTTTTCGGTATCCGTCCGGCATCACGTCGGAGTAATTTCGGGACTTTTTCGGGACGGTTTCGGGATCAGTTTGGGACACTTCCGGGATCATTTCTGTATACTTTTCGGGATCCGTCCGGGATCCCGTCGGGGTTATTTTGTAACTTTTTCGGGACTATTCCTGGATCATTTGGCGACCCTTCAGGGACCTTCGGGACTATTTCGGTTTCATTTGGGGTCCCTTCCCTCATCATTTCTGGATGTGTTTCGGGATCCGTCTGGCATCCCGTCGCGGTAATTTCGGGAATATTTATGGACTATTTCGGGATCATTTGCGTACCCTTCAGAGATAAATTCTGGATGGTTCTCGCGATCCGTCGGGGTCATATCGGGACTTTTTCCGGACTATTTCGGTATCTTTTTGATTGGGGAGCCGTCCGGCATCCCGTCGGGGTAGTTTTGAGACTTTTTCTGGACTATGTCAGGGTCATTTCGGGACTTTTACGGAATCATTTATGGATGGATTTTGGGATCCGTCCGACGTCCCGTCGGATTTCGGGCTTTTTTCGGGAGTATTCCGGGGTCATTTGGGGATCCTTCCGGATGGTTTTCGGTATCCCGTCGGGGTTATTTCGGGACTATTTCTATATTATTTTGGGACTCTTCCGGTATAATTTCTGGATGATTTTTGGTATCCGTCCGGGTACCCGTCAGGGTAATTACGGGACTTTTTCGGGACTATTTCGGGATCATTTTGGAACACTTGCGGGATCATTTCTGGATAGTTTTCGGGATCCGTCCGGCTCATTTCGGGACTTTTTCGGGACTATTTCGGGATCTTTTGGGAACCCTTCATGGATCCTTTCAAGATGGTTTACGGAATTCCGTCGGGGCAATTTCGTGACTTTTTCTGGATTATTTCGGAGAGTTTGCCGGCATCTATTCTGCAAGGCTTTCGGGATTAATCTGTGATCCCGTCAGGGTAATTTCGGGATCATTTGGGGACTCTTCTGGTATAATTTCTGGACGATTTTCGGGATCTGTCCGGGTACCCATCAGGATCATTTGGGACTATTGCGGGATCATTTTGGGACCATTCCGGCATCATTTCTGGATAGTTTGCCGGCATCTATTCTGCAAGGCTTTCGGGATCAATCTGTGATCCCGTCAGGGTAATTTCGGGATCATTTGGGGACTCTTCTGGTATAATTTCTGGACGATTTTCGGGTACTGTCCGGGTACCCATCAGGATCATTTGGGACTATTGCGGGATCATTTTGGGACCATTCCGGCATCATTTCTGGATAGTTTTCGGGATCCGTCCGGGATCCCGTCGGTGTTATTTCAGCACTTTTTCGGGAGCATTCCGGGGTCATTTGGGGATCCTTCCGGGTTAATTTCTGGATGGTTTTGGGGATCCCGTCAGGGTTATTTCGGGACTATATCGGGATCATTTGGGGACTCTTCCGGTATAATTTCTGGATGATTTTCGGGATCCGTCTAGGGACCCGTCAGGGTCATTTCGGGAGAATTTCGAAATAATTTTGGGACCCTTGCGGAATCATTTCAGGAGAGCTTTCGCTATTCGTCCGGGTAATTTAGGGACTTTTTCGGGATCATTTGGGTACCCTTAAGGGATCCTGTCTGGACGGTTCACGGAATCCCGTCGGGGTCATTTCGGGACTATTTCGAAATAATTTTGGGACCCTTGCGGAATCATTTCTGGATAGTTCTCGGGATCCGTCCGGGTCATTTAGGGACTATTTCGGGATCATTTGGGAACCCTTCAGAGATCCTGTCTGGACGGTTTACAGAATCCCGTCGGGGTCATTTCGTGACTTTTTCTGGACTATTTCAAGATCATTTGGGACCCTTCTGGGATCATTTCAGTATCCGTCCTGGTTCCTGTCCGGGTCATTTCGGAACACTTTTGGCACTATTTCGGGATCATTGGGATGCTGTGTCATTTCTGTATGGCTTTCGGGATCCCGTCAGGGTTATTTCGGAGCTTTTTCAGGATCATTTGGGGTTCTTCCGGCATCATCTCTTGATGGTTTTTGGGATCCGTCCTGGATTCCGTCAGGGTAATTTCGGGATCATTTGGAGACCCGTCAGGGATCATTTCTGGATTTGTCGGGATCATTTCGGGACTATTTTGGTATCATTTAGGGATTCTTCCGGGATCATTTAAGGACTCTTCGAAACCGGTAGTTCAACACACATGCATTTTTAAATTATGAGCTTTTATGGCCATGGATTCGCTGCAAGTTATTCGTACTTAAAATTCGGTATGTTTTATCTTTTATATCTAACACAGCTTTTTCGTTCCGCGTATTTTTGATTTTTTTAAAATAATCCTGTAACGAACTCTAACAATTATAATTACACTTTTTGTAATATTTTAACCAACTAAATACCCGAAAAAACAACACTATTTTCATCTAAAAAATTCTCTTTGGTTTTAGCTAATTGTAGTTTCACTTTTTTGTTCTATGGAGATTATTTATTGATAGTAACAAAGAAAACCCAAAAGCAGTTTTATTACACAAGGGCAATCAGAAACCATCAATACCTATCGCACACGCCGTAAATATGAAGGAGACTTATGGAACGATGTCCAAACTTTTAAAATATATTCATTATGAAAAAGACGATTGCAAAATATGTTGCGACTTGAAAGTGGTAGCTTTACTAACTGGACTAGAAGGTGGTTAGACAAAACATTGTTGTTTTCTTTGCCTTTGGGATAGCCGAGATCGAAGCGCACATTATGTAAGGAAGGACTGGCCAGCAAGAACCAATCACGAAGTAGGCACATACAATATATAATATACTGCTCTAATAAAAAAGGAGAATTCACTTAATTTTAATAATATTACCGTTTATCCATGGATTTTCATGAAATAAAGCTTGCCTTATTTGGAATGTTCACAGTTTTACGATCATCTAATAAAAGTTGTAAGTTTTTGTCTCTTTCGATTTTTTACGAGTTAAAGAAGAAAAAAACGGAAATTTTTAAAACAAAAAATCGATTTTTTTTATAATGCGATGCAAATAACTCTGAAACGAATAAATATTTAAAATAATGGTATTTAAATAATTTTAAGGTAATATCATTTGCTATTATATGCTGTTTTCTCCAACAAAATCGGACAACCCGTTCCAGAGATATGATAAAACCAATGGCCTTCCCTTTTCAAAAAAGGCAAATTCTAGAAAAAAAAAAAAACAAAAACGTATCCATAGAATTTTAATTTCGATCATTTTTATAATTAGGGGACTATAGCAAATAAAAAAAAAATAGTGGTGATCCAGGGTAATGCAAAAAGTTTAATTTTGTAGAGCAGTGTAAGCTTTGTAATAAAATAAACAGCTATCTCCCTGATCTCTTCAATTTTTTCGCCTCGCGAAACCTGACCAGATCATCGGCTACTGTAAGCGGAGAAATTTATTCTGCGTATGGTCTGCCGATCTTCGTCGATTTTGAACCCAAATCAGGACTGGATATACCAGGAGTGACATAAAGAGTTAAAATTCCTGGAGGAAATTGGAATTTCTCTTAATTACAGAATATGATTAAAGTTTGGATAAGTATACATACTTTTTTAGTGAAGAAAGACAGACAATTTTACTTGTGATTTATACTAAGTTATCTTAACTCGGACACTGTTCAAATTGCAATGATTAACCTCAAATTTCACATGTGATAGCTTAGTTTCGAAAAATGTGTATAAGTCCGTGTGAGTACGGAAATCGACGAAGATCGTATGTACTAAAGAATAATAACAATAGATAATTTCAGTGTTGAATAACTACTAGAAGCTAAATGTATTATGTGGCGGTAACATTCCCCCTTCCAGTAAGACGAGAAGCATTCGTGGGCTTACTCCTTTTCCCGAGCCACATCTAGTACTGCTAATTTGACAGCCGGTCTTTCGAAAACTCCCTGTGAGGATTGTATAGTGGCACTCCGAACCTGTCCGTCCGAAGCAGTCTTTGTATCTAGCACTCTACCTCTCTGCCAGACATTTCTTACAGTTCCAGGGTCAACAACCACCACCAAATCTCCTACTCGAATCGGCTTCTTCTTCTCGTGCCATTTTGTGCGGCAAGTTAAGCTTGGCAAGTATTCCTTGACCCACCGCTGCCAGAAATGCTGAGCATATTGTTGAGCTGTAAGCCACGTATGACGTAGAACAGTATGGTGATTATCAAAGATGGCAAGGGGTTTCATCCCATTCGAACTACCCAACAAAAAATGATTGGGGGTTAAGGCTTCCTCTTGATCACTGTCGATTGGTATATACGTTAATGGTCGGGAGTTAATGATATTTTCTATTTCCGTCGTCATACTATGAAGCAGCTCATCAGTCGGTGCCCGAGTCGGAGTAATTTTATAAAATATGTTTTTAAATGAGCGAACCAGGCGCTCCCATGCGCCCCCCATATGAGGAGCTGCCGGTGTAATGAATTTCCATGATGTCGTTGCGGTTGTGAAAGAACGAACGAGCACCTCTTTGTCAACGGCTTTTAAAGCTTCTCGTAATTCCCGTTCTGCGCCAACAAAATTAGTAGCATTATCGCTGTAAATTTCTCGGGGCGTGCCTCGGCGAGATATGAAACTCCTTAATGCCAGGATACAAGAGCTCGTCGTCAAAGAGAAAGCGATTTCCACGTGAATAGCTCTCAATGTCAAACATGTAAACAAAACACCGTATCTCTTTTCTTTATGACGTCCCACCGTAACAAGGATCGGTCCAAAATAATCTATACCTGTAAACGTGAATGGGGCTACGTATGGAGTGGTACGTGCTCGTGGTAATATTGCCATTTGTGGAGGTGCGGGTTTAGCCTTCATAATTTTGCATATTTGACATTCTTTCAAAATTGATTTCACTGTTGATCGTAAGCGTGCAATATAGAAATATTGGCGTAGTTCATTTATCACGGTTTCATTATTTAAGTGATGGAATCTCGAATGGAAATGCCGAACGACTAGGGCTGTGATGCGACCATTTTTTGGAAGAATTATTGGGTTCTCTCGAGGCCCGGCGCATTAGCTATTCTGCTGTCCACCCTTAAAATGTCGTCTTTATCAAGATATGCTGTCACTTTGTATAGTGAAGAGGTTTTCCTTAGACGATTTTTACTTTTTAGCTGCGCAATATCTTCTGAAAATGTTTCGAGCTGTGCTTGTCGGTAAAGAAATAATTCACTCTTATAAAGCTCTTCTTGTTGTAACTCTCCGAAAAGCAATTGCTGATTTAGCTTGCGTCTCTTACAGTTTTGAATATAGCGCATAACGTAAGCCATAGTCCTAGATAGCCGACACCATTTTGAGAAGCGATTTACATCTACTAGTGGTGTAACTTCTAATATTTGAAGGACATGTTTCTTCAGCTCAGTAATAGTCGCCTCAATATTATGTTGTTCTTGTGGCCACTCATCCTCAGGCCTACAAAGAAAGTCCGGGCCATTAAACCAACGCCCACATGAAGTGACGTCAAATATTTTATGACGTTTGGTGGCTTCATCTGCAACGTTACTTTTTGACGGAATCCATCTCCAGGTCGCTTGATTCCAAAATTTCACCTATGCGCAGTCCCACGAACTGATGATAGCGTCTAGTATCTGAGTGCAGCCAGCTTAAAACTGTTTTGGCATCAGACCAAAAAAATTTACGGCTTATCTTAATCGATAATGAATCCGATACAGACCTTGAGAACCGAACACCTATCAGTGCTGCCATCAATTCCAGTCTGGGTATAGAAACTTGTTTTAGAGGCGCTACTCTAGCCTTTGAACCTATTAGAGAGCATTCTGCGACGTTATTTTTTGATACACGTAAGTAGCATACTGCGGCATAAGCAGAATCACTGGCATCGACAAAGGTATGCAGCTGAACATCAGCTCCTTCGTAATTAGCATGGTATTTTATATAGCATCGCGGAATTTTGATGTCTTCTAATATAGGCAAACATTTTAGCCATTGAAACCATTCTTCTGCTAGACTGGCTCCAATTTCTTCATCCCATTTGACTGAGCTGCGCCAGACGGCTTGTAATAATATTTTTCCAAATATTAATATATTATTGATTAGACCAAGGGGGTCATATATAGTCATTACCATGCTTAACATCTCACGTTTCGTTGGAACTTTGCTCCCGTTAAAAATGTTTTCATGCCACATTAAAGGTGAAAGTTTAAATGTAATTACGTCGTCACTGGGAATCCAGAAAACTCCTAATACTTTTTCCGTGGTGTTATCGCCGCTGATATTAATTTTAAGTTTGGCGGCTGATTCGCCCGATGTTTTTAAAACTTCCGGACAATTGGAGCACCAATTACGAATATTGAACCCACCAGCCTTGTGAATGTATTGCATGTTATGCGCAAGAGTGATGGCTTCTTCTTTAGAGTCGACGGAGTCTAAGTAGTCATCAACATAGTGGTTGTTTTGAGTAGCATCGACTGCTCTAGCTTGGCTACTGGCAAATCGTTCAGCATTCAAGTTTTTAACAAATTGAGAAGTCGATGGAGAGCAAGTTGCTCCAAAGATCATCACCTTCATAACAAAAATATCCGGCTCTACGGAAGCATCACACCCACGCCAAAGAAAACGTTGAGCGTGTTGATCTTCGGGGCGAATCAATACTTGATGAAACATTTCTTGAATGTCGGCTGATATAGCAATAGCTTTTTGCCTAAACCTGTATAAAACTGCGGGCAGGGATACGATTAGATCGTGTCCTTTCAACAGAAAAGTGTTAAGGGAAACGCCGTGTGATTTAGCGGCAGCGTCCCATACTACACGCGATTTGCCTGGCTTATTTTTGTTGAACACCGCAAATATTGGTAAATACCATATACGCCTTTGTTCGTTTTCGTTGATCTCGCTGCTCGTTAGTTTATGAATATATCCTTTTCTTAAATAATCAGCTATTGTGGTATCAAATATGGCTTTAAGATTTGGTTCGCGTTGGAGCTTTTTCTTCAAACAGATAAGTCTATTTTTTGCCATAATGTAGCTTTCCGGCATTTCAAATTCACCAAAGCGCCACAAAAGGCAACTTTCGTAGTGGCCATTAGGAGCTTGGCGAGTATATTCGTGCAACAGATTTAAAGCACGCTCATCTTCTTTACTAGGTAACGACTTCTGCGTAGCAACAATGCCTAGACCTTCAAATGCGTAAAACTTCTTAACCGCAGCATGCAGTTCATCATCGTTTTCTTTTGAACATTCGCATACGCAGCAATTCCACTGTTCATGTGCCGCTGATTTATCTCCAGCTGTTCCGTAAATGTGCCACCCTAACACTGTTTTTATTGCTACTGGCTCGTTTGGCTGACCCTCCCTTATGTCTTGCGCTATTCCCAATTTAAAGTGATCGATACCAATTAAAAGTGTAGGAATAGCGTTGGTGTAGCTCGATATGGGTAGGTTTCTTATGTGCTTGTATTCCTCACTAATTTTTCCATAATCCAGACTCTGCATTGGAAGAGATAATTTGTTCACCGTGTGTGCTTTAAGATTTATTTTTCGCTGATTTGGTCCAGCAATTTGAATATTTACTGCCTTCGATTCATTTTCGGTTCTCCGCACGTCGCCTGTCCACTTCAGGCATAGTGGCTCGCTTTTTCCAGTTAGTTTTAATTCTTCAGCAATTGATTGGTCCATTAACGTTATTGACGATCCTTCGTCAATAAATGCAAAAGTTTTAACAGACTTATTGTCTTTACCAAATATTGTGATAGGCAAAATTCTAAATAAAACGTATTGATTTTTATTGCAATGTGCATTACAGCTGTTTGCATTTGTTTTGACATTTGCTGATTGCTCTTCAATTGGCTGGAGTTGTGGTTGCTTTTGTTGTTGGCCCTCATTTCGTGTACTGAAAAAACGATGCAAAAGAGAGTGATGTTTATAAACGCACCCATTCACTTCGCAACCTTTTTGACATTTTGCTCTATCAACATGTTGCCCGAGGCATTGTTTACAGAGGTTATGTTGTCTCACAATATTCCAACGCATTGCTCGATCCATGCTAAGAAATTTTTGACACTTCGCAACATTGTTGCAATTCAGTTTGCAAACGCAACATTTCCTTTGCTGAGTAGCGTGAGAGTAAACAAAAGCTTTTTTGTTTTTACTGTGTGACGTTTGCATAACTTGATTTACATTTACACTGCTAGCAGAAATTCCGACGTCAAATATCCAATCTGAAAATGTAGCAAGATTTACATATTTGTTTTCTTTTAATAAACCTAATTTAAAGGTGCCCCACTTCAGCTGGAGAGTTGGGGGCAATTTCTCTATAAGCTCTTGCAATAGAGACGAGTTTTCTAATTCATTATATAAGCCGGATGCTTCTATAGTAGCTCTTAAGCCTTTGACATTCACAGCAAAAGAAGTGAAAGTTTCCAACTTATTTTGATTAATTGGTGACATTGCTTTTATTTTGTTTTTAATAAAGTTGATGATTTTCTCTGGTTGACCGTATAGCATTTTTAGTGTCGATATAGCATCAGGCACACATGCCGGGTGTATTAAGATATGTTGAACAGCATTGTACGCGTCTCCTTTTAGAGATTTTTGAAGTCGGATTAAGTTTTCAGCATCATTTAGCCCACAGACCGTTGTAGACCAGTCATACGTGGCACTGAAAATTGGCCAGTCTTCCGGTCGTCCAGAGAATGTGGGCAATTCGCGTGGAACTGAGTGACGTGCGTTTATTTGTTGCAAAGTCAAGTTGTTATGGTTATTATTATTAATCGGTGCAGTTTCTGTAAGTTGTGGGAACGTCATGTTTGACACACGTGGTGGAGGTGCAAAATTCTGTGGCCCTATTAACGAAGAGGGAATATGTAACGTCGTCGAGTTATATCGAGAAGTGTTGAAGGCAAAATTTGCGCGGCCGTTTGTTGTCGCTGCATTTTCTTGTGTTCTACCTTGTTCGAACATTGTGCATTCCGCCCGCATAGGGTAAGTGTTAGGGCATGTTTGATCGCCTATAATAGGTTCCGCGTGTCGGTTGTAATTCATGGTCGCGTTTGGAATGTACGTAGCCTGTGTATTGTAATTCCGAGTATTGCTAGTGACGTTTGCTCTTCTATAATCAGCAGTTTGTGAGTTTATGTGATTACGTGCGATGTTATTTCCATTGCTTGTTGGCGCATTTACAGAATTTAGTGCATCTTCAGCGGCTGCTGGCGCATTCGCAACACCAAGCGTTGTAGATTCCTTTGGTGCAGCATTCACCGAATTTATCCATTCTTGAACTGCACTTGCTTTCATTGAACCCGAATCGTTACTCGATTCATCTACATCATTTTCTAATAGCTTATACTTCCTGGCAACGAAGTCTAGTTTTATTTGTTCTTCCTCAGCGAGTCTTCGTAACTCCAGTGACCTTCGACGCGCTTGAGTATTTGCAGAGGCACACGAGGCGAAGCTTAATGGACATTTGTTCGTCGCCATTGTGTTAAGTTGCTGCTTTTGCTGGTCTTCGGGAGGATGTGGTTTTGGGTGGCTGGATGATTGACCCTGTAAACTAGAATGGCTCATTTTGTACTTACTGCGAGGTAGAGTATAGATATTGTGATTTTGCTTTCGATCGATTGCTATAATTGATTTCTGGCACCAAGTTAGTCCGGCGATTGGTCCGTATAAATTGTTGATAATTAAAAAAGAATTTTAATTAAATGTAAGCGGAGAAATTTATTCTGCGTATGGTCTGCCGATCTTCGTCGATTTTGAACTCAAATCAGGACTGGATATACCAGGAGTGACATAAAGAGTTAAAATTCCTGGAGGAAATTGGAATTTCTCTTAATTACAGAATATGATTAAAGTTTGGATAAGTATACATACTTTTTTAGTGAAGAAAGACAGACAATTTTACTTGTGATTTATACTAAGTTATCTTAACTCGGACACTGTTCAAATTGCAATGATTAACCTCAAATTTCACATGTGATAGCTTAGTTTCGAAAAATGTGTATAAGTCCGTGTGAGTACGGAAATCGACGAAGATCGTATGTACTAAAGAATAATAACAATAGATAATTTCAGTGTTGAATAACTACTAGAAGCTAAATGTATTATGTGGCGGTAACAGCTACATTATTTACAACATGGACGCAGCAAAAGTTGACCATATTGGACAATCACGTCAACGGCATTCCGCTACCGACCAAAAATGTTGGGTGTAACGTTCGATCAGGATCTACATTTTGGAGAGCATGCAACCGTAATTGCACCTAAAATGCTGAGCAAACAGTTGCTATTGAATACCCAGAAACCTGGGCATCCCGACAGACATCTGATATGTCGAAAATTTAAATGTCGAAACTAAAAATGCCGAAATAAAATTTCGAAAAAGAAAATGTCGAAAAACAAAAATGTTGAAAATTAAAATATCGAAAAATAAAATTCGGCAGAAAAAATGTCGAAACAATGTAATGAATGGTGTGTCAAATTCGCGCGAATTGTTTCGACATGTTTTGTATAAATTTACTGTTTCGTAGGAACTATTTTTCTTTCTGCTTTGCACAGGGTTATTCATGTAAATGCTCCAGCTAAATATATGCGAGCTAAAGGTAAACCTAAATATACACAACAAATCATCAGCTTTTTTCAATAAAATCAGCTTAATTAGTTTAAATTGCAACAAAACCTAAAAAAGCATATCAAAAGAGAAAAGAAGGCACTCGAAATATTCTTGATAAAAAGACAGAGACACAAAAATTGTAATTTGGAGAAATTTAACATATTCCACTTCGCTATGCTAACGCGTCCATAATTTATTTGTAACTCTAGATACTTCCATATATTTATGGTTGTTAAAATGTAACTTTGAAATAAATTTAGTTTGTTTAGTATATCCGAAATTATGTTATGTAAATTGTATCTTTAATTTGAAATTAATGAAAGGAATTTTCTGTTAATAATATAATAATGTATAATAAGCTATAAATTTTGGCAAACAATTTTCGAAGTTTGATACATTTTTGTTAGCTAAGTACAACTATATTTTATTTTTTATTATCTATGTATATAAAATATTTGAACACTATTTCCAAAAATTACTTAACGCCTACCATTCATCGTACAAGTATAGTTTTTTGTTGTTATATCGGCCTACTGATTTGTAAGATTGTGGGTTTGAATCGATCTCAAGGCCTAACAATAATTATTTTATCATTATTATTGTTTGCGGCCACCGTGGTGTGATGGTAGCGTGCTCCGCGTACCACACCGTATGCCCTGGGTTCGCATCCTGGGCAAAGCAACATCAAAATTTTAGAAATACGGTTTTTCAATTAGAAGAAAATTTGTCTAAGCGGGGTCGCCCCTCGGCAGTGTTTGGCAAGCGCTCCGGGTGTATTTCTGCCATGAAAAGCTCTCAGTGAAAACTCATCTGCCTTGCAGATGCCGTCCGGAGTCGGCATAAAACATGTAGGTCCCATCCGGCCAATTTGTAGGGAAAATCAATAGGAGCACGACGCAAATTGGAGGAGAAGCTCGGCCTTAGATCTCTTCGGAGGTTATCGCGCCTTACATTTATTTTTTATTTTTATTGTTATGATAAATTTTTTTTAGTTGAAAAAATTTTAAGTTAGAATATAAGAAAGAAAAAATTTAGACAACTGCCAAAGCTCGTTGTATAGATCCATTTCGGGAACTGCTAAATTCCTTCATCGGCAACGTTTAGGCTCTGGGATGTATTAATAATTTTTGCTGTTATATCGGCCTTCTGATTTGTAAGATCGCAGGTTTGAATCGAGCTCAAGGCCTAACAATAATTATTTTATCATTATTGTTGTTATGATAAATATTTTCTTAATTGAAAAAATTTTAAATTAGAATATAAGAAAGAAAAAATTTAGACAATTGCCAAAGCTCGTTGTATAGATCCATTTCGGGAACTGCTAAATTCCTTCACCGACAACGTTTAAGCGCCGCTGCTATAACCATTCAGCTATCACAGCGGTTGTTTTTTTGTCTTCATTATTTCTTTCTTGCCAATTTATATTCACAGCACTGCGACATCTGTTGCAGAATAGATGCGAAAATTGGACTTGTTTCATGGCAATGATGCCATAGTGTCATATTTTATTAACACGTTTTCCTCGTGCTTTGGGATGTATTAAACAATTTTTTTCTTTCATATATTCTAATTTAAAATTTCTTCAATTAAGAAAAAATTTATCATAATAATAATAATGATCAAATAATTATTGTTAGGTCTTGAGCTCGATTCAAACTAGCGATCTAATAAAACACTGCCTTAAAATTTTGTTTTTGGAGTTTTGCTTTAATTATATCAATTTCGACTTTTTTTCGGGCATTTTCGGTCATTTTTCTTTTTTCGACATTTTTTAATTTGATAAAAAATTTTCTGTATAAAGAGGTTTTTAACGATTCGGCCTTTTGTGTTTCGACATTTTTTTTTCGACATATCGTACGGATCCCAGCAAAAAAGCACAAGCAGGTCCTCAGTGATTGCTCGACGCATCCAGTTCTTAAAGAAAAATACCCAGTGCTCGCACAAGTGGAACGCACTCTCCCTAAGGAAACGCGCGTCACTCTAGCTCAACTTCAATCTGCGTACTGTAACAGGTTAAACTCTTAGCTATCCAGAATCAACCCAGACATTCAAAATGTATGTCCTGCTTGAAATGTGTTCCCACATGACATCAACCATCTCTTCAATTGTAATGTGCACCAACACCTCTAACACCCCTCTCACTATCGTCCACTGTTGAAACTGCAAGTTTCCTTAGACTACCGTTAGAGGATATTGATGACAATTTGTGATCGGTCGTGCCTATTGGATGGGGCGAAGGACTGCTACAATAACAACAACAATAGCCCCATAAAATTCTAGTCTATGAACTATTCAAAAACTGACTAGTAGGAATAACCCCGCAAAATTCTAGTCAATGAACGAAAATTATCATTTTTAATTTAGCTGATTTAAATACCAGCCTGCAAAAAATGCGATTAGTCTTGAATGAATTGGGGATGAATCGCAAAGGAGTGTGTGACTAATGTCAGTTTTGATCTCTTTGCATGCGTTGAAATGTTCCCTTTTGTTTGAGCATGTCCTAAGCGGAGACTAACTGTACCCATTTACACCCGAACGGGAACGATGGGACCAATCCCCTTTGTACCATATGGGCACGAATGAAGATTAAACCTTTTCTCATCAAAGCCTTTTAGTTTTCGTATGGTACAAGTTACATATTAAACGCAGTACTAAAACTCGCAAAATGTTGTTAAACACATCTATGTAAATAAAAAACATATTAAGTCACCAACTCATTCCAAAAGATATGGGCCGACGATAATGAAACATATGGTCCAAGTCATTCAGTAGTGGAATTCACTAACTTATAATGATGCGCTTTGTCGAGATTTTAATTAACGATTTTGTCGCTTGCTTTATCGATTGTACAATTCACTAACTTAGTTTTAACGACTCGTAATAGTTGACATTTAAATTTCGTTTTAATAGTAGAAAGGTGGCAACACAGCTTAACGAAACCTAAAAAATGCAATAAGCACAAAAGGAATTCCAAAAATAAATAAATTCGTATACTAACTGCTTTCAAAAGTCATATTTTGCAAGTTCTTACCCATTTTAACAAAATGTAAGTAAATGCGATATTAATTTCATATCTCTCGACATAGCCAAATCCTCACATTAAAATAGAATGGCATCTACAAGTAATAGCACTCAAAGAAGAAGCCGTATCACAGCAGAGCAGCTAAGGCAGATGGTGCACTATTTGATGGAAACTCCAGGATTAGCGGGATCTAGGTTTTTAAAGCTGCATGGAAAAGCCGAATGCGACAAAGAGTGGAGCGAAATGTTCAACTTGTAACAAAACGTACGCCAAGTACTCATATGTCATTTGATTTATAAATAAAGCAGCTTTTCGTGTTTGAAAGTATTTAATTAAAGTTCCAATTTTCTTTTTTAACTAAAATTGCCAGAAATATTAATTTCGTGATTTTTAACGCAACCAGTTTACTTGCTGTTTATTTAACAACACAGCTGATCGTCGATAAACAAATATCGGTACAAAATAGTTACTGAATAAAGAAATCGTTATAGTTATCGATTCGCAAATAAAGCGATGGCAAATGTGGTTAAAAAAGTTAGTGAATTCCATTACAGGTTCGGTATAGGGCTCCGCATTTTTCTTGAATAATTCGAATCAATCTCCTGTAATCTTGACAAAAAAAAAGTCTTAAATTGTTATCCTCAATTTTGTTAGTCGTTGTTTTATTTCATATTTGTTCTACAATGTTAGAAGCTCGTTTTAAATATATCCAACAATTCAGTTTTGACTTCGTTGGAGTTGTTAAGGAATTATTCAATTCCACCCACGACAAGTTGGCAGTAACATTTGTTAGAAATAATTAGGCGTTGCTTATACGCCTCATAATCGTCATACATATATTAACGTATTACGTCCAGTAGAAATTTTAGTCAAAGCTTTAGAAAGTATAAATTCTTAAAACTTTCCGTAACTAATATTAACAATATTTTGCACCTTTGGAATACTTTATTTACTATTTATAAGCTAATTAAATATCTTTAATTTAAACATGTCCCTCCGTGACAATTGCTGTCCCACCCGTAACACTTTATGCATTTGCACGTCATGGCAAATACGCAACCTCAAAAACCGTAGTTTATTTTTGTTGATGCGTTGCAAACATGTTTCTTATTTTAATCTAGATAAGCAAAGCCTACCTATTTAAGTGTTTTCATACATTTAAAAGCAATTAGGGCAATCCCCGCTTAATTCATACAAATAGACAACATTGGTTTATACTTTTTTAGTTAATGTAGTAATATGATTAATTATCAAAAATTTTAAAAGGTATCACAGTTCCAGAAACATTGTAAAATATATGAAAATAAAAATTGCTTCTCGCCTAGCATAGTTAGCCGTCCAGCCTAAAAGTATTCCAACAAATATATAACTTTACTAATGGATTGTGTCTATTTTTGTTCCTTCTGTGACCATTATCAAACTTACTATAATATTGATAACCATAGATTGATTAAATAAAAATGTGTGAAAAAGAAAAAAAATCAAATCGGATGGCAATTGAGGAACTTCAGCGTTATGATCCTTAAATTCTAATAATGAACCACTGTGAGACGAACCCAAAAGGATCCCATGTCATCCTTACGTAATTCGAGTTCGAATACAAATAGAGACTTCAAATTCATGATCACAACCCCTAAATTGACAAAAAATAATTTTTGTGAAATAATATTTGCGAAATATTAAATTTTAGACCTCGGGTCTGGAACATCTCGAAACGTGCACATGCGACTTGTTATGACTTTTAATACCATTAACATAATGTTAAAATAAAAGCGTATGCAAGTTTCCAAGTCATATATCAAATTCCGGGGTCAAACCCTTAAATGGATGGAGTAATTTAAATTGTTTAATGAATTAATTTTGAATACAAGTTTCTTTCAGTACCATAATATTTTTGAATAATTTGTAGTTGCTTTGCACTTACATATGAAAATCAAAAACTTCCATATAAACTTTATTTATATGTGAGCGCATACGGGAGTGCTTTGAATTTTTTTATCTGATGTGTAAATTTGTATCTGCGCCTATCATTCAGGGCAAAACACCAACAGAAGTGCTATTAGTGCATAGGGGTTGCATGTATAGTCTAATAAAAGTGAATTTAACAAAGTGTGATTGACAGTGAATGTGATTGTATCGTAAGACGGTATTATGTCAAACAAATGAATTGACCCTATGTGGTGCACGTAGCATTTTATAACTTCTGCTCCTTTTTTTTGGAATTTTACCTTTTGTTATATATGACTACAAAGGTTTTATTGAAATAAGTACGGTTGGCTTTTGAAGTTCACATACAACCGTACTTATTTCAATAAAACCAAACGCACCAGTTATATTTATCTATCTGTTTCTATCGTTTAAGCCATTTTTTTTATTTAATTGTCCGAGTAGTTATTTTCCCACTTCCAGAACTACTTTTTGTTAGGATTTTTAAGTTTATATACCATATATACCACCTCGAGCGTTTTTTCCATGTTTCTTATTGTCTCATTTCGAAAACTGGTTTCGAATGGGATTTCTGTTTGAGTTTCTAAAGCGTAAACAACTATGGTATTTTGATTAATTGTGCCCAACTTGAAAGACCCGGTTCATTTGGAATGGAAACAGCTCCTGAATACAACCGAGGACCCTTGTAAATACTCAGATCTGCGGGCAGATGATAAAATCTGTTTTCTTAATATTATTTTTAGCAAAGGCGGGATAAATGTATTAATACAGCCTCATAGCTTTCTTCCCATCGCTTCCATCTTTGTTCGCAAGCTGGCGTTTTGAAAAAAGGTCTACTTTGCTGTCCTCGCTGATATAACACGCACCACAATCTTCATACCTTATGCTCCTTTTCATATTTCTACCTTTTATGATTCAAATGGAATTGTAAGAGGACTCAACCCAATTGTCAACCTCACCTACAAATATTTAACAGCCGGGGATCTGGCGTCCTCAAGTTCCTCATGGAACTAGGGAGTGCGCGGCGGGATTGCTAGAAGGTTCAATGTGGTCACTCTGTTGTTATTGTCGCAATAAGGAGACTCCATGAAAGTTTTGGGGAGTGTTATCGATGTTGATGATCCTTTGCCGGATATAGATCCGGAGCAAGCACCATTAAGGAACTAGCCCGACCAGCTCGTGAACGATTTAAATATTAAGAGTGTATGTATCGCTACACCGTGGTGTGATGGTAGCGTGCTCCGCCTATCACACCGTATGCCCTGGGTTCAACTCCCGGGCAAAGCAACATCAAAATTTTAGAAATAAGGTTTTTCAATTAGAAGAAAATTTTTCTAAGCGGGGTCGCCCCTCGGCAGTGTTTTGCAAGCGCTCCGGGTGTATTTCTGCCATGAAAAGCTCTCAGTGAAAACTCGTCTGCCTTGCAGATGCCGTTCGGAGTCGGCATAAAACATGTAGGTCCCATCCGGTCAATTTGTAGGGAAAATCAAGAGGAGCACGACGCAAATTGGAAGAGAAGCTCGGCCTTAGATCTCTTCGGAGGTTATCGCGCCTTACATTTATTTTTTTATTTATTTATGTATCGCTACAACAACAACAACCTAGATTTGTAAGCTGCGAAATATTAAAAGTGTGCATGTACCCTACTGTTCTTGGTGTGGCGTTCTTATCGCAAATTATGGTGTTTTATTTAAAAAAAGCTTTCTTTCGCAAATTTTAAGTCTAAAATTTTTTAGACATTTTCTAAAAAGGTTAAGCTTTTTTCACTTCTTGACATTATAGTCCGGTTTTTAAGAGAGAACTATCAAATTCAATCACACTTTGAATCCAATGTACAAAAAAATTTTTTTTGTGCTAGTGTAATTGTCGTATCATAACGACATTCGTAAAACTGGATAGATGAACTCAGAAACACAACTTTTATATAACGGACTTTTAACCAGATTGCAGATTAATATAATAATAATATTTCCTTGATTACTACCAGTTTACCGAAAAAGAAGAAATACTTTAATCGCTTGCGAACATGTCTCGAAAACTATTAACACTTAAACTTTAAATATGAAACCAGTAAAACAAAATAATTTAAAAAATAATAATGATAAGCACGGGCTTTTGCTAGTTCATAAATCATTAATTCGATTTATTACTGCAGAGTTATAAATTGTGATTTAAAATGCACTCAGAAAAAATAAAAATTCTGAAAATATGCAAACTGCGATTGATTTTCCGCAATATAATTTTTAATAATGAAGAACCCTGCAAAAAATGCGAATAGTCTTGGATGAATCTGAGATGAGTCGAAAAGTCGTATGCGACTAATGCTAGTTTTGAACTCCTTGTATGCGTTGGACTGTTCCATTTGTTTGAGCAGGGAACAGTTTGAGTTTGAGTCCTATGAAGAGACTAATTGTACCCATTTATACTTGGACGCGAACGATAGAACCAACCCCGTTGTACCTTTTCGTATAGTGCGAGGTTATGTACATTTTAAATGCAATATTAAAACTAACAAAATATTGTTAAATATATATAAGTAAAAAAACTATTAAGTCGCCAACTCATTCCAAGAGATATGGGTCACCGATAATGGAACATATGGTTCAAGGCGTTTAGGTTCGGTATAGGGCTCCGCATATTTCTTAAGTAATTCGGATCAATCTCCTGTAATCTTTATATTACTCACTTCGCTCACTGACTAATCCCAACTGTACCCAAAAGCGAATAGAGGAGATAAATTATGCTCCAACGTAGACAAAGGAGATCAATCACAGACCACTCCTTTTAGGGATTACTTGCAGGGAATTTATTACAGGTTTCCTTGTTTAGGAAGAAATTCTTATTGCGAAAAGTCATTTTCATTTTGGAAACAAAATGTGTATGGTTTTCTATTATGTCTTATATAACACGATACGGGCTCTAGATTCAGTTGTTTAAAGAAAATGGGAAAGCAAATGTAGTGTTAATATAATATTTCTTTAATTACTTTATGAACTGTGTAAAAAGGCTGCTACATTTGCGAATAACACGTGCAGTTTTCGATTCCTCTTCCTGAGATCGTGAAAAGTCCAAACAATCGTCCATTTTACCCTCTTCATGTAGAATGGCTTGTTTTTCTTCTACTTTACCCACGCCTTTTTTCTTTGTTTCATAGCTTTTATAGCTCAACCATAAACTCGATTCGCAATGTTGAACAATGACAGTAGTATCACCATACTTAATAATAGGTACACCAATAACTTCGAGATCTTTATCTTCAAGTGCTTTTTTTTCGTCGTCCTTTTCCTGTCTTAAACAGAAAGTCGTTGATGCAATAGATGCCTCTTCTTTTTTTACCTTAAATATATACATTTAAATGGTTAAATGCACAAATAATTTAAAAAGGCGAAATTATTTTACCAAAAACAGTTCATTATTTTCGTTGACACCTAGATATCGGCCAGTAGTTATGTGACGTATACGCATCGGATGATACCAGTTTATAAAGCCACCAGTCCATTTAGTGCGTGCCAACTCAAGCCGCCAAAGGGAACGTGCTTGTGCCATTACGGAACCACCCTCATATACGACAATGCTAGTGGAGACGGTTGAAAAATGTTTTTTTAATTCGTAAGAATTGCATTTAGTTTAATAGTTACTTTTGTCCTGCTTCACGACCCCATGTACTTGGTATGGTTAAGCATTCATCACCACCATGGAAAAACCTCAACACATCCCCACCAAATACATAGCCAACATATTTTACTCGAGATATGCCGGTACCATACGGCTGCACTGACCAGTGAGTCACGTGAAAACTAGCATTAACAATGGACTGCTCATTTTCCTTAGTGGTGTGCTTAAAATATAAGTTAAAAAATAGTTTATTGATTTGTATAGGTATATATGTACATATATTTTTAAACGGCACAATACCAAATAACGTTCAGTAGCAACTGATACTAAAATCAAGTCATCGCCGACTCGCACTTTCTCGCCCTCAGAACGTTGCTTACTCGCTGGATGCACAGTCCACCAACATGCTTCGCCCTGACTATGTTCCTGTAACCCCACGTCGAAAGACAATTTATCATTGGATGAAGACGTTGACAGACATGCCAGGTACTGTAAAAAATTTGAACTTACAATTAAATCATTATTTATTCTAAAATGAAGGAAAATAACGTGCCATATCACTGTTGTGGTGTCTCAAAAGTATAGCATTTCCATACAGTAATGTCCTGTGGCCAGATCCAGTTCCTTTGCCCTGAAAAGGCACATTAGTTGAGCGGTATTAGCTAATGGCAGACTCGTGAGCAGGTTTTAATTTGATTTAAAGAAATTTACATAAATATTATCTGTGTTTTTTTACATATATATACGTTTACGCATAAACTTTATATAGACTGCTAAACGTCAAACTTTAAATACACCTCTGAAATTGCTGCGCATAAAATTAGTACTACTAAATTTCAATACGCGTTATACTGATATGTTACTGAAATATGTGTCTATGTTTCACCTCAACACTAATTCTATGTATCACATCTAAAAATCCACTATTCATCGCAACCGATTCAGCTATATGTTATACACTATGGGCACCAGAGGTTTGTGTCTCCGATTTTAGGTACACTCTGTTCTGTAGCTAGTTAATTAGCCACTGCCGCTAGATGGGTCTCATAAGCATTATCTAAGCGAGGATAAGCGTTTTTTTTACGCGCAAACGTAAACGTATACGCAATTAAAGTTTTGTCATTTTAGATTAATGAATTCTCCGGCTAATTTTTAAGGCACTGAAAAAGTTACGCTAATACGTAAGATCGTAGGGGAAATTTCAGTTATTACGTTAATACATTTTTAAAAAATATAATCACAAAACTTTGAAAAAATTGCTTCAATTTTGCTCTGCATTTTTCATTTACAGCTCATTCACTTTACTACAAAAAATGATTTAGCCAAATAAAACTTTCAAAGCAACATCATACGCTGTGTATTTACACCGGTGTAGTACCTCCGTAAAGTAATTATATGTGAACAATTTGAACTTAAATTAAAATAAGATTTATACATGATAACATTGGAAGGTTAGTTTTAGTTGAACTGGCCGAACCATGAGGAGATCTCATAGACTGAATGAGTATATTACCAAAACTTTGTTTAATGACCAAATTGAATCCCCTTTCAAAAACAGGACCTACGTTATCACTGACTAAGCCTTATTTAAAGGCATTTGACGTCAGAAGACTGAGTTCAGTCAGAATACCCATCATGAGTCTACAGTCCTCTCTTTTTAATGATAGGAGTAACTTTCTTAGCCTAAGATTGTAAGACCTACACATGAGCTTCGGCCTTGGGTCCAATTCTTTCCCGCTTGGTCGATCTTGTGCACCTATCGTCTTCTGTTAATTTCGCTAATCTAACTGGGACATCTACGGAGCAAGCTTCCAGGGAGGCGCTCTCTTTAGCTAGTTAATTCGCTTTTTCGTTTCCGTTTCTGTTCCCATATACCCTGCGACCTAATATAGATGTACGCTTCTCCTTTTCCCGATTCGTTCCAGGGATAGCTTAAACTGCTATGCGAGATTATTGCCGTAATTGCTGCTTGGCTGTGAAAATAAAAGTTGACGCGGATGCAGTCTAAGCTATTTTGTTCCAGTGCTTCTACTGCTTTGGTTACGGCTACTACTTCTGCCTACAAATCGCTACAGTGATCTGGCAGCTCGAAGGATCTGTTTATGTCCGGATCAGCACAGTATACAACAGACCCTACTCCTTCCAATACTTTGGAACCATCGGTGTACAGGTGCATCGCCTCGTCCGTCATTTGGGCACCCTTGCGTGAGGTTATTTTCAGGGCTCCCGTAATTCTAAGCATCGATAGCCTCCATACTCCCTCTAATTTTTTGAGGTAGATTCTTTTTTGTGTGGCTGTCCACCAAACAAGAAAACAAAGTTTTTAGCTCAATAACTACACCAAATATTTGTTTTTAATAGTTCCCCTTGTATTTAAATAAAATAATTATTAAAATGTTTCATATATAATAAATATGTGTGAAAACTACTATAGCGTTTACCACTGCAAAATATCAACACACATGCATGAACCTGCATTGTGAGATTAACGGCCTGCATTGGAAAAGTAAATGAGAACTTATGAGATGTAAGCATTAAGTATGGTATTAGAGTCAAAGAAAAAACCAACAAAGTACACTGTCCTGTTAACGGTGGGACGGGTTTGGCTCAATCAAAAGCTCTTACGCATACAGGCGAATGGCCATTCTCGTGTCTAGATTGTGGGACTAAGGTACATATTAAAATTACATTCATGTTGCGCCATAAACTCGCGTTTAGGGGGTATTTTCGTATTTAATTCAAGCTATTAAACTCCAAAGTGGTGTAATAAGTATATTGTGTAGTGTTGGGCTAGTTCGGTCAGTTATAAGATTGAAAGAAAGTTAATTTTTTAGAAAGAAATAGGTTGTTGTCCAGGAAGATTTTACCCTACACTGAAAGAAAACCGAAATACGGGTCAATTCAACCGAAATTTCTGTCAATTTTTATCCATCGCAACAAGATGTTGAATCAACTGCGCACAAATCGTTGATTCGTAATTGACCGTTTTAGTAGTCAAATGAACAAAAAAAGTTGTTGCGACAGCTTTGTACGAAAGTACCTATGTTGCCATATACATACATACGTAAATACGTGGATACATAAATACACATGCTTGCTACATATACATATGTAAGCACTTACTAAAAAAGAAATGTAAGGTGCGATAACCTCCGAAGAGATCTAAGACCGAGCTTCTCTTCCAATTTGCGTCGTGCTCCTTTTTAATTTTTCCTACAAATTGGCGGGACGGGACCTACTTGTTTTATGCCGACTCCGAACGGCATCTGCGAGGCAGATGAGTTTTCACTGACAGCTTTTCATGGCAGAAATGAACTCGGAGTGCTTGAAAAACCTTATTTCTAAAATTTTGATATTGCTTTGCCCGGTGTGTGAACCTAGGGCATTCGGTGCGGTAGGCGGAGCACGCTACCAACACACCACGGAGACACTTTCTAACCGAACTTCAATTAGGCGCACATCAAATATGCTGGCACACATTAAACATTATACACTTTATTATTTTGTTTTATTAAACATACTTTCAACAAATTTTATATTTTATAATTTATAGTTTTGAACTTCGCTTTGCAAATAGGAATGAAAATAGTAGCCACAAAACTCATTCTCAATTCTTTCAGTTGCAGCTCAGCTCATTCTCAATTTCTGCTCTTTCATGTAGTTGCCACTCTTGATTGATTCGAACAAAACTTTTAGTATAAATGTTTGACATAACATTTTAAATAGAGAACTTGTAAGTTATAGAAAAGTAAAGAATTAAATCGCAGGAAGGTAGTTCACCGCTGGAGTAACTTTACATGTAATTCGGCAAGTTTAATTTTCGTAACTCTTAAAGTTGAAACGATTCCAAAACAACTCAAACTTTTATGTTGTCGGAAACATCAATATTAAAAAAGGATGTCTTTTATTATCTTATTAGATTCGTTCGCGTGAGTGAAAATTCGTAAAAACTTGAACGAAATGTTACTAACTTTGGAAAAATCCTGTTCGTTCAAACAAAACTTTTGCAACAAGAAGGCGCAATTTTGCATTTCGCTTGGAGGAGAAGTTGCAAAATAGTACCCGATAAATAGGTGTCCCGGTGCGCAGTAAATTCAAAAAATGGTTTTTCGTTTTGTATTGATAACTGAAAAACTAGTTTTTTTGTTGTTTTCCCATTTTGTGTGTTTTTTCGATTTGGTGGTTTTCTTATTTTGATGTTTTTTTTTAACAAGTGGCACCATCATCTAAGTACAAAGTAGAGAGCGCAGTGAGCGTAAATTCTCTTTCGAATTTGCTCATGTATTGACTGTTGATCGCTGTTGAAATGACCAGTGAGATCAGTTGTTTTAAAAAAAAAATCAGTTAGATTGATTAGGAATCTGTCAATTTTACAGAATTTTGTTAACTTAAGAGCGACAGTTTCTCTTCTGTTGAAATGACTAAACTAATTTGTTCGCTTGACAAAGAACTCGGTCGAATTAACCGTAATTCGATCAATTTCACCGATAAGTCAAGAACAACAGAACAGATTTGTTGATTTTACTTGCACCATGTCTTTCAGTGTACTATTCAATTCCCTACCTAGTCCAAAGTAGCATTTATTGACAAAAGGTATAGTAATCAGGGCCTGTATTCAGGAAGTATGAGTTTTTAAACGTACATTTTTATTTATAATAATAATATTTATAATAATAATAATAATATAAATTAAACGAAGAAAAAGTGTACATTTTGAACTCACACATTTTGAAACTCAGTTACTGAATCTACCCTCAGGGCGCAAGATAAGCTCACTACGCCACAGTGTCGAACCACAGTATTGAATAGCAAGTTTCCCAGGACTCCCTTTAGAGGATATCGATGACAATTTGTTAGTGATCGCGCTTATTGGTTGGGGCGAAAAACAGCTCAAGAAGAAGATTATATACTGCGTATTAAAAAAATTTCAAATACTACAAAAAAGTTATATCACTTCAAATGTTTAAAACTCGAATATATCAAAGCGTAATTTTGTTGAATTAATAAATGTTTCGCTTGTTATCTATAAACAATACTCAGCAACCTAAATAGACACCGTTTCGGCCATGGTGGAGATAAGCCTTACAGGTGTCCCTATTGTCCCCGAAGATTCCGTTGCAGCGAATCTTTGTCCACACATAAAACAAGTCATGAAAGATTCGAACGACAGCCTTGCGACATTTGTGGTAAAAGTATAAGAAAATCTGAATTAAATAAACATCAAATTATTCATTGTAACGAAAAGCCGCATAATTGTGAATTTTGTGAATGGCGGTAAGTTATTATAAAAACATCGCCTTAGCGCAATTATCTAAATTTATTTCAATCATTACTTAATTCTGTTATTATCAAACAGCTTTCCTTCTACATCGAAAGGCTAATACAAACGAGCGAAAGTATCGACTTCAGCTATAAAGTGAAAAAGCTCTTTGTTAGAAGCCGAATGTATTTCCGCATCAAGTCGCTTAATAAACTAATGAAGCCTTAATTGCACATATTATATAACCTAACCTATTATAAGTACTAACACCATTAAATAATCATGAATAACTTTCATTACAGTTTGCGCTCCATGTACTTATACAAATTTCAGTGCTGCAATTTTAGCAATCCGTGTATTTTTCTACTAGAGAGTGTAGAAGAAATGTGAAATCGGTTTCAGGGTAGCGAAGAAAAACACAAATAAAACTTTAACGAATCGCCAATTTGATGGGTCGAATTAGTGTTTTTTTCTTAAAATTTCGCAACCTAAATAGATACATGGAAATTATTGCTGTATCTTTGAAGAAATTCGATTCTACTAAGCGTCAATCCTATTTTTGATAGTTTGGTATCTTTGCATTTTGTTCTTAATTCTCCGATTCTCTACCTACACAACGCATTGCTTGATTTCCCTTTTAAATTGAATTTTAATTTTATCGGTAAAACGCATCAATATAAAAAAATAGATAATGATTGTTATGCCGAAACCAAACATGTGTTTTTATTTAATTTATATTTCAAATCGTTTCTTTACTTTGCAATGCAATTCTAACAAATAAATAAAAAAGTATGAAGTTAAGTACTATTTTAAAAATTGGGGCCTCTTTTATGCTCCCATTCTCTGTACTTCCAAAATACAACCTGGAGCTAAGGGCGGTCGATATGACAGCTGTCAAATCTTCCGCCACCTTCCATCATTACATTATGCACAGGGCATAACTCATATCTTTTTAGTTCATATGACGTCTCATTATTCCGAATTCATATAAACATCTCGAAGGCGGTCAGAGTAATGTGTAGTTTTCTTGTCTTGTGGAAGTCCTTCAGCTGGAATTCAGTAATCACTACGCCTAAATACTAAAATATGATTAAATGTTAAGGCAATAAAGTCTCAGAATCTTAGGAGTTTCGCTACATTGCCTAGCTAAAATTTAATTACGTAAACTGTGCGCCAGGGGTCGTTAGTGGAGCAGAAAAAGGTGTCAAAATTGGGTTTGCTTGGATTTGGCAGGTTGTGTTAGACTGACACAAGGTTAGTGTGTTAAATAAGTAAGGCGGATATTGAAAATGCAGAAGTTTGTGAAAGAAACATAGATTTTAATTTTTTAGGAAGCTAGGGTAGATGTACCAGTAACCGGACACCCCCAGTAACCGGACATTTTTCACTTTAATCGTTTCAAATAAGCAAACCGTTGACTTATTTTAAAATTCGAAAAATTCATTGGAAGAAGTCACTCATTTATAACGGTTTCGCAATTTGCCTTTTGCTTTATTTTCAAAAGAAGCTTTGTTGTTTCACTTTTAGTTTACCTGTATGAAGTGAAGTGTTAAGACGTGCTACTTTTCAATTTTTTTGATAGTTGTACTTCAATTTTATCAGGTGAGTTTTTACTAATAATTTCGTGACAAAAGTGTTCCAAATGACTGTTATTCTATGAATAATTGATAAAAATTCGTGATAGCAGTTTAAAATTAGTGAAAATATATTTATATTTTTGTAAATACACTTGTCCGTATACTGGAATAAAAATAATAGTGTTTTCCAGAATCCGGACAAAGTGTCCGGTTACAAGAAATAGTTAACAACCGCACAATTCTAGTATCCGAACATGCTGTTTCTTTAGCGCTTTTTTTTATAATATTTGTTTATATTAAAATTAATTACAGTATGTGTGATAATCCCAATTAGACTGGGCGAGATAAAGTGAAGGCGGAGGTGCACATGATCGACCAAGCAGGAAAGGCGTGGGTTCAAGCGCGGGGCTGTAAAGTGTCGAAGATTATGTGTAAGTCTTACAACCTTAGACTAATAAAGTTGCTTCTATCATTAAAAAGAGAAGACTGTAGACTAATGACGGGTATTCTGACTGGACACTGCCCTCTGACGTCACATGCCTTTAAATTAGGCTTGTTCAGTGATAGCAGATGTAGGAAGTGCGGGCTGGAGGGGGAAACGATCGAGCACGTTCTGTGCTCTTGCCTCGCGCTTGCCAGGCTAAGACTCCAGCTATTAAGAGTGATACAGCTGTCAGATCTAGAAGCAGCAAGTGGCTTAAATCCTTGGAAGCTTCTAGTATTTGCCAAGAGGACGGAGTTATTTTATAACATAGGTCCTGGTTTTTGATAGAGTTTTTCAGTTTGGTCGTTAAAACTTACTTCTGGTAACACTATGGAATTATTCAGTCAATGTGACATCCTCATGGACCGGCCAGTTCAACCTAACCTAATCTATGTGTGATAATTCCTAATCCAGGGTGCTATACGGACCGTTCCTGTTGGACGATTTGCAGCCAGGGGATATATTCGGCTGTATTTGAACGGAGCCTTCCCGATACTGGGCCGCCTTGGGAAGTAATGACGGCCTTACCACAGCAAGGGGCGCTGTTGAGGCGGACGGTTTTTATCCCAATTTTTAACATTAGACCGCTGAGCCCGTCTTGTGGGCAGGTGGTCGTACGACCGAGATGAACTAAAAAATTTTAAGAGAAAGGATGCGAAGGAAAAAGCGATGGCGTTGCAAGCCGGAAAAGAGGAAATCGCTATCAGCGATGACTCGGACGCGTATAGCGATGATAGTGTGCAGTGAGTGTGCTCGGTAAAGGAGCGGCATACTAGTTCGGACAAAGAATTAAGGTTAGGGCGGGAACAACGAGATAGGGAGCTTAAGGTAACCCTCTCAAAATATCGGGTTACATTAAGAATTATGCAGCGATTGGGCCCATTGGTTCACCCAACCAACGACGAGAGCGATCACTTGGCATGGGCCCGTGAGACAGTGGAAGAATTTCGAAGACAATTCACAGACGAAAGCTTTGCTACGAACAACCCCCAATTTTGCAATCGCATCGAAGAGGAAGAAACACCTAGTGTCAAGAGGCAGCGATCGACTGAACCTGACAAGCATGCTTTTAAGAGGCATATGGGGGAGGGTAAACGCTCCAGTCCAAGAACCGGGAGGTGAATTAGCCGGAATGACAGGAACCAAACCTCAAAATCTGCAAAGCGGTTCGAAGAGGGAAATATAAATACTGGAAAACCATGTACCTCAAAAGCTGCAATACAGGAAGAGGAAGACAATAATGGCTTTAGAAGGCACAAGGGAGATAACAATTAGACTCCAGCTTAATCGATGATACTAAAGGGAGCTAACGCTGAGACTCCGGTTTTCACTGGGAAGAAGATGAGCGAAGTTGCGAACCAGTCTCTGACTGTGGCATTTGTGTAATGTTTAATTAATACGTAGGTATGTTTTCAGCTAAAATGTATTGAAATTGATGAAATATTTATATTTTAATTTTTTGTGTGTTTCTTTTTTATCTAAGTATATTTTAACTGAAAATTAATGTTTGAATAATAAGTAATGAAATTAATGAAGAATGTGGAATTTTATTCTTTGTTGTTGTATTTATTTGGTTTAAATATTAAATAAAAATAAAAACAACGTTATAAAACGTTGTAAAACGTTACAAAGCAATTATTTTTATTTTAGATCATAAGTGTCCGGTAACATAGATAGTTTTCTATCGAAGTGACTGATTTTTTTTGATTTAGAATTAAGCAATAGCACTGGTCGACGGCCAAAATTTACCAGAGACGCCGTTATGAAATTCGTATGTAAAACCACCCCCTGATTTCGAAAATCGAGTTCATTTTTGATTCTATGGTACCGTTTTTGAGATATTTGCAATTTACCGTTATTCGAAAAAACCAAAAAGATGGCTCCATTTAATTACGTATATCTCACGAACGGGTCAAGCAAATTAGTTTACAGAATCGGATAGACGATAAAATTTGCTATAAACGCATCATACATTGTTTTTTGCTCAACCATATAGTTGTCGAGATATTAGCTCATCATTTCAGATTTTTGTTTTTTTTTATGAAAAAATATGAAAAAAATTACTATTTGCGAGGGCAGCATTCCAAAACCACAACTTTTTTTTCAGATATTTTTTCTTTAAATAAAGCTCCGTTTAATTAGAAAAAAGATAAGCTATCACTGAAGAAAATCGATGTAAAACTGAGTAAGTTATAAGCGATCAAATAAAAATACCCAGGTTGCGCAACTTCAATGTATGTATACATAGTACATATATAAAAGGTATAAAGTGCAAATGGGATATTATCCGGATAAACGAATAACACCATAGCAATGATAATACTTTTTCTTTAAATCAATCGAATAGTACTTTTAATACTCGAATTGTTTTATAGTAGGTAGAGTGGTTGCATCGAAAGGAAGAGCGGTTGGGTTCGAAACCTGCTGTAGGCATGTAGTTATAAACATGTATTTCCGTCACTTATGGGTAAGTATGCAGGTAGATTTTCAAAATTATTAGACACAGAAAATTTTTAAAGCCCACATCTAAAGCAGGTAGTATTTTCTTTTCCCGACTTCGTATAAAAAGGAACCTTTCTGTCTAGGTAAGATTTAATTTTTTCAATTTTATTCTTGTTCCGAGTATAAATATGAGTTAATGCGCCTTTAAACTTCATAACATCTGCAAGGCTCGCCGGAAATAGTTCAGTTCATAAGTCAAATTACAAAACCGCGATTTATTAAAAAAAATAAATAAAATGAGTAAAAGGACGCGAGAATTTGAGTGTAATAACGATCCAGATATGTTCTGTTTCATGTGTGGCCAATAAACTATCATAAGGCGACGACGAGTGTTCTCAGATCATATCCAAACTTTATACTCCAAGTATTTTGGCATTGAGCCTAAAAATGCTGAAAAACCATGGACACCGAACACTTTGTGTACATCGTGTCGAGTAGAATTGATTCAGTCGGAATCAGGACAACAAATAAAATTTGATACACCAATGATATGGAGAGAACCTACTTGCCATTCAATAGAGTATTATATTTGTCAAACAAAAGTACTTGGCGTTGGAAGATCAAGAAGAGTAACCTATGCCAGCGTACCTACAGTGACATTACCAGTACTACATTCAACGGCAGTTGCGGATCCAGTTCCATTGTCAACAGTAATATCTGAGTGCGGGGAATCAAGTTGTACTGAATTTCGCATGGGAAACGAGAGAAACGTTCTGTCACAAGCACAACTTAATGATTGGATAAGAGATTTGGAATTATCCAAGGAAAAGGCCGAGATCCACACTTCTCGTATGCAACAATTTAAATTTGTGTCATCCGATGTTAAGGTGATATATTGTAGAACTCGTCACGAACCATTTTCCAAACACTATACCAAGAAAGACAGTATATGCTACTGCAACGACATTCCTGGTTTATTCAAAGGGTTTGGTCAAATATATGATTCAAAAGAGTGGCGATTGTTCATAGACAGCAATAAACTGAGTTTGCAGGCTGTATTATTGCATATTGGTAACAAAAAGCCTTCTATCCCGATCGCACATGCAGTAAATACAAAGGAATCCTACGAGGAAATGCAAAAACTACTCAAATTTATCAAATATGAAGAGGATGATTGGAAAATATGTTCTGATCTCGAAGTCGTTGCAATGATATGCGGTCTACAAAGTGGCTACACCAAGCACTGCTGCTTCCTGTGCAAGTGGGATAGCCGAGCTCGTAAGGACCACTACGTCAGAAAGGATTGGCCGGAAAGAGTCGAGTTTACCGTTGGTGTGGATAACATCAAATACACCCCTCTTGTCAAGAAAGAGAAAATCATACTTCCACCCTTACACATCAAGCTCGGTCTCATTAAAAACTTTGTTAAGGCTTTGGACAAAGAAGGCGAAGCATTCGACTATTTGAAAACAATTTTTCCAGATATTTCTGAAGCCAAGATAAAGGAAGGTATTTTTGTCGGACCACAAACAAAAAAGTTGATCAACAATAATCAATTCAAAGGACTACTCTCATCAGTTGAGGCAGCAACGTGGGAATCCTTTGAAAAGGTCGTTGCTTCTTTTCTCGGTAGACAAAAAAGCCCTAACTACGAGCAGATAGTGAATGACTTAATCAATAATTATGCGAAAATGGGTAAATATTAAAGGCCTATTAAAATTAATTTCCCAAAATTCTATAACTTGTTTACCTAACTAATATTTTCTTTCCAGGCGTAAATATGTCGTTAAAAATTCACTTTCTGCACTCACATTTGAGCTTTTTTCCGGCAAATCTTGGCGACGAAAGTGACGAACATGGCGAAAGGTTTCATCAGCAAATGAAATTAATTGAAAATCGATATCAAGGATTCTGGGACGTCGCAATGATGGGTGATTACTGCTGGTTTCTCATAAGAGAAACCGATCCTAAACTGAATAAGCGTCAAAGTCGAACACATAATTATTTCGACTACATAGTAAAATAAAATTAAGATAAAGATTGTTAGAATATAGTACAAACATAAATAAATTAAAAAAAAAAAGTTAAAAATATGGGTAATTTCATTCATAAATTGAACTTTTAACTAAACAGAAACAGAGCATAGATAGATATTTCACTCTTCTTTATACCATACATACGTTTTGAGGTATACGTTGAAATTGCGCAACCTGGGTATTTTTATTTGATCGCTTATAACTTACGTAGTTTTGCATCGATTTTCTTCGATGATAGCTTATCTTTTTTCTAATTAAATAGAACTTTACGTAAATAAAAAATATTTGGAAAAAAAGTTGTGGTTTTGGAATACTGCCTTCGCAAATAGTAATTTTTTTCATATTTTTTCATAAAAAAAAACAAAGATATGAAATGATGAGCTAATATCTCGAAAACTATCTGGTTGAGCAAAAAACAATGTATGATACATTTATAGGAAATTTTATCGTCTTTCCGATTCTGTAAACCTATTGCTTGACCCGTTCGTGAGATATACGTAATTAAATGGAGCCATGTTTGCTGGGTTGGAGCTGTTTTGGTCGATATGTATAAAGAAAAAAACAAGAGTTTTTACTTTTCTCTTCTATGCATTTCGACGCATCCGCGTCATCATCAGGAAGTCTATTTATTTTCAAACAAACAACATGAAAATACAAAAGTAATCATTATTTTCAATAAACATTACAAATTCAACATTAAAACAATAACTCACAATAATTTAATTAGTTATACAAACACAATAATATCACAGGACAATCGACACATTCATTTTTCTTATTTTCTATTTTAAGAAAAATGAATGTGTCGATTGTCCTGTGATATTATTGTGTTTGTATAACTAATTAAATTATTGTGAGTTATTGTTTTAATGTTGAATTTGTAATTTTTATTGAAAATAATGATTACGTTTGTATTTTCATGTTGTTTGTTTGAAAATAAATAGACTTCCTGATGATGACGCGGATGCGTCGAAATGCATAGAAGAGAAAAGTAAAAACTCTTGGTTTTTTCTTTATACATATCGACCAAAACAGCTCCAACCCAGCAAACATTTTCATAAAGAATTTGGTCCAATCAACATATAAATGGTGCCATCTTTTTGGTTTTTTCGAATAACGGTAAATTGCAAATATCTCAAAAACGGTACCATAGAATCAAAAATGAACTCGATTTTCAAAATCAGGGGGTGGTTTTACATACGAATTTCATAACGACGTTTCTGGTAAAGAGAAAAAGTTGAAATTCGTGGTCCAGTGTAGTCATTTCAAAATTCAAAGTTTTTTAATATCACTTACAAAATGTTACGAAGAAGAGTTCAAAAACAAAAAAAGTTAAGTGGCCTGTTACTGGTACATCTACCCACAAACGTCGCTCCCGAGAATTTGGGTGGCGTACGACGATATACATGTAATCAAATTTCCTCTTAGAAAAAACGAACCGCGCAGTTTTATTTGTGGCTAACTGCAGTTTATTAAGCGATATCGAATCAAGACTACCGTAAATAAGTTCACTATATGAAATGTGAGGGATTTGACAAATTTTATTTTAGCGTCTCTAGGTAACAAATAGAACCCGCCTATGGAAGCAGAGGTAGAGGGCGGCCCCCACTCCGTTGGAAGGACCAGGTGGAAAACGATTTAAACTCCCTTGGTGTGACCAATTGGCGCCGGTTGGCGGAGCGAAGGAGCGACTGGCGCGCCTTGTTGGACGGCCATAACCGTTTAGACGGTTAAGCGCCAATTAAGTAAGTAAGTAAGGTAACAAATAGGCTGTTCTGCATAAGTTACGAATAATACTATAGGTTGTTATGGTCAGTATAGGCCAGTATTGAATTGATTTTGAATCCGAAGTCGATAACAGCATCGTGAAAAAATATATTATCTCCATTAAGCATAATTTCACGAAGGCTATTTGAGTTATATGTTGCATTCGATATTGCCATCGCCTTAGATTTAGTAGCGTTGAGAGACAATTTATTTAAAGGGCATTTTAAATCGTCATTCAGCAAAAAGTTAAGAGCCTGCGAAGTAGTATTTTATAATCGACAATGTCAAAAACTCTTGAGAATTCTAGAACTGTGAGCTCATTGTTGTAGGCTGGATGTATATCTTCAAGAATTTTTAACATAGATAGTAAGTCTACTCTTAACCGCGGTTGAAGCTATATATCTTCTTTACTATAATCGGTATTGACATTAGCATTAGGTACACTATGGTTTGTATGATCACACAAGACATACGAATTCAAAACATTGAGGTCTACATTGCACTGACAGTTATAATTTTTTTATACTCGGAAACAGCGAAGATTTTCCCAGAGAATTTCGGAAGATAGTTTGGTATCAAATTTAATTTACTTTTTAATTTGTTTTTAAATGTACTTTTCGGAAAAAATACAAACAAACTTTTAGTTTTTTTTTTTGTAATTTTTCAGTTTTTCGAGATTTTTCTAATTTCGCCATTTTTTTTTTTTTTTTTCTCATAAAAAACTTCAATCAATTCTGCAATTCTGCAATCATCCCCACTAATCCCGGAGTGGGCCGATAATTTTTTTTTTTTTTTTTTATTTAATTGAAAAAAAAAAACTTTAAAATTTTTTTTTTATTTTTTCCGAAAAGTAGATTTAAAAACAAATTTAAAAAAAAAGATCCCAAACGGTCAATTTTTGAAAAAGTTATAGCATTTTGAAAAAAAACACGGTTTTTTTTTTTAAATTCATAACTTTTTTTGAGATGGATGAAAAAATTTGAAAAAATTCTGAAAAACGTCTTTCGTAATCTAGAAAAAGAAGAAAAACTTTCAGCCAATTCTAAAGGGGTCGGGTTGAAAATTGGTCGAAATGGGATGGAACACCCCATATTCTTTAATTGGGTTACAAACAATTGGGCAATTCACAAATGTGTCGAATTCGTTGTAAAATCTTAAATTTGTGGTTGTTTTCATGGTTTCCTATATACAATTTTTATTAAACAAACAGGAGTATTTGTCAATTTCTTAAATATGTATGTATATGTTAAACATAACAAAAGATTGCACAAACGAAAATTTTATTTATTTTTAGGTATTACATACCTACATTTCTAGGATTAGTCTGATTTAGTAAAGTACAATGTTATAAACACTTTCGTTTTAACAAAAAGCCTTATTGATATATGTTTTGAAACCTTAAAAGAAAACACGTGCCGCAAGTCAAACTAGTTAATTTACGTTAAATTCTTTCTTATACTCAGTTGAGCAGAGCTCACAGAGTATAATAACTTTGATTGGATAACGGTTGGTTGTACAGGTATAAAAGAATCGAGATAGATATAGACTTCCATATATCAAAATCATCACTATCGAAAAAAAATTTGATTGAGCCATGTCTGTCCGTCCGTCCGCCCGTTAACACGATAACTTGAGTAAATTTTGAGGTGTCTTGATGAAATGGTATGTAGGTTCCTGGCTCCTCATCTCAGATTGCTGTTTAAAATGAACGATATCGGACTATAACCACGCCCACTTTTTCGATATCGAAAACTTCGAAAAATCGAAAAAGTGCAATAATTCATTACCAAATACGGATAAAGCGATGAAACTTGGTAGGTGAGTTGAACTTCTGACGTAGAAAAAAAATTAGTAAAATTTTGGACAATAGGCGTGGCACCGCCCACGTTTAAAAGAAGGTAATTTAGAAGTTTTGCAAGCTGTAATTTGGCAGTCGTTGAAGTTATCATGATGAAATTTGGCAGGAACGTTACACCTATTACTATATGTATGCTTTATAAAAGTTAGCAAAATCGGAGAACGACCACGCCCACTTTAAAAAAAAAATTTTTTAAAGTCAAATAAAAAAAAAAAGTTTATTTCTTTACAGTATATAATCAATTATGTCAACATTCAACTCGAACTTATATAGTGCAAAAAAATACAAAAATATGAGAAAATTTCAAAATGAGCCTGGCTCCGCCCTTTTTCATTTAATTTGTCTAGGATACTTTTAATGCCATAAGTCGAACAAAAATTTACCAATCCTTGTGAAATTTGGTAGGGGCTTAAATTCTAGGACGATAACTGTTTTCTGTGAAAAAGGCCGAAATCGGTTGAAGCCACGCCCAGTTTTTATACACGGACGACCGTCTGTCCTTCCGCTCGGCCGTTAACACGATAACTTGAGCAAAAATCGATATATCTTTACTAAACGCAGTTCACGTACCTATCTGAACTCACTTTGTATTGGTATAAAAAATGGCCGAAATCTCAACTATAACCACGCCCACTTTTTCGATATCGAAAATTACGAATAATGAAAAAAAGCTATAATCCTATACCAAATACGAAAAAAGGGCGAAACATGGTAATTGGATTGGTTTATTTAGGCAAAATACAACTTTAGAAAAAAACTTTGTAAAATGGGTGTGACACCTACCATATTAAGTAGAAGAAAATGAAAAAGTTCTGCAGGGCGAAATCAAAAGCCCTTGGAATCTTGTCAGGAATACTGTTCGTGTTATAACATATATAAATAAATTAGCGGTACCCGACAGATGATGTTCTGCGTCACCCTGGTCCATATTTTGGTCGATATCTATAAAACGCTTTCACATATATAACTACCACCACTCCCATTTAAAACCCTCATTAATCCTTTAATTTAATACCCATATCGTACAAACCATTATAGTCACCCCTGGTCAACCTTTATGGCGATATCTCGAAAAGGCATCCAGCTATAGAACTAAGGCCCACGCCCTTTTAAAATACCCATTAACACCTTTCATTTGATACCCATATCGTACAAACAAATTCTAGAGTCACCCCTGGTCCACCTTTATGGTGATATCTCGAAAAGGCGTCCACCTATAGAACTAAGGCCCACGCACTTTTAAAATACTCATTAACACCTGTCATTTGACACCCATATCGTACAAACAAATTCTAAAGTCACCCCTGGTCCACCTTTATGGCGATATCTCGAAGAGGCGTCCACCCATAGAACTAAGGCCCGCTCCCTTTTAAAATACTCATTAACACCTTTCATTTGATACCCATATTGTACAAACGAATTCTAGAGTCAGCCCTGGTCCACCCATATGGCGATATCTCGAAAAGGCGTCCACCTATAGAACTAAGGCCCACTCCCTTTTAAAATACCCATTAACACCTTTCATTTGATACCCATATCGTACAAACAAATTCTAGAGTCACCCCTGGTCCACCTTTATGGTGATATCTCGAAAAGGCGTCCACCTATAGAACTAAGACCCACGCACTTTTAAAATACTCATCAACACCTGTCATTTGACACCCATATCGTACAAACAAATTCTAAAGTCACCCCTGCTCCACATTTATGGCGATATCTCGAAGAGGCGTCCACCCATAGAACTAAGGCCCGCTCCCTTTTAAAATACTCATTAACACCTTTCATTTGATACCCATATCTTAAAAACAAATTCTAGAGTAACCCCTGGTCCACCTTTGTGGCGATATCTCGAAAAGGCGTCCACCTATAGAACTAAGGTCCACTCCCTTTTAAAATACTCATTAACACCTTTCAATTGATACCCATATCGTACAAACAAATTTTAGAGACACCCCCGGCCCACCTTTATGGCGATATCTCGAAAAGGCGTCCACCAATTGAACTAAGGCCCACTCCCTTTTAAAATACTCATTAACACCTTTCATTTGATACCCATATCGTACAAACAAATTCTAGAGTCACCTCTGGTCCACCTTTATGGCGATATCTCGAAAAGGCGTCCACCTATAGAACTAAGGCCCACGCCCATTTAAAATACTTATTAACACCTCTCATTTGATACCCATATCGTACAAACAAATTCTAGAGCCACCCGTGGTCCGCCTTTATGGCGATATCTCGAAAAGGCGTCCACCAATAGAACTAAGGCCCACTCCCTTTTAAAATACTCATTAACACCTTTCATTTGATACCCATATCGTACAAACAAATTCTAGAGTCACCCCTGGTTCACCTTTATGGCGATATCTCGAAAAGGCGTCCACCTATAGAACTAAGGCCCACGCTCTTTTAAAATACTTATTAACAGCTCTCATTTGACACCCATATCTTAAAAACAAATTCTAGAGTAACCCCTGGTCCACCTTTATGGCGATATCTCGAAAAGGCGTCCACCTATAGAACTAAGGTCCACTCCCTTTAAAAATACTCATTAACACCTTTCAATTGATACCCATATCGTACAAACAAATTCTAGAGACACCCCTGGCCCACCTTTATGGCGATATCTCGAAAAGGCGTCCACCAATAGAACTAAGGCCCACTCCCTTTTAAAATACTCATTAACGCCTTTCATTTGATACCCATATCGTACAAACAAATTCTAGAGTCACCTCTGGTCCACCTTTATGGCGATATCTCGAAAAGGCGTCCTCCACCTATAGAACTAAGGCCAACTCCCTTTCAAAATACTCATTAACACCTTTCATTTCATACCCATATCGTACAAACAAATTCTAGAGTAGGCCCTGGTCTACGTTTATGGCATCCCTAAATTGCGTCCACCTATAGGACTATGGCCCACTTCCTCTTAAAATACTCTTTAATACCTTCCATTTGATACACATGTCATGCAAACACATCCCAGGGTTACCCTAGGTTCATTTTCCTACATGGTAATTTTCCCTTATTTTGTCTCTATAGCTCTCAACTGAGTATGTAATTTTCGATTACACCCGAACTTAGCCTTCCTTACTTGTTTAAACTAAATTTCTCCAGAGCTCGGTTGTATCAATTTAATCATAAAATCAGTTCTAAAAGTTTAAAAAAAGTTTTACTCCAATGATTATGCGCAAATTTCCCTCTTTATTCTCCCGTTTACCAACAAACACTCACGCTTCAGTTTACCCATATATAGCCTAGAGTCATTAAGTGAGAATTTTGAAATGTACACCTTTTCCATATAACTTGTTTTAAAAAATTTACATTTTAAAACATACATTTATTGAATGTAGCCACTGTCCTCAGTCCAACGGGAATAATTTGACACAAAACGTTTATACCAGTTCTACGTTGAGCATTTATAAAAAATAAAAAATTTAAGGCGCGATTACCTCCGAAGAGATTTTAGGCCGAGCTTCTCTTCCAATTTGCGTCGTGCTCCTCTTGATTTTCCCTACAAATTGGCCGGATGGGACCTTCATGATTTTATGCCGACTCCGAATGGCATCTGCAAGGCAGATGAGTTTTCACTGAGAGCTTTTCATGGCAGAAATATACCCGGAGCGCTTGCCAAACACTGCCGAGGGGCGACCCCGCTTAGAAAAATTTTCTTCTAATTGAAAACCCTTATTTCTAAAAATTTTGATGTTGCTTTGCCCGGTTTTGAACCCAGGGCATCCGTTGTGGTAGGCGGAGCACGCATAACACCACGGTGGCCGCCAAGCATTTATAAAGATATCAATTTAAAAAAAATATTTCTCCTTTACTTCCCATAAAATTTATTTGGCAGTTGTATAGCAGAAACGCTATTAACTGCCAGACACAAAGATACAAAATATAGCCACGTCGCAGTGAGGCGTACGCAAGAAGACTCTTTCCAGAGTGAGCCAACGAGTAAAATAAATGCCTAGTATCTTGCGTGGCTTAACACCAAAATAGTCTTGGAATTCCTTGAGCTGATTCATTTGCTTTAGGCTGTATGAGAATAATTTAAACTAGTATTGCCTGTGGTCGAAATTCGACCAACGTGTATTTTTTTCAACTAAGTCTATGCATCAAGTGTTGGAAATATAGCAAACTGGTCTAACTTACTTAACTTTTTAACTTTAAAATTTTGAATTTGATCTAAGATTTTGTACTTTTTGATGGTATTTTCTTAAATTTTCTACAAACTTTTCACATGTAATTATAACGTTTTAGTATGGAGCTCCTTAAACAAAAATATAAAAATTATGTAAAATCAAATGAAATTGACAGAATTAATGTGAAATTACTTGAAATTGAATTGGAAAATAGGTCGGTTCCCCATATACATATATCGTCCATTTACTTCAATAGTGTCATAATTCAAAAAACATGAACTTTTAGTTAAAAACGAAGAAATTTGCTAAATGAATTTAACCTATTTCACGCCACCCGTTTAATTTTGTTTAAATACATATCTAATATGTAAGTGTGACACAAAACAAAAATTTCGAGTAGAATAGAGGATACCTTCATAAAAAATAAAATGAAAATATAAAAAAATGGTGTAATGAGAAAGAAGGCAGAGTTTACTAAAAAATGTTTAATTAAAGAAAAAAAATTAAGTACTTAAATTCCGAAAAAATTAAGTGAAGTGAACAAACAGTTCCATATAATAACGCAATAAGTGCACTTAGACCTTTTTCCGGGTTTTAGTGTGATCATTGTGGAAATATGAAGATTCTAATGTTCGGATATTTAATGTTGGGATTCCCATTGAGATCTATGTACGTAATTAATTTGTATTAAATTTGTAAACACTCCATTTCATGAATATATATGACCATATCTACCATAAAATATCGTCTGCGAACAATATAATACTAAGATATAACAAAGCAGAATAAATTAGAAAGAAAAGAAAAACAAACAAAAACATTGAAATTATTCACGCCAACATATTTACTAAAATAAAATTGATTTCATAACTTTAAGCGACATAAAAAAATTAGGGTTATGGGATATAAGTATCCGATTAATGGATATTTAATCGAACAAAGTTAGTCTAATAATAAATATAGTGGGTAATATACTGCCTATTCAATACGGCCGCCATTATGCCGGTTGCCGTTTTCACCTAAAATCAAGGGACGTTTTTTTTTCGTTTAATATAAGTACAACGTGAAATTTTCCGATTCAGTCAAGTTGCATTTAAATAATAATAAACTAAGTTGAAATAAAAGAATATATAATAAACTAAAATAAGAAATAAAATAAATTAGCATAAAAGGCAATATAAAAAATGTAATGTTATATTTTTGTAACTTTTTTGTCTTTTGTTCAGTATAAGACGTACTTTATTTAAAATGAGGATTAAATCTGCAAATGCAAAAACATTTTCGGGCAAATTTGCCATTAATTGTTATAGATGAATTTAGTTAGTTTCAACAAAAGTTAACTCAGTAATTAGGGGACATTCTGGGATGGTATTGGGGACTACATCGGGTCATCCCGGCGTCATATAGTGGTCATCCCAACGATATCCCCATGACCCCCAAATGACCCCTGGAGGACGCGATGGAGTCCCCAAAACCATCCCAGAATGTCCCCAAATTACCCCGACGGAGTGCCAAAAACCATCCCAGAATGACCCCGAATAACCCCGAGGGAGTCCCCTAAACCATCCCAGAATGTCCCCCAAATTACCCCGAGGGCGTCCCCAAAACCAACCCAGAATGTCCCCCAAATGACACCGAGGGAGTCCTCAAAACCATCCCAGAATGACCCCCAAATGACCACGAAGGAGTCTCCAAAAACCCCGCGGATTATTTTTTCCTATTCCCTTTTCGGGGTTAGCAGCATAAATTGAGACATATCGCTTCTCACGCGTAGCACGTTCCACTTTTGATTTCCTTAAAAAAACCATGATTTTAAAATATTTGTTACAAAAAAATAATGAACAATATTTAATTCTTACGTTTATTCCATTTCACGATACTGGAAACTCCATCCTGCTGCAGCTGTATGGAGGATGATGAGGTGGAATCACCAAATCACTTTATGCTTGATTGTCCAGCTTTTGCCAGAATTAGGCGAAAGTACTTCGGTCGCGACTCACTCGGATCTCCCGAGGATATATCCAAAGTTGAGATCGGTATCATTCGGAGCTTTATCGTTGCTACCCAACGATTCTCTAAGTAGCTGGATCTAGGTCACCGTTATTTTTGGTGTATGTGGTATCACAACGGACCTTCGTGTTGTCCAAGTGAGCTATCCTTATCAGGGCAGCTACCACCTAACCTATCCTATCCTATCCATTTCACGATTGTTGCACTAAACAGCTGATTTCGGTTTACTTTATTTAGGTCACTATAGTATGGTGAAAAGCACAGGTCGTAGAGCAGAATCGGGCCGTAAGTATGCGAAACAGCCTGTCAATTGATTGTATGGAAATTTTGTTAGCGTATTAATATATAGATAGTGGGTAATTTACTGCCTAAGCAATACAGCCGCTATGATGCCGGTTACCGCTTTGACCTAAAGTCAAAAACGTTTTTGGGACCTTTTTTTTGTTTCGTTGCATTTAAATAATAATAAGCCAATTTGAAATAGGAGAATATATAATAAAATAAAATAAGAAATAAAATAAATTAGCATAAAAGGCAATATAAAAAATTTAATGTTATATTTTTGTAACTTTTTTGTTTTTTGTTCAGTATAAGACGTACTTTATTTAAAATGAGGATTAAATCTGCAAATGCAAAAACATCTTCGGGCAAATTTGCCATTAATTGTTATAAATGAATTTAGTTAGTTTCAACAAGAGTTAACTCATTATTTGCGATTTCATGGTTTTTTGAAAACAACTAAAATAAAAAACAAAGAATCTTTTGAAATTCGCCTTAGAACCCTTAGATAATTGTTCCCAAAGATGGCGCGCTTGTGCACGAAAATGAATTTCGATATTTGTATGAATTGTTCGAATTTGCAAAAAAATTTTTCGATTCGAACCCGCGATATTAAAAAAATTTTTCTATTATCGGATCTGCAAAAATTCAGTTAGTCGATAAAGTACGAAATCTAGGCTTTGTAATCAACTCTAAGTTGTCCTGCGAAGACGACGTCAATCAAGTTGTGGGTAAAATCTATTATACATTGCGGTGCCTTAGGGTGCCAACAATTTTCGTACCTTCTGATACAAAGAAAAAGCTTATTCTGTGTCTTATTGTACCTTACATAACCTACTTTGAGGTCGTTTATAGCAATTTACATGCTGTCTCCCTTCATAAACTCAGTGTTGCTTTCAACCACGCTACTAGATATGTACACGGTTTAAAGAAATTTTCTCACTTATCTACGTTGAGAAACTAAATTCTTGGATGTGGCCTAATAAATTTTATCAAAGCGCGTAATTGCATTTTTATGTTTAAATTGCTAGTTTACAAAAAGCCGGGTTATTTGTACGATAAGCTTACGTTTTCCAAAATCACACGCTCCTCTAATTTTATTCTTCCAAAGTTTAATTATTTAACCTCTTCCAGGCTTTTCTTTGTTAACGGCGTTAGGCTATGGAACTCCATTCCACAGTCTTTAAGGAACTCAATGAGAGAAAATAATTTTATATTTGACTATTTTAGTGATCAAACTGCATAACACGGTTTTTATAAATTTGTGTATCTTATATTTTTAATTTTTATATAAGTATTTTTATATACATAAGTTTTATGTTTGTATTGCGCAATAAAAGATTTTAATCTTAATGTACTAATGTTTTAAAACTAACACAGTTTTTATAAATTTGTCTATTTCATAAAAAAAATAAATGTAAGGCCGATAACCTCCGAAGAGATCTAAGGCCGAGCTTCTCTTCCAATTTGCGTCGTGCTCCTCTTGATTTTTCCCTACAAATTGGCCGGACGGGACCTACATGTTTTATGCCGACTCCGAACGGCATCTGCAAGGCAGATGAGTTTTCACTGAGAGCTTTTCATGGCAGAAATACAATCGGAGCGCTTGCCAGACACTGCCGAGGGGCGACCCCGCTTAGAAAAATTTTCTTCTAATTGAAAAATCTTATTTCTAAAATTTTGATGTTGCTTTGCCCGGGAGTTGAACCCAGGGCATACGGTGTGATAGGCGGAGCACGCTACCATCACACCACGGTGGCCGCATTGTCTATTTCATATTTTTAATTTTTATATAAGTATTTTTATATACATAAGTTTTATGTTTGTATTGCGCAATAAAAGATTTTAATCTTAATGTACTAATGTATTAAAACTAACACCGTTTTTATAGATTTGTCTATCTCATATTTTTAATTTTTATATAAGTATTTTCATATACATAAGTTTTATGTTTGTATTGCGCAATAAACGATTTTAATCTTAATGTGCTAATGTATTAAAACTAATAACTAATAAATAAATGATGATGACATGATGATGATGAAATGAAATGGTAAATTATAAACAAATAGAGTAATATTTGTTAACAAGAATAGGCCTATGCACTGCGGCTGATCAATACGAATCGATTCATATAACTTTTATATGATTTTACATATGCTAAGTATGCGAAACAGCCTTTCAATTGATTGTATGGAAATTTTGTTAGCGTATTAATATATGGGGTATTCCATCCCATTTCGACCAATTTTGAACCCGACCCCTTTAGAATTGGCTGAAAGTTTTTCTTCTTTTTCTAGCTTACGAAAGACGTTTTTCAGAATTTTTTCAAATTTTTTCATCCAACTCAAACAAAGTTATGAATTTTTAAAAAAACACCGTTTTTGTTTTCAAAATGCTATAACTTTTTTCAAAAATTGACCGTTTGGGATCTTTTTTTTTTTTAAATTTGTACATTTAGCTTTGTGGAAAAAATACAAAAAAATGTTTAATATTTTTTTTTTTTAATTTTTCAGTTTTTCGAGATTTTTCGAATTTCGCTATTTTTTTTTTTTCTCATCAAAAACTTCAATCAATTCTGCAATCATCCCCACTAATCCCGGAGGGGCCGATTTTTTTTATATTTTTTTTTTATTTAATTGAAAAAAAAATTTCAAAAATAAAAATTTTTTTTTATCAATTTTATTTATATAACAAAAAAATGTAAGAAAATGATTTTTAAGTATTCTTTTCTTTATATATTACGGTAATCTACGATTAAAATAACCAGGATTAATGACTGAAACAGTAAACATGTAAGTTTAAGTTAAGGACTCCTTCGGGGTCATTTGGGGATCATTCCGGGATGTCTTTGGAGACTCCCTCGGGTCCTCACGGGGTCATTTGGAGGACATTGTGGGATGATTTTGGGGACTACATCGGGTCCTCCCGGAGTAATTTGGGGGACATTCCGGGATGGTTTTGGGGACTTCATCGGGTCGTCCCGGCGTCTTTTAGTGGTCGTTCTGGGATGTTTTGGGGACTTCCTCGGGGCCATTTGATTGATATTCCGGGATGGTTGGGGACTCCCTCGGGGTAACTTGGGGGACATTCCGGGATGGTTTTGGGGACTTCATCGGGTCGTCCCGGCGTCATTTAGTGGTCGTTCCGGGATGTTTTATGTTTGATATTTTGTCCCCAAATTACCCCGAGGTAGTCCCCAGAATCATCCCAGAATGTCCCCCAAATGACCCCTGGAGGACGCGATGGAGCCCCCAAAACCGTTCCGGAATGTCCCCCAAATAACCCCGAGGTAGTCCCCAAAACCATCCCAAAATGTCCCCCAAATTACCTTGACGGAGTCCCCAAAACCATCCCAAAATGACCCCCGAATGGCCCCGAGGGAGTTCCCAAAACCATCCCAGAATGTCCCCCAAATTACCCCGATGGATTCCCCAAAACCATCCCAGAATGTCCCCCAAATAAACCCGAAGGAGTCCCCAAAACCATCCCAGAATGACCCCGAGGGAGTCCCCAAAACCATCCCAGAATATCCCCCAAATTACCCCGAGGGCGTCCCCAAAACCAACCCAGAGTGTCCCCCAAATGACACCGAGGGAGTCCGCAAAACCATCCCAGAATGACCCCACATGACCCCGAGGGAGTCTCCAAAGCCACCCCGAAATTACCCTGAAAAAACCCCGCGGATTATTTTTTCCCATACCCTTTTCGTGGTTAGCAGCATAAATTGAGACATGTCGCTCCAATTGCTCACGCGTCATGTTCCACTTTTGATTTCCTTAAAAAAACCATGATTTTAAAATATTTGTTACAAAAAATTATGAACAATATTTAATTCTTACGTTTATTCCATTTCACGATTGTTGCACTAAACAGCTGATTTCGGTTTACTTTATTTAGGTCACCACAGTATGGTGAAAAGCACAGGTCGTAGAGCTTTTTAGAGTTGTCAAGTTATGCACAGAATAGAAATATTTGTCAACTTGATAAACTTTGTCAACTTATTGACAATTTGTCAAGTGCACAGAATCGGGTCGTAAGTATGCGAAACAGCCTGTCAATTGATTGTATGGAAATTTTGTTAGCGTATTAATATATAGATAGTGGGTAATTTACTGCCTATGCAATACAGCCGCTATGATGCCGGTTGCCGCTTTGACCTAAAATCAAAAACGTTTTTGGGACCTTTTTTTGTTTCGTTTAATATACAACGTGAAACTTTCCGATTCAGCCAAGTTGCATTTAAATAATAATAAACCAATTTGAAGTAAGAGAATATATAATAAAATAAAATAAGAAATAGAATAAATTAGCATAAAAGGCAATTTAAAAATTTAATGTTATATTTGTATTTGTACTTTCGAATTTAGCGGGGATACATAAAGGTTTAGGTCTTTGAAATTCGCATTAGAACACTTGGATAATTGTTCCCAAAGATGACGCGCTTGTGCACGAATATGAATTTCGATATTTGTATGAATTGTTCGAATTTAGAAACAAATGTTTCTATTAATTATAAACAAGTAAGGAAGGCTAAGTTCGGGTGTAACCGAACATTACATATTCAGTTGAGAACTGTGGAGACAAAGTAAGGGAAAATCACCATGTTGTAAAAAGAACCTAGGGTAACCCTGGAATGTGTTTGTATGACATGTGTATCAAATGGAAGGTATTAAAGAGTATTTTAAGAGGAAGTGGGCTATAGTTCTATACGTGGACGCCTTTTCGAGATATCGCCATAAAGGTGGACCAGGGGTGACTCTAGAATTCATTTTGTACGATATGGGTATCAAATGAAAGGTATTAATGAGTATTTTAAAAGGGCGTGGGCCTAAGTTCTATAGATGGACGCCGTTTCGAGATATCGCCATAAAGATGGACCAGGGTTGACTCTAGAATGCGTTTGTACAATATGGGTGTCAAACGAAAGGTGTTAATAAGTGTTTTAAAAGGGAGTGGGCCTTAGTTCTATAGGTGGAGGCTTTTTCGGAATATCGTTATAAAAGTGGCCCAGGGGTGACTCTAGAATGCGTTTTTACAATATGGGTATCAAATGAAAGGTGTTAATGAGTATTTTAAAAGGGCGTGGGCCTTAGTTCTATAGGTGGACGCCTTTTCGAGATATCGCCATATATGTGGACTAGGGGTGACTCTAGAATTTGTTTGTACGATATGGGTATCAAATGAAAGGTGTTAATGAGTATTTTAAGAGGGCGTGGGCCTTAGTTCTATAGGTGGACGCCTTTTCGAAATATCGCCATAAATGTGGGCCAGGGGTGACTCTAGAATTTGTTTGTACGATATGGGTATCAAATGAAAGGTGTTAATGATTATTTTAAAAGGGCGTGGGCCTTAGTTCTATAGGTGGACGCCTTTTCGAAATATCGCCATAAAGGTGGACCAGGGGTGACTCTAGAATTTGTTTGTACGATATGGGTATCAAATGAAAGGTGTTAATGAGTATTTTAAAAGGGCGTGGGCCTTAGTTCTATAGCTGGACGCCTTTTCGAAATATCGCCATAAAGGTGGACCAGGGGTGACTCTAGAATCTGTTTGTACGATATGGGTATCAAATGAAAGGTGTTAGTGAGTATTTTAAAAGGGCGTGGGCCTTAGTTCTATAGGTGGACGCCTTTTCGAAATATCGCCATAAAGGTGGACCAGGGGTGACTCTAGAATTTGTTTGTACGATATGGGTATCAAATGAAAGGTGTTAATGATTATTGTAAAAGGGCGTGGGCCTTAGTTCTATAGGTTGACGCCTTTTCGAGATATCGCCATAAATGTGGACTAGGGGTGACTCTAGAATTTGTTTGTACGATATGGTTATCAAATGAAACGTGTTAATGAGTATTTTAAAAAGGAGTGGGCCTTAGTTCTATCTGTGGACGCCTTTTCGAAATATCGCCATAAAGGTGGACCAGGGGTGACTCTAGAATTTTTTTGTACGATATGGGTATCAAATGAAAGGTGTTAATGATTATTGTAAAAGGGCGTGGGCCTTAGTTCTATAGGTTGACGCCTTTTCGAAATATCGCCATAAAGGTGGACCAGGGGTGACTCTAGAATTTGTTTGTACGATATGGTTATCAAATGAAAGGTGTTAATGAGTATTTTAAAAAGGAGTGGGCCTTAGTTCTATCTGTGGACGCCTTTTCGAAATATCGCCATAAAGGTGGACCAGGGGTGACTCTAGAATTTGTTTGTACGATATGGGTATCAAATGAAAGGTGTTAATGAGTATTTTAAAAAGGAGTGGGCCTTAGTTCTATATGTGGACGCCTTTTCGAGATATCGCCATAAAGGTGGACCAGGGGTGACTCTAGAATGTGTTTGTACGATATGGGTATCAAATTAAAGGTATTAATGAGGGTTTTAAAAGGGAGTGGCCCTTAGTTTTATATGTGAAGGCGTTTTCGAGATATCGACCAAAATGTGGACCAGGGTGATCCAGAGCATCATCTATCGGTTACCGCTGATTTATTTATATATGTAATACCACGAACAGTATTCCTTCCAAGATTCCAAGGGCTTTTAATTTCGCCCTGCAAAACTTTTTCATTTTCTTCTACTTAATATGGTAGGTGTCACACCCATTTTATCAAGTTTTTTTCTAAATTATATTTTGCGTCAATAGACCAATACAATTACCATGTTTCTCCCTTTTTTCGTATTTGGTATATAATTATGGCATTTTTTTTATTTTTCGTAATTTTCGATATCGAAAAAGTGGGCGTGGTCATAGTCGGATTTCGGCCATTTTTTACACCAATACAAAGTGAATTCATGTTATCGTGTTAACGGCCGAGCGGAAGGACAGACGGTCGACTGTGTATAAAAACTGGGCGCGGCTTCAACCGATTTCGCCCTTTTTCACAGAAAATAGTTATCGTCCTAGAATCTAAGCCTCTACCAAATTTCACAAGGATTGGTAAATTTTTGTTCGACTTATGGCATTAAAAGTATCCTAGACAAATTAAATGAAAAAGGGCGGAGCCACGCCCATTTTGAAATTCTCTTTTATTTTTGTATTTTGTTGCACCATATCATTACTGGAGTTGAATGTTGACATAATTTACTTATATACTGTAAAGATATTAACTTTTCTTTTAAAATTTGAATTTAAAAAATTTTTTTTTAAAAAGTGGGCGTGTTCGTTCCCGATTTTGCTAATTTTTATTAAGCAAACATACAGTGATAGGAGTAACGTTTCCGCCAAATTTCATTATGATATCTTCAACGACTGCCAAATTACAGCTTGCAAAACTTCTAAATTACCTTCTTTTAAAAGTTCCCCACTAATCCCGGAGGGGTCCGATTTTTTTTATATTTTTTTTTTAATTAAATGAAAAAAAAATTTCCAAAATAAAAATTTTTTTTTTCAATTTTATTTATATAACAAAAAAATGAAAGAAAATGATTTTTAAGTATTCTTTTCTTTATATATTATGGTAATCTACGATTAAAATAACCAGGATTAATGACTGACATAGTAAACATGTAAGTTTAATCGTAGATTACCATAATATATAAAGAAAAGAATACTTAAAAATCATTTTCTTATATTTTTTTGTTATATGAATAAAATTGATAAAAAAAAATTTTTATTTTTGAAAATTTTTTTTTCAATTAAATAAAAAAAAATATAAAAAAAATCGGCCCACTCCGGGATTAGTGGGGCTGATTGCAGAATTGGTTGAAGTTTTTTATGAGAAAAAATTAAAAAAAAATGGCGAAATTCGAAAAATCTCGAAAAACTGAAAAATTAAAAAACAAAACTTTAAAAATTTGTTTGTATTTTTTCCGAAAAGTACATTTAAAAAACAAATTAAAAAAAAAAGATCCCAAACGGTCAATGTTTGAAAAAGTTATAGCATTTTGAAAACAAAAACGGTGTTTTTTTAAAAATTCATAACTTTGTTTGAGTTATATGAAAAAATTTGAAAAAATTCCGAAAAACGTCTTTCGTAAGCTAGAAAAAGAAGAAAAACTTTCAGCCAATTCTAAAGGGGTCGGGTTCAAAATTGGTCGAAATGGGATGGAATACCCCATATAGATTCTTACTCTCTTTATTTTAGTAGTCGCTGAGCATTTGGCGCAATAACATCGATTTGTGCGTCGCTAGCAATGTTGAAGAATGTTGTCCATATATATTTTAGGAGTAGGTACATATTTTGTAAACAAAAATATGTATTGGGGGTGTATATTCTTCAAAAAAATGTACCTTGGGATAAACCATTATTTTACTGAGTAGAATTGGCAAAATTAAAAAAAATAATAATAAACTATTTTTTCTTTTTGCTTGCTTACAAGCGAATGGACAACGCAAAACGATGCATCAAATTATGAACGCGATTATCGCGCTCTCATTAACAAATCTGCATTTTCATTTTGCCGACGTCTGATTCAGACTTTTAAAAAGACTCATAGTGTGAGCTAGATGGCTAGCGTTACATATTTTTCTTATGAGACACTTCTTCAACGTTAAAAGGGGACGAATTTTAGTAGCACATGCACTTCCCCAGCAAATTCTACCATACTGCAACTTAGACAGTATTAGGACATAATACACCATTTGCAGTATGTTTAAGTGAGTTGCTTCACTTAAAACACTCTTCAATGACTAACGCTCATGTGAAGAGTCCACGCGTATTGCGGTGACTCACGTTCCCGCAGTTTTCCCCACATAAACCACATGTATGTGCAGAATGCATCCCTGCCTGTAATCGTTATCAATTGACAACCCGTTGGAACGGGCTTCCAATGTTGAAAAATCTATATAAGTGCTGATCGCTTTTTCCTCTTCCTCTTTTTTCATCAACCACCGGACGGAGCATCTTCCGTAACTGCACGGGATCCTGATCAACGATCACGGCAATCAGCCGTAGAGATATACATAAGTATCAAATGCAATCCCCATTAACTCTCTTTAAAATATGAATTTTATTGAATCGCTACATTATTAGAATTTAATAAGTGAATAATGAAAATATCTTTGTTAGACTAAGACCAACAGTTGAAATAAATCACACATCATTGAATTACAATTATAAATCAACTCGTGATTTAACATTTGGTCCTTGCGAGCCAAATTTTAATCACCAAATTGGCAGCGGAAAATTTACCCTAATTTCTTATGCAAAGAAGCAACATTGGCCTTAGCTTTTACAGCGATCACACGCTGAACACACCCACTCACACATAATTTTTTCGGCAACCGGCAAAATCATTGTGTACAATACAAGTGTGTCATCTAAGCGATAAACGTCAAAACTGCAAACAGCCTCGCTCACCTGATGCAAATCTCAGGTCTAGAGTTGCATTTTTGGTACGTAAGTGTACTTTAAGCTGAGTTGCATTTGATAGTTTTATAAAACTTTGTAGTATTTACAATAATATAGTTGCAAAATTTATTAAAATTAGAGTCAAAAAAGTTTAGAGAAACTGAACAAAATATAAAGCGCATACGTGTAACATGTTTCCCTCAGGAAAAATTTCATATCTATAGCTGTTTACGCAAATGCAAATGGGTAAAATTATATAAACGCTTTGGTCGCTTCAAAGCAAAGATAACGCAAGGCGTTTCATTGTTTTTCATATGGCGTTGTCAAAGCGTAGGCATGGAACCAAATCTTTGGAGGATTTACAACTCTTTCATTGCTTGGCAAGGAATCTCATTCTTATATTATGGACCTGCCAAAGCGTTAGATCGACGCAACACAACCAAACCGTCTTTGTAAATCCGCCCTAATTTATGTCGCTGTGAAAGTCTCCCGCAAATAAAACGGTGCTGAGAGTGGAAGCCAACCAAAGGAGCAGGCAAAAATATGAATGCATGAAAGTTAGACTATTAGGTATGTTTTTGACCAGATTGCACTAATAAGAGCGGTACGCAGATCACAAGAAAGTAAAAATTCCGTATAAAAAACGCTCAAGAAAATTCCTTGTGGTAAATTTTCTTGAGGTACTACGCAGTTTACAAGAAATTTAGTACGCTAATTTACTACCATTTTTCCATCAAATTTGCATACGGCAACACCGGTTTCCGCAAGAAATATGTCAAGTGCCATATATTTCTTGAAGAAAAAAGGTAAACAAACTGGAAAAATTAGGTAAGCACATGGTTTTTTAATTTTTTTGCAATAAGTAATTATTATTTTATTTCAGAAATGGAAATAACAATACCTGCAGCACCAAAACGCAAAAAGCGCATAATGAATTTCACGGGGTAGGGCACTTATAAGGGAAGTGACATTCTTTACATTTATTTTGTTTATGTGCTCTTCTTCTTGCATGATTCACTATTCACCGTGGTTTTTTAAACGTCAAAATTACTTCCATACTACTATTTTTTGCGCAAGAAAAAAGGCAAAATTTTTCTTGAGCAATTACTTGTGATCTGCGTACCGCTCTATATAATGAACTTGGGTACAGAAATTCAGAAATCCTAGAAAATACTTTCCCAATATACTTTGTTATAGAGTTTAAAAAGTTTTTCACAATAATTTGAAAAAATATACGTTTTCTATGCTTTTAGTAGTAGATTACATAATTAAAAGTTAAATTGAGACGTGGTGAAAGTAAAAAGTGGTGTTAAACTGCTGCCCACCGTGGGACTTATTAAATATTTTGTCTCCAGCAAAGCTATATTGTTGGCTCAACGAGGGAGCACTACATCAACAAGCGGTACACACGCAATTCCTAAGAGATATCCCAACAGGCCATCTGATAAAGTAAATAATTAAAAGTATGTCCAGGTGAGTCCCAATCTTGGTTCCAATTTTATTCAAACGGCATAAATGCAGTTACCGGTACGGTTCTTATGTATATATATACATGGTCTTAGAGGTACTCGCAGGGCCGTAGAGAGAAAATACGGGCTCGGTACTAAACAATTTACGAAAATTTACCAAAAGTTAAAGTATGGATACCATGCGTGATGAAGTCGAAGGATACGCTGCGACTTCTGCAGAATCAGAATCTGTATATACTGACACAGGATTGGAATGTACTTACTGTATCTCGGCCTACGGACGAAGGTCTGTTCTACATATTCCACATAAACAAGAAGGCAGAGGATATATTGTATACGCAGCTTGGCGAAATTTCCTGGGGTGCAGGGAAAATTTGAATGCGACTCTGGAAAGGAAGTCCCGAGGATGACAATCCTAACACGCTAGAAGTTGGCGAAGTCGAAAAGGACCTCAAAGGCCTTAGAGAAAGGGGGCAGGTGGAGGAGGCGAACGGCACAACGAAGGTTTTAGAAGAGGACTAAGAATAAGAGAAGTCCTGAGAATAAAAATCGTAATTTGCAAGAAGTTGGGAGGCTGAAGGGGGGGGGGGGTGCAATGGTGCTGCGAGTCTTTCAGATAAACCTCCAACACAGTAAAGTGGGTCCTCGTAACCCTTGAGGAGTGTTTGTTTGACGTAGCGGTGATCTAGGAGCCGTATCTCTCATCGGAAGGAAAGATTTCTGGCCTCAGCGCGCGCGGAAAGAAGAGTGCGAGCTACAGACATGGTAAGGAAGCAGCTGCATTCAAACACGCTGCCTAATTACACTACTTAGGGCCTCGCAGTGGTGGCCGTTGAGCAGAAGAATAAACAGGCGTTTATCCTGGCATCCTGCTACATGGCCCACATTGCGGATTTTCCACCGATGTACTGCAAGATGCTAGCACAGGACAAAGAGCGCAAAGGGCGGTTGGTCATACACGCGGATGCAAATGCGCACCACAATGCGTGGGGAGGAGGAGATACGAATGAGAGAGCCCAAACTCTATTTTGTTACATTCAGCAAACCAATTTCCAGATAGCCAGCAAGGGAGGTATCTCCATATACATTGAACATACAGATAAAGTAGCGTTAACAACTGCAACGAGGCTCAGTGCCTCGGGACAGCTTCAGCGTAGACCATACGGTCATAGTAGTATAGCGTCATTAACTACAGGACGAGCAGACTACCTGATTCCCTATCTGCGCTTCGAGGCTGTTCTTAAGGCCACAATAGAAGTGGGTGGTGGCCGCAAGGGTGCCTAAATGGCGCACGAGGCGATACATGTACAATATTTTGATTTCGCCCTGCAAAACTTTTTCATTTTCTTCTACTTAATATGGTAGGTGTCACACCCATTTTACCAAGTTTTTTTCTAAATTATATTTTGCGTCAATAGACCAATACAATTACCATGTTTCTCCCTTTTTTCGTATTTGGTATATAATTATGGCATTTTTTTTATTTTTCGTAATTTTCGATATCGAAAAAGTGGGCGTGGTCATAGTCGGATTTCGGCCATTTTTTACACCAATACAAAGTGAGTTCATGTTATCGTGTTAACGGCCGAGCGGAAGGACAGACGGTCGACTGTGTATAAAAACTGGGCGCGGCTTCAACCGATTTCGCCCTTTTTCACAGAAAATAGTTATCGTCCTAGAATCTAAGCCTCTACCAAATTTCACAAGGATTGGTAAATTTTTGTTCGACTTATGGCATTAAAAGTACCCTAGACAAATTAAATGAAAAAGGGCGGAGCCACGCCCATTTTGAAATTCTCTTTTATTTTTGTATTTTGTTGCACCATATCATTACTGGAGTTGAATGTTGACATAATTTACTTATATACTGTAAAGATATTAACTTTTCTTTTAAAATTTGAATTTAAAAAATTTTTTTTTAAAAAGTGGGCGTGGTCGTTCTCCGATTTTGCAAATTTTTATTAAGCAAACATACAGTGATAGGAGTAACGTTTCTGCCAAATTTCATCATGATATCTTCAACGACTGCCAAATTACAGCTTGCAAAACTTCTAAATTACCTTCTTTTAAAAGTGGGCGGTGCCACGCCCATTGTCCAAAATTATAATAGTTTTCTATTCTGCGTCATAAGTTCAACTCACCCACCAAGTTTCATCGCTTAATCCATATTTGGTAATGAATTATCTCACTTTTTCGATTTTTCGAAATTTTCGATATCGAAAAAGTGGGCGTGGTTATTGTCCGATATCGTCCATTTTAAATAGCGATCTGAGATGAGTGCCCAGGCACCTACATACCAAATTTCGTCAAGATACCTCAAAATTTACTCAAGTTATCGTGTTAACGGACAGACGGACGGACGGACGGACGGACGGACATGGCTCAATCGAATTTTTTTTCGATACTGATGATTTTGATATATGGAAGTCTATATCTATCTCGATTCCTTTATACCTGTACAACCAACCGTTGTCCAATCAAAGTTAATATACTCTGTGAGCTTTGCTCAACTGAGTATAAAAAAAGAGTAATATTTGTTAACAAAAATAGGCCTATGCACTGCGGCTGATCAATACGAATCGATTCATATAACTTTTATATGATTTTACGTATGCTAAGTATGCGAAACATTGATTGTATGGAAATTTTGTTAGCGTATTAATATATAAATAGTGGGTAATATACTGCCTATGCAATACAGCCGCCATGATGCCGGTTGCCGTTTTCACCTAAAATGAAAGGACGTTTTTTTTTTCGTTTACAACGTGAAATTTTCCGATTCAGTCAAGTTGCATTTAAATAATAATAAACTAAGTTGAAATAAAAGAATTTATTGTAACGAATTTACTTGCAAATCCTCTTATTTGCCCTTTTGCTAAGTTCGTATCACTAAACTGTTGAATAAATAACTCCAATATTGAATAATGAAAAAACGGCCTTTATTAAAGTACTTCACAATAACACTTATACTTTTCAACTAGCTGGCTTAATAACGAAACTGATAGCTTAAAAGAAACTGACTTTCAAAATAATACTGCTATTGCTCGCTAGACAGCGTCTCAATCGAAAACTGCCCATAGCGCCTCTACCGCTGATGCTTTTATACTCTGTGATTTCCTCGTGGCATCTTCTAGGCGCTTCCAGAATTTTACTTAGTTAGTTATAAGTTTCTCAGCTACAACTACATATGTATAATGTATATTGATTGTACGGAAATTTTGTTAGCGTATTAATATATGGGGTATTCCATCCCATTTCGACCAATTTTGAACCCGACCCCTTTAGAATTGGCTGAAAGTTTTTCTTCTTTTTCTAGCTTACGAAAGACGTTTTTCAGAATTTTTTCAAATTTTTTCATCCAACTCAAAAAAAGTTATGAATTTTTAAAGAAACACCGTTTTTGTTTTCAAAATGCTATCACTTTTTCAAAAATTGACCGATTGGGAACTGTTTTTTTTTTTAAGTTTGTACATTTAACTTTCCGGAAAAAATACAAAAAAATGTTTAAAGTTTTTTTTTATTTTTCAGTTTTTCGAGATTTTTCGAATTTCGCCATTTTTTTTTTTTTTTGTTTCTCATCAAAAAATTCAATCAATCATGCAATCATCCCCACTAATCCCGGAGGGGCCCGATTTTTTTTTATATTTTTTTTTTAATTAAATGAAAAAAAAAATCAAAAATAAAATTTTTTTTTTTCAATTTTATTTATATAACAAGAAAATGTAAGAAAATGATTTTTAAGTATTCTTTTCTTTATATATTATGGTAATCTACGATTAAAATAACCAGGATTAATGACTGACATAGTAAACATGTAAGTTTAATCGTAGATTGCCATAATATATAAAGAAAAGAATACCTAAAAATCATTTTCTTATATTTTTTTGTTATATGAATAAAATTGATAAAAAAAAATTTTTATTTTTGAAAATTTTTTTTCAATTAAATAAAAAAAAATATAAAAAAAATCGGCCCACTCCGGGATTAGTGGGGCTGATTGCAGAATTGGTTGAAGTTTTTTATGAGAAAAAATTAAAAAAAAATGGCGAAATTCGAAAAATCTCGAAAAACTGAAAAATTAAAAAACAAAACTTTAAAAATTTGTTTGTATTTTTTTCGAAAAGTACATTTAAAAAACAAATTAAAAAAAAAAAAGATCCCAAACGGTCAATGTTTGAAAAAGTTATAGCATTTTGAAAACAAAAACGGTTTTTTTTTAAAAATTTATAACTTTGTTTGAGTTATATGAAAAAATTCTGAAAAACGTCTTTCGTAAGCTAGAAAAAGAAGAAAAACTTTCAGCCAATTCTAAAGGGGTCGGGTTCAAAATTGGTCGAAATGGGATGGAATACCCCATATAGATTCTTACTCTCTTTATTTTAGTAGTCGCTGAGCATTTGGCGCAATAACATCGATTTGTGCGTCGCTAGCAATGTTGAAGAATGTTGTCCATATATATTTTAGGAGTAGGTACATATTTTGTAAACAAAAATATGTATTGGGGGTGTATATTCTTCAAAAAAATGTACCTTGGGATAAACCATTATTTTACTGAGTAGAATTGGCAAAATTAAAAAAAATAATAATAAACTATTTTTTCTTTTTGCTTGCTTACAAGCGAATGGACAACGCAAAATGATGCATCAAATTATGAACGCGATTATCGCGCTCTCATTAACAAATCTGCATTTTCATTTTGCCGACGTCTGATTCAGACTTTTAAAAAGACTCATAGTGTGAGCTAGATGGCTAGCGTTACATATTTTTCTTATGAGACACTTCTTCAACGTTAAAATGGGATGAATTTTAGTAGCACATGCACTTCCCCAGCAAATTATACCATACTGCAACTTAGACAGTATTAGGACATAATACACCATTTGCGGTATGTTTAAGTGAGTTGCTTCACTTAAAACACTCTTCAATGAATAACGCTCATGTGAAGAGTCCACGCGTATTGCGGTGACTCACGTTCCCGCAGTTTTCCCCACATAAACCACATTTATGTGCAGAATGCATCCCTGCCTGTAATCGTTATCAATTGACAACCCGTTGGAACGGGCTTCCAATGTTGAAAAATCTATATAAGTGCTGATCGCTTTTTCCTCTTCCTCTTTTTTCATCAACCACCGGACGGAGCATCTTCCGTAACTGCACGGGATCCTGATCAACGATCACGGCAATCAGCCGTAGAGATATACATAAGTATCAAATGCAATCCCCATTAACTCTCTTTAAAATATGAATTTTATTGAATCGCTACATTATTAGAATTTAATAAGTGAATAATGAAAATATCTTTGTTAGACTAAGACCAACAGTTGAAATAAATCACACATAATTGAATTACAATTATAAATCAACTCGTGATTTAACATTTGGTCCTTGCGAGCCAAATTTTAATCAGCAAATTGGCAGCGGAAAATTTACCCTAATTTCTTATGCAAAGAAGCAACATTCGCCTTAGCTTTGACAGCGATCACTCGCTGAACACACCCACTCACACATAATTTTTTCGGCAACCGGCAAAATCATTGTGTACAATACAAGTGTGTCATCTAAGCGATAAACGTCAAAACTGCAAACAGCCTCGCTCACCTGATGCAAATCTCAGGTCTAGAGTTGCATTTTTGGTACGTAAGTGTACTTTAAGCTGAGTTGCATTTGATCGTTTTATAAAACTTTGTAGTATTTACAATAATATAGTTGCAAAATTTATTAAAATTAGAGTCAAAAAAGTCTAGAGAAACTGAACAAAATATAAAGCGCATACGTGTAACATGTTTCCCTCAGGAAAAATTTCATTTCTATAGCTGTTTACGCAAATGCAAATGGGTAAAATTATATAAACGCTTTGGTCGCTTCAAAGCAAAGATAACGCAAGGCGTTTCATTGTTTTTCATATCGCGTTGTCAAAGCGTAGGCATGGAACCAAATCTTTCGATGCTTCACCCGAATGGAGGATTTACAGCTCTTTCATTGCTTGGCAAGGAATCTCATTCTTATATTATGGACCTGTCAAAGCGTTAGATCGACGCAATACAACCAAACCGTCTTTGTAAATCCGCCCTAATTTATGTCGCTGTGAAAGTCTCCCGCAAATAAAACGGTGCTGAGAGTGGAAGCCAACCAAAGGAGCAGGCAAAACTATGAATGCATGAAAGTTAGACTATTAGGTATGTTTTTGACCAGATTGCACTAATAAGAGCGGTACGCAGATCACAAGAAAGTAAAAATTCCGTATAAAAAACGCTCAAGAAAATTCCTTGTGGTAAATTTTCTTGAGGTACTACGCAGTTTACAAGAAATTTAGTACGCTAATTTACTACCATTTTTCCATCAAATTTGCATACGGCAACACCGGTTTCCGCAAGAAATATGTCAAGTGCCATATATTTCTTGAAGAAAAAAGGTAAACAAACTGGAAAAATTAGGTAAGCACATGGTTTTTTAATTTTTTTGCAATAAGTAATTATTATTTTATTTCAGAAATGGAAATAACAATACCTGCAGCACCAAAACGCAAAAAGCGCATAATGAATTTCACGGGGTAGGGCACTTATAAGGGAAGTGACATTCTTTACATTTATTTTGTTTATGTGCTCTTCTTCTTGCATGATTCACTATTCACCGTGGTTTTTTAAACGTCAAAATTACTTCCATACTACTATTTTTTGCGCAAGAAAAAAGGCAAAATTTTTCTTGAGCAATTACTTGTGATCTGCGTACCGCTCTATATAATGAACTTGGGTACAGAAATTCAGAAATCCTAGAAAATACTTTCCCAATATACTTTGTTATAGAGTTTAAAAAGTTTTTCACAATAATTTGAAAAAATATACGTTTTCTATGCTTTTAGTAGTAGATTACATAATTAAAAGTTAAATTGAGACGTGGTGAAAGTAAAAAGTGGTGTTAAACTGCTGCCCACCGTGGGACTTATTAAATATTTTGTCTCCAGCAAAGCTATATTGTTGGCTCAACGAGGGAGCACTACATCAACAAGCGGTACACACGCAATTCCTAAGAGATATCCCAACAGGCCATCTGATAAAGTAAATAATTAAAAGTATGTCCAGGTGAGTCCCAATCTTGGTTCCAATTTTATTCAAACGGCATAAATGCAGTTACCGGTACGGTTCTTATGTATATATATACATGGTCTTAGAGGTACTCGCAGGGCCGTAGAGAGAAAATACGGGCTCTGTACTAAACAATTTACGAAAATTTACTAAAAGTTAAAGTATGGATACCATGCGTGATGAAGTCGAAGGATAGGCTGCGACTTCTGCAGAATCAGAATCTGTATATACTGACACAGGATTGGAATGTACTTACTGTATCTCGGCCTACGGAGGAAGGTCTGTTCTACATATTCCACATAAACAAGAAGGCAGAGGATATATTGTATACGCAGCTTGGCGAAATTTCCTGGGGTGCAGGGAAAATTTGAATGCGACTCTGGAAAGGAAGTCCCGAGGATGACAATTCTAACACGCTAGAAGTTGGCGAAGTCGAAAAGGACCTCAAAGGCCTTAGAGAAAGGGGACAGGTGGAGGAGGCGAACGGCACAACGAAGGTTTTAGAAGAGGACTAAGAATAAGAGAAGTCCTGAGAATAAAAATCGTAATTTGCAAGAAGTTTGGAGGCTGAAGGGGGGGGGGGGGGGGGGGATAAACAGTACAATGGTGCTGCGAGTCTTTCAGATAAACCTCCAATACAGTAAAGTGGGTCCTCGTAACCCTTGAGGAGTGTTTGTTTGACGTAGCGGTGATCTAGGAGCCGTATCTCTCATCGGAAGGAAAGGTTTCTGGCCTCAGCGCGCGCGGAAAGAAGAGTGCGAGCTACAGACATGGTAAGGAAGCAGCTGCATTCAAACACGCTGCCTAATTACACTACTTAGGGCCTCGCAGTGGTGGCCGTTGAGCAGAAGAATAAACAGGCGTTTATCCTGGCATCCTGCTACATGGCCCACATTGCGGATTTTCCACCGATGTACTGCAAGAGGCTAGCACAGGACAAAGAGCGCAAAGGGCGGTTGGTCATACACGCGGATGCAAATGCGCACCACAATGCGTGGGGAGGAGGAGATACGAATGAGAGAGCCCAAACTCTATTTTGTTACATTCAGCAAACCAATTTCCAGGGAGGTGTCTCCACATACATTGAACATACAGATAAAGTAGCGTTAACAACTGCAACGAGGCTCAGTGCCTCGGGACAGCTTCAGCGTAGACCATACGGTCATAGTAGTATAGCGTCATTAACTACAGGACGAGCAGACTACCTGATTCCCTATCTGCGATTCGAGGCTGTTCTTAAGGCCACAATAGAAGTGGATGGTGGGCGCAAGGGTGCCTAAATGGCGCACGAGGCGATACATGCATACAAAGATGGTTCCAAAGTAGTGGAAGGAGTCGGGTCTGCGGGTATACTGTGCTGATCCGGAAATAAGCAGATCCTACAAGCTGCCAGATGTTCGCTGTAGCGTTTTCCAAGCGGAAGTATTAGCCGTAACCAAAGCAGTAGAATCACTGGGAAAGAATGGCTTAAACTGCAGCCGTGTTAACTTTTATATTGACAGCCAACCAGCAATTAAGGCAATAATCTCGCATAGCACATCATCTAAAAGTGTGTTAGAGTGTAAGAAATCCCTGGAAAGAATCGGGAAGGGGAAAATCATACAACTATACTGGGTCCCAGGGCATATGGGAATAGATGGGAATGAAAAGCGGATGAACTAGCTAAAAAGGGTGCATCCCTTGATGCTTGCTGCGTAGACGTCCCAGTCAGATTGAGCTAGAAGTGCATATGATCGACCAAGCGGGAAAGGCATGGGTCCAAGATAGGGGCTGTAAAGTGCCGAATATTATGTGTAGGTCTTACAACCTTAGACTAACAATGTTGTTTCTATCATTAAAAAGAGAGGACTGTATACTCATGACGGGTATTCTCTACTGTACAATGCCTTCTGGCGTCACATACTTTTATATTAAGCTTGATCAGTGATAGCAGATGTAGGTAGTGCGGGTTGGAGGAGGAAAATATCGAGCACATTTTGTGCTCGTGCCCTGCGCTTGCCATTCTAAGACTCCAGCTATTAGGACTGATACGTCTGTCAGATCTAGAAGCAGCAAGTGGCATACGTCCTAGAAGGCTTCTAGTATTTCCTAAGAGGACGGAGTTATTTTACAACATAGGTAATAGGAGTCCACGTTGTCCCTAGTTCATATATTTCAATAATTCGATACACCATTTCGGAGCTATTGTGTTAAAAAAACCGCATTCAATCACGGCTCGTATGTTAAGATTGGGCCCCTGGTTTTTGATAGGGCTTGGTCTTTAAATAAAATTCTGGTAACAATACGGACTCACTCAGTCTATGTGAGTTCCTCACGGACCGGCCAGTTCAACCTAACCTAATCAAAGGATTGATTGGTACACTCCCAATTTTACCGACTGTGTTAAGTCTCAGGAAAGACTTGTAACAACTGTCACGGTATTAACATTAGTAGCTACTAAATCATATTCAAAATCAATACGTCCAATGCCAGCTTTTGAAAAATCATCAGAACGATCCTTAGCTAATATCAAAATAGATTCTTTAATTACAAGTGTAGAAACATTACACTTTTCAGCACGCTTATATTAGCTTCACTTGTTTGCGCTAGGCGCGGAAAGAGACCCATCTAACGGCAATTATTGAAGAAGGCAGTGGTTAAATAACTTGCTACAAAAGGAGTTGTGCCTAACATCGGAGACAAGGACCTCTGTACTACAGCGTGTTGTTTAGTTTTTATACCCAGCTGTACTTGTGCACAGGGTCTTATAACTTTGATTGGATAACGGTTGGTTGTACAGGTATAAAGCAATCGAGATAGATGTAGACTTCTAATAAAAAACGATTTGTTTAAACGTAGTGAATGAATTTTTTGACTGAAAAAATCTTATTAATTTTGTACAAAAATCATTCAGGAAAAACATTGCTTACTAAGATGTAATTATAGTATTGTAATTCAAGTACGCAAGTATTAATTGTAAATGTTTTCTTTTTGACATATTTTTTGTGAAAATATATGCTAACATAGAATCAGTCGAAAGATTGTTCAAACAAACATCGCCTTTCTTTATGATTTCTCTAATGAAATGATATCTGATATCTATGTGCTTGCTACGTGCGTGATGTACTGGATTCTTTGCTAGTTGCTGAGCGCTAAGATTATTGATTCCTTCATTTATTAGGCATTTTCCTTATATCTATGTATGTACATATTAAAATAACATCGTAAAAGCAAACAATTTAATCGTATATATATGGGATATATGTACAAGTAGATATAGGAAAAGTTAAGACATTTTTATGCCAATTCAGCATAGTGACAAATGTTAATTATAGCAAATATAAAAAATACAGTGGGGTGGACTGTTAAATAAAGTGCTTAAATTTTAAATAGTTGTTTAATTTAATTATAGTATATAAAAAGATTCAGCTAAAATTCCAACAAACCCATGGGTAAATGAAAGGAAAAGCAATTAAAATTATGAAGTATTTGTTATTATAAACGGTTTATGTAGCTGGCTGAAGCAAAACTTCGATTTCATTGTGTGCGAGGCCTAAGAGGAAGGACTTAACACTTTCTGTAAATTGCCGAAGATTCCGTAAAGTACGTATTTCGGTGGGAAGTATATTAAAGAGTTTTCGTGAAACAATTGTGAAAAAATTGCTTGACTGTGTGGTTCTGGTCGAAGGTACAACGACTCTAGTTTGTGAGTTAGTCCTCAGGTTATATGTTTCCGACCTCATACTTTGCAGGTAGCCACATCTAATGAAACAAATTTTTAAAACTTAAGAAATAATACAGGTCCTTGACTGGGAGAATCCCTAGACTTCTAAAAAGTTCTCTCGATGGATGTAGCCGGTTAACATTAGATATTTTTCGAACAGCATACTTTTGCAATACTAGTAAAGGCTGGGTTTTGTTAAGGGTGGCGCCACCCCAACAGCTGATTCCGTATATTAATTTAGAATGAAAGACCACATAATAAACTATTTTGAGAAGATTGTTGGAACCGGAAGTTCTTAGATGATAAAGACAACACAAAGAGAATTGAAGATATTTTTTTAGACGGGATATATGGTTACCCCAGCTCATATTCGTATCAACCGTTACACCCAGATACTGAAATTCATCAACATAGTATATCGTGAAGCATTCCTTACTACAGGCCACAAGCGAGGCGAAGGTACCGGATTGAAAATCTTGGCATATATTGTCATGTAAAGCAAATCGCTCGCAAATCGCAGAATGAAAAACAATACTCACATCCGGTGGTTTTTTTTTTTATTTAGACTAAAACTCATGAGTTTGGTCTTATTGCTAGCGACGAGCTTATGTTTTGCAAACCAAGTTCTCAGTAGATGTACATCATGGTTTATACTACTTATCAAATCAAGGGTATTAGGAGAACTATAGGCCATCGCAAGATCATCTGCGAATGCAGTGACTTTCCCCAAGAAGGGCATATCAAAAATTGAATTAACATAAATTAAAAATAAGATGGGACCGAGCACGGAGCCTTGCGGAACCCTTCTCGTGATTGGATTAGTTTTCCCCAGCTTTCCGCAAACTCTGACGCATTGTACCCTTTCAGAAAGGTATAATTGAAACCACTTATGCACAAATCCTCGAAAACCGGCATCATATAATTTATTTATTAAAATAGCATGATCTACCGTGTCAAAAGCTGTGGTTATGTCTACGAAAAGACCAGCGCAATTTTTTTAATGTCCAGCTCTTGATAAATAAAAGAGCAGAATTCTAGGAGAGCATCTTCATTAGAGCGGTTTGCTCTAAAACCAAACTGCCTTGGACTAAAAAAGCTTCTGCTTTCTAGAAACTGCATAATTCGATTTTTAAGAGCTTTTTCAAAGACCTTAGATATAGAGGATAGAAGTGAAATAGGCCTATAGTTATTTTTATCTTCCCTGTTACCCTTTTTAAACACGGGTATAATAATTGCACACTTCAAAGCATTCCTGTAAAAACACTAGTATTAAATAGGTGCTTTAGTACGTCCAGCAAATTAAGGGCTATGTTTTTAAGAAGTTTATTTGAAATACCGTCGTAGGAGCTCAGTGCCTGTGAAGGGTTCAAACATAAAACTGCACCTAGAAATAGATGCGTCACCACTGGACATGATGCAGTTGCAGGAAGAAGTATTACATTGACCAACATACACAAAAAAATCATTAAAAATATCAGCAACAACAGAAGGGGCGTCAATCATATTGCCACAATTATTCAGACCAATAACCCGTATTTCGGTTGATAATGCTATTTACAACTTCCCATTCTTTTTTAGTGTTCCCATGGCAGCTCAATAGTCTACTCCGGAAATAAGTATCTCGGTGCGATTTTATGTCTTTATTTAATTTTTTGCACAACTTTTTGTAACGAGATCGAAGCGCAAGATTTCTTGGATGCTTTCTACACTTAACACCTAACTTATTTTTCAATTTAATACTTTTTAAAACGGCAGAATGCATCCAGGGTTTAAGCTTGGTTTTGGATTTACGTCGAGCACAAGTGAAACTAGAGAATTCTATGGGACCATGCAATATATTTATAAACAGAGAGTATGCTTTTGAAATATCTTTCTCAGCGTAGACAACAACCCAATCCTCATAAAGCAGCTTTTCATTAAGCATGGAATAGTTTATCATATTCGTTTTTGTATTGCTCATTAAATCTTTCTTTTTCATATGGAACTCAAGTTTGACACCAGGCATACTGTGATCTGTAATACCTAGTTCAAAATTAATGCCAGTGCACGCACACAAGCTGCTAAGACGGCAAACAATATGATCCAGGCAAGTGCCAGAACAGTTCCTTGTCGGCTCACTTAAGTACGATGTAAAACCGTGACTGGCCAATAGTGCTAGGTAGCTTTCAGATACCGCATTCAACTGCATTATATCTATGTTCAAATCACCTAATATAACTCCATCCCTCTCTTTTAAACCATTTAAAGCTGAGTACTCTTCCAGAAAGGCCTGACTAATTTCAGAATGTAACCTATATACACATATTAAGGCTAAAGTTTTTTCACCATTTTTTAGCAAAACTTTCAAAATATCAGCACTTTGCACGTTGTATTTAGCAATAGTACAATCAAACGTGTTTCGCACAAAAGCTCCCACACCTCCAGCAGAATAATCGTCATTATTATTTGCAAAAAAGTTATAATTAGGAATATCATAAAAGCTATTCTCATGAGAATATATCCATATCTCCGACACAACTATTATGTCTGGGTAGACTGGAAACGTTTCTGCATTACACAGTAGAGAATCGAAGTTTTGCCGCAGACTACGTATGTTTTGATGCAATATATAAATACAATTTTCAATATAAGAAAGCTGGTTAACATTATTTAAAGGGCTGTTATTGATAGGGTTGTCGATGTAGAGATCATTGTAATCCATTATAAGTTAAAGAACTCAAAACAAAATAATAAAAACGATAAAAATAAAAAAGTTAGTCCGGAATACCACACAGATCATCAAACGATCGTACAACAACAACTGCATCATTATCAGCTTTTCTCAACATAAACTTAGTATTACTAAACCGCGCATATTTATATTTTTTTTTCCTTTTTAATTTTATTAACAGCATTATACAGAGCTCTGTTAGAGGGTGTGATGCTGTTATTAATGTATATCTTGTGCTTACTGCTGGCGCCCGTAAAAATCTCGGTTATTAGTTTCTTTTTCGCCACATTTTTTGCACTCATTACTTTTTTCTTATACTGTTTTCACACAGAAACTTAATGATCTCATTTCACCTGCTAATGAAATCGTAAATTTTTTGCTTTCACACAGAAGTAACTGCTCGATTAGTATGAAGGATGAGACAGACAATCATGGCGGAACGATACAAGGTGGGAGCATGGTGACATACCTACAAACAAAAAAAATTCCATGTACTTGTAAATTCGATGGACAAATGTCAAAATCGTACTGCGCCGGTAGTTAATGTATCAAATCAAATAAAAAAGATTATAATCAGCTGTTCGATGCGGCCACCTTGTATCGTTCCGCCATGCAGACAATGACATTTGCTTTGAAAACTAAGAAACGGAAACGGAACGCTGCCAACAGAGTTGCATTGTGCTTTTGACTTCATTAGGCATTCGATTAGCTACTAATGAAATAATAATAGATTCGAATTTTGTAGGGAAGATTGAGCTCAATAAGCGTCTTAATGCAGAAAATTGCTTTTATTATTCAATAAGCCGTCTGTGTGAAATTAGTATTAAACTCAAGCGAAGAGAATCGCAAACAAAGAATTTTGCGCGGTGAAGAGGAAGAGTCATTGTATTGCTTGATGTAACTTCTCTCAATTTGACCAGGCGACACAGAAACACCCATAGCGTTTACAATTATTTTTCCAATGCACTCGTCTATTTTGTCGGTGGCTATGTTAGGAATACCAACAATTTCAACGTCTCTCTTCAGTCGCTTCTGCTCACTCCAATTCACTTAACGTTCCAGCTTTGCGACTTTTTCTTTCAGCGCGATATTCTCCCCCTTCAGTCTATTGATTGTCTCCAAAAAATCAATGTTTATTGCTTTGAGACTTATTATCTTGTTATACAAGAGTTCAAGTGTTATGTTTTTATCACTTTTCTCTGCATTTACCGTAGTGCCGCTAATTGGCATTTGGTTTGTTGTGTTATTGGAATTTTGTGTGGTTTTTTGTTGTGGCTGCTCAGCTGAAAAACTGGTTTTACTTAGTTGTTTCAAAGGTTGATTTGTTGCCAATTTATCTCGACTCAAAAAGTTTCGGCGCTCAGACGAGCACTGGTTGCAGCGATATTTCACATTTTGTGTCGTTATGAACTCTATTTCCGCGGCGTTCATTTTGACACACAGGCCATGGAAATAACTATTTCAATCTCTGCATTTAATTTTTGTTCAATCAAAGCGATCAACCTTTTCTCTGCACACTACACAGTTCATTTTTTAAATAGTTAAAAGTTTGTGGAGATGTGTATGAAACACTTAAAAACAATATTTTATTAATCCTTGTTGCAAACAAGAGTTTTTAGTCATGTATACTAAGCGCGCACCCCACAGCACAAAGCAAACGCGTCCGTTCACGACACTGATGACCTGATATATCATTCAAAATTGCTGTTGGTGTACTTTCTTCGACACATCCGATTTCTATGATTAATCTCCTCAAATGAATCGCTTCTTTGACTGCTGATGATAGCGCCATATACTCCGCTTCCGTGCTACTAAGAGCTACACTGTGCTGCTTTTCTGACTTCCATGATTTTGGGCCATTTGCTAAACACAAAACGTAACCCGTATATGAGTTGCGATCGGACTGATCACCACCCCAGTCAGCATCCGCATAACCTATCAAAGCCTTTCCAGTAGCTTCATATGTTAACTTTTTGTCGATTGTTGTGGCCAAATATCTCAATACATGTTTCACTCCTGCCATATTTTCAATATGTGGATTTGTACAACGCTGTGCAAGCTTCGCAACTGAATGCAAAATATCAGGTCTTGTTGTAAGTTCTAGCCATATCAACGCACCCACCGAAGATTGATAAGTCTTTAAATCTACCTTCTTACATGTATCGTTATTACATACAACTTGATATCCAGCGTCAAGCGGTGTCGCTACAGGTCTACAGCTCTCAATACCATGCTCTTTTAATAGTTCCTTTATATAATATGTCTGGCTTACCGTTATATTACCACGCTCACCTTCAAGTTGAATGTCCATTCCCAAAAACGAATTTAGAGGACCACCGTCTACGCTTTTGAATATCTCGGTAATACTTTTTTTAATATGTAATAAACCTTCTTTCGTTTGACTTGCGATGATAATGTCATCTACATAAACCAAAATTAGATTAAAATTTTGATTTCCGTGTTGTCGATATAAACACGGCTCATTGTTGCAAGGAATAAATCCGATCTCACGCAGAGTGGTGTCCAGTTTCGCATTCCACTCCCTTCCTGACTGTTTCAAACCGTATATGGCCTTATCGCCGCAAACAAAACCTTCCGGTTGTTTGATAAAAACAATATCTCGTAAGTCGCTATTAAGATACGCCATGGTCACGTCAATTTGATGCATATATAATTTTAGCTCTACAGCGAGAGCAAAAATCAATCGAATGGTTTCAAATCTACATACAGGCGCAAATGTTTCATTATAATTTACATCCCATTTTTGAGAACATCCTTTAGCTACCAAACGCGCTTTATATCTTACATTATTGCCGTCATTATCTCGCCAATTTAGAACCAATTACTGACTCACCTGGTGGCAATTCAACTTGTGTCCATGTTCCATTTTTTTCAAGTGCCGCTAATTCAACTTGCCTTGCTTGTTTCCATTCTTCACATTTTGTGCTCGAAATAGCCTCTGCATAGGTCTGTGGAATATCTTCTTTTACTGCACTACTCAGAATATTATAATGTTTCTTGGGACGACCTCTATTACCACGAATAAGTCTTGGTCTATCTGGACCAATTTTTGGAGTACCACTACCTTCGTCACTTTCTTCGTCTTCTTCCGCTGTGTCAAAATTTTCTTCTTGGACATTTTCACACTCACTTTCAACACCATCAGAAATACCTTCACCTTGGCTCTCTTCTTTTTGATTCGGACTTTGAAATTCGGCGGTCTCAATATAAAATTGGAAACTGTCATTAGCTGCCTCTTTTTGCATATTCTCATTAAATAGAACATCTCGACTCTCAATTACCTTCTGCGTTTTAGCATTATACAGTCGATACCCTTCAGATACCATGGAATAACCCACCATTAACAAATTCTCACCTTTAGCTTCAAATTTTCCCTTACGGAATTTGTTCAAAGCAACAGCCTTTGAGCCAAATATGCGCAAATGACCAAATAAGGTTTTCTTCCGTTCCAAATTTCATACGGGGTTTTGTTACCAATAGCTTTTGATGGACACATGTTTCTAATATATGCTGCAGTCGCAACTGCTTCCGCCAACAACTTCGAGCTGAGGCCAGCATGAACCAGCATTGAACGCGCTGGCGACACCATTTTGTTGCGGTGTGTATGGAACCGACAACTCCCGACGAATACCGTGTTGCTGCAAATGATCTGTAAACTCTCCATTCACATATTCGCGGCCATTATCACTGCCTAACACCTTAATGTTACGTCCAGTTTGTCGTTCCACGTGTTGCTTGAAAACTTTGAACTTTTCAAAAACTTCTGACTTAGCCTTCAAAAAATATACAAATATCTGCCTTGAATTATCATCGATAAAAGTAAGGAAATATCTGGAGCCACCTAGTGAGCTTACATTGATAGGGCCGCATACGTCGCTATGAATCAGCTCCAACAACTCTGTAGCACGACTCTCAGAACTTGAGAATGGCAAAGTATGTATTTTGCTTACCATGCATGTGTCACAATGAACTTTTTCACTGCTTTTAATTGATGGCATTCCACGAACCATATCATGCTGAACTAACTGACTTAAACTTTGATAATTTAAATGGCCGTATCTGTTATGCCATATTTCCCGCTCACCCGTAATGGTGAACAAACGCTCTGTTTCACTTGAGATCACAAACAAATTTTCATGTTTCATAGCTTTGAGTATAACCGCATTTGCTGCATTCTTCAGAATTGCATGATCGGACGAAAAAAATGCTATCAAACCATGCTCAACTGCTTTACTCACCGATATGAAATTCGCCTTGAGCTTTGGTGAATAAAGAACATTTTTCAAAACTATCTCTCTTTGCTTGTAAAACAATTTCACTTCGCCTTTGCCCTGAGTCTCTATGTACGCATCCCCTGCTAGCATTATTTTCTCCTTATGATCTGTTAACTTAGGAAATAAGGTTTTGTTATTGCACATATGAGATGTGGCACCACTATCAAGATACCATGATGTCTTATCAAGAGCTTTTGTTTCTGCAACACCAACCATAGAAAATGAGGATTGTTCCCCTTTCTTACCTTTCTCACATTTGCTCGCATAGTGGCTTTTTTTGCCACACTTAAAGCATTTACCAGTAAAACGGGACTTTTCTTTCGCCGATTTCTCATGTTTCTTTGCTGCAGCATTGCTAGCACCAAACGCCTGCTGACTATTTTCAACTTGAATATCAGCATGTTGACCTCTTCTTTCCGCTTCTTCCAAAAGTTTAACCTTAGGCAAGTTATACTTAGGAAATTCATCCCGCGTTTCGATGCCAATTACAAAATTTTCAAACTCTCTTGGTAGACTAGCTAGCAAAATGATCGTTTGAAGCTCTTCTTGTAAGTCAATACCAGTTTCGGATAATTTCCCTGTAACCTCCGCAAAAGAATTCAAATAACTTACATACCTTCGCCTTCCCGCATACGTAGGTTCAGCAACTTGTTATATAATGCCACCTTTTGTACTGGTCCTCTAGGTTTATACACATTCTGAAATTGTTCCCACGCCTGTGCCGATGCCTTCGCTTCCTTTAAATGTAGCAACTGATTAGATTTCACGCTTAAAACAATTGTTGCCAATGCTTTCTCGTCCAGCAACTCCCACGCCGTTTTCTCATCAACAGTCATTGAAGCTTCTAATTTGGTATGTCCATTGACCACTCTCAAAAAACCGCCATGTACCAAAACGCTGCGCATTTGAACGCACCAGGAGTCATAATAATTCGAGTCATCCAATTTGTCGATCGAATAAAGTGGCGAAGCCATTATAAAAATTCGCGATTTCATTTGCAACCGTACATATAGAAAAACTAGCACAATTCAGATTGCGGGTCTGGGCCCATAACCTAATGAAAAGCGATTTATTTAAACGTAGTGAAAGAATTTTATTGACTGAAAAAATCTTATTAATTTTGTACAAAAATCATTCAGGAAAAACATTGTTTACTAAGATGTTATTATAGTATTGTAATTCAAGTACGCAAGTACAAAGTATATAGGTAAATTTTTTAACAACTTCCATATATCAAAATCATCAGTATCGAAAAAAATTTGATTGGGCCATATCCGTCCGTCCGTCTGTCCGTTAACACGATAAGTGTAATGAGTAAATATTGAGATATCTTCACCAAATTTGGTACACGACCTCATCTGGACCCAGAATAGATTGGTATTGAAAATGAGCGGAATCGGATGATAACCACGCCCACTTTTTATATATATAACATTTTGGAAAACACAAAAACCTGATTATTTAGTAAATAATATACCTAGAACGTTGAAATTTGAGAGGTTGCCTTTACTATAACGAATGCTTTGAAGAAAAATTAACCAATCGGTTAAGGACATCGCCCACTTTTATATAAAAGTGTAATAAAACATATATTTTCTCTAACAGAACGGCCTACTGGAGAAACCACGTAAAAAGAAAGAGCCGGCTACACCACCTCGCAGGTGGTGTGGAAATGTGTACATACTATATACAATGTGATTTACAATTGCGATATCTCAAGTACGGTGATACTTATGAGGATTACTTTTGTAGAGAATTTCGAGATCTACAACTTTGGTCTGAGTTATTTTTTGATAGTACTTACCGCTTTTGAGAAAACCCTTAAATAATTTTGTTTAGCTCAAATGGCATAGGTAGGGATTTTTATATTTTATGGTAAACTAAAGGTCCTCACCAAAATTTGGCTTTGTCGTAATTTTTGTTATTTTATACATTTATGTCTAAATTGGCCGGGCTATTAACTGGCTACTCATATTTTCTCAAATAACTAGATTTTAAAAATGAAAATTAATATGCAGTCCAATTTTCTGTAGACATATTCAACAAAAAAGTTGGTTTGAAACACAAATGGGCAATTCATGGTAATTCAATTTATTTACCGCGAGCAAACAAAAAAACCTTTCTTCCATTCTTTGGCCATTCGAGACAGCCGTTCTCCTGTCAACTTATTTCACAGGGACGTTATGTAGAAATGAAAAGATTTTTCACTTGTTGGAACCCACAATGGCCAGAGCCATGCCCGTGTGACTTATACTATAAAATATTCACTAATATATTGAAACTAACTCTTAACTCTGACGCACTATGTGTAGCATGGTATAAGAATTCTAAGATAAAATCATTTGGAAATTTTGTATGCTACCCGTCTTCGATTTGGTCGTCGAGCTTAAGGAAAGTAAAGTGAAGTAAGCTGAAGGCCTGTTTGCAGAGGCGGCGTAAGGCGTGGGCGGTGTGGGCCACCGCCCACGGCCTCGCGGTGATAAGGGCCTCGCGGCCCACAACGAACATATAATTGAAAAAGTATGAAAAATACCTAAGAACACGGCACAAGGCTGTTCTTATAATAAGCTAGCTGACCCCTCAGGCGTTTTTCTGCGTAATTGTACCTTTAAAACTTTTAACTAAAAAAAGGACCTCTGGTAATTTTTTAAAGAGACCGATCTTAATTTTGCTTAGTCCGAAGATGATTTTATGGCAATTATAGAAAAGAAACTTGAGATGTGTGGACTTTTTCTGCTTTTCACTTTATAGAATGTCAAATCTCCCACCAACTTTGTATAAAACTTTAGAATTTAAATTAATGTCATTAGTTGAGAATTGTTAATATTGTGTCGGTTGTTGCACTGAACGCCTCACTTAAAATAAATTTTTAACTTAAAGATATTCCAATCTTCGGCGCCACAAATTTATGTTTATGTAATAATCAATATTTCTGTTAAAATCAATTATTTCGAAATCTCATCTCTTCCGTTTCTGACAATTTGTTTATATTTAGCCTTGCAACATTAGTTGGCGTTAAGCTGCTGTAGCGGGGAGCCCCTTTAACAGAAAGAGCATTGCTCGGGACTTTCCCTTATTAAAAAGCATTGTGTATCAAAACAAATGCATATGATATGTTACCTGTCAAATTTGACGCATAGCCTTTTCCAATGAAAGTACAAATCGCGTTCAGACGGAGTCTTGTTCGTTCCTTTAAATAAATAATAGCGTCACATATTTTTAAAACTATAACAAGTGTTTAAAAAGTTGAGATAGGTAAGAAACCGTTATGTGATTGAAAATTGAGGTTATTATTTGTTTTATATCTTTTATTTGTTGTGCTAGAGTCCGCCTAATTTTACGGGTACAATATTGGCACTTTCTTCATAATTTATCAATCATGTCACTCTTAAGTACTAAGAGAGATAGAGATAAAGGGAGAAAATGGGAATCTGGTTCAGCAAAAAGAAAAAAAATCTGAAAGAGCTGTATCAAACCATGTTTTAAGTTCAGGTATGATGAAGTTTCTCAGTCGAGCTGAATCTAGTAGTACTGAATCAATTGAATCGCTTGCTTCCACTTCTCAACAACATGTGTCTGTATCCGACTATTCGGAAATTACTCCAGATGCACCAAATATTGATACCAAACGACGAGATTCGGAAAAAGAAATCAAGAGAGCATGATTGAAATAAGTTCGCCATCTGCTAGTAGAGCCAGTGATGTAGTGGAGCAAACATTTGCCAGTTTTGACGTGGGATTGTGGACGTTTCCCATGGCGGCTGCTAAGCGTCATGAAGTTAAGTCATCTTGATGAACATTATCCTCAAGATGATGATCATAGACACTTTTCCAATTTTCATTTCTCAAGAAATTAAGATTAATTGATATCATAAACTTCTTAGCCTCTCATAATTTGCATTTAGAGGTCACATAGAATCTCTCAAAACTGACGAAAACACTAAGAATTCTGGTAACTTTGTAGACTTATTTAAATTGATAGCTATTTATGATCCTACGTTACAAGAACACTTAAACCGCATTAATAATAAACACACCACTATCTAAGCCATGATACTCAAAATGAATTGATTACATTAATGTCAAATACACCTGTACACCAATAATACCTGTGAAGTGATTGGTAGGATAAAAGAGGCAAAATATTATTCTATTTTACTCGACTGCACTAGAGAATCTAGTAGAGTTGAACAAATGCCGGTTATTTTAAGATATTGTAATACATTAACTGGAACCATAGAAGAAAACTTTATCGGATTTCTTGCTGTCACCGAAACGACTGGAGAATATTTGGCTAATGCAATACTGAAAAAAATGGCTTAGATATTCAAAACTGTCATGGCCAAGGATACGACAATGCTGCTAATATGGTAGGCATATATAATGGAGTTAAAACTCGAATTCTAAATATAAATCCCAGGGCACTTTTCACACCTTGAGGTTGTCATAGCTGGAATCTCTTGTTGTTCGACGCAGCCAATTCTTCGGTGGCAGCAAAAACATTTTTTGGTTTTCTTCAGAAGATTCCTTTGCTTTTTTCAAGTTCCAGCAAACGCTGGAAAATAATCAAAGATAAATTAAAGCTTACGATGAAGCCTTTATCAGACACAAGGTGGGAAAGCAGAATCCAGGTGGTGAAGGCTGTATTATTGCAATTTAATGATGTTGTTGAATGTATAGAATACTTAAAATGCCAAAAGGAAAAATCGGACACACTCACTGATTGCGATTCCATTTTGAACGAAATGTTCAGTTTGGAATTTATCGTATCATTACATATCTGGTATGAGCTATTAACTCGTGTCAATACCATTAGCAAATTATGGCAATCTGTACAAGTCCATTTAAGCGTTACTCTTGAACATTTGCGTACATCTTGTGAATGGATAAAAGAATATCGACAAACTGGATTCGAAACTGGAAACTACTGAAAAACTGTCAGGATTTACACAGTGTTCTGCAAGTAGGTGAGAGCAGTGACTTCCAGCCTTATGAGTTGTATGAGGAGTTACTAAATATGATTCCAAATTTACCCAACTCTATTAAAGACGTGAAACATTTGCTACAATATATTATAGAGAACAATTTACCCAAATGTTTACATTGTCATTAGGATATTGTTAACAATACCTGTAAGTACTGCTTCCGCTGAAAGGAGCTTTCCAAAATTGAAACTAATTAAAATTATTTAAGAAATACTATGGATCAAGAAAGACTCTCGGCTTTGGCAGTTTTATCTATTGAAGTAGATATAGCATCTAAGTTACAAACCAATCATTGAGGAGTTCAGTAAGACCAAAAGTAGAAAATGTTTGTTTCTTTAATTTTTTCACCACACTAATTTTAAAAAAAAATTTTTTTATTGTTTCAAAAAGTTATATGTATGTAAAAATGTATGATTGTTTCTGAACGAATAAAAACCGTCTCATTTCAAGTGATTTTTTATTTTGAATTCCCTTTTTGTTTCACCATGATAGGGCCTCGCAAAATGTACCTCGCCCACATAAATTTTTTGTCTTGCGCCGCCACTGCCTGTTTGTAATTATTTTGTTCTGCCACGAACGCCAATTTAAGAACCAATATTAATTTAATGGCTACCTACGTCAAAGAGAGAATTTACCTCGTACACTTATACCATGGTGAGTAAATAGGGTGTTCGATTATTCGGCTTTTTTCAAAAACCGTTTTTCCGATTATTCGAAAAATGTTAATTAGAAAAAAACCGGTTTTAAGTTCTCAAACCCGGGGAAAACCGGATAAACCGGTTTTTTAGACATGTCCAAAATAATAAAATATCCGTTCAGCTAACAAAAAATGATCATATGTGAAGACTTTACTTATTGCGGTTAAAGTAATATTTTAAAAATAAAATACAGTTTAATTGTTTAGGGCTCAGTCTATTATTTTCTTTAGTCTTTATGAAACTTGAGAAATTGCTGGCCCGTCAAGCTGGACCCCCCAAACAAATAGTTCCAAAAACGATTCGTTTTTTTGATAACTCTTAATTGTTTTTTTTTAAACGTCAAAAGTGGAGGGTCCAGCTGGATCCCCCCCCCCCCCCCCCCCTCCTAAGCACTAGACCAAGCAAAAAACTTTAAATGTGGGAATTATGTGCTATTTATGTGCTCAATAGTGCAAAAAAGATATCGGTTTTTTGACAACTTTTAATGATTTTTTTAAACTTCAAAAGTGGGGGCCCAGCTGGGCTGTAATGTTTGGGAGAATGAAAATAAAGTAATTTAGGTTGCAGTGCCCATTTTGCGGCACCAGATAGAAGTTCTTTATTCAAAAGTTGTTTTCTTTTATACAAAATTGCTATGAGCTAAAATACTTTTACTTACACTAATACTTACAAACTAAGTGTATAACACACATATACGTTCAGTTCAGTTCATTTAGCTGTGGAATCTGCAACGCAAGCACAAATGAATCATGTTAATAATTTGTCTACAGGTAAAGGCTTGTTGCGAGCAAGCTCCAAACATGTGTCAATAGAATCTCAGGCCGTACCAAAGCGAGCCAAAATATATGTATGTACAAATGTATTAATATGTATGTAAGAGTCAATGCATTTTAAGACATTCCAAAACGGGTTGAAAGATATGTTTGTACAAATGAGTGAATAACTTAATGAGTGAATGCTACACCATCCGCCTTTTGAAAGAGTATATATATATAATTTTGTGCACGAATTATCTATGGCTACTCAAGTTATACTATTAATTTTTGAATTCGTTTGTGCTTACTTTGTTTGTTGGGTTTGTTTTTTTTTTTGTGTCAATATTTGATGACATTTGATTTCCAAAGAATGGTTCACATTTGTTTTTCTCTTTTGTTTTGTTTTATTATTGTATTTTTCCTTTGCATACAATAAAAATTTTCTTTGTGTTTACAAAATTAAAGTGATCTTATTCTATGAGTTTAAGTCTATTTTTATGTATTAAAATTTTCTTATTTTTATTGTTTTGATTTATGTTTTCTATGTTTCTATTTTCTACATTATTTTTATAGATATTTACTACTCTAAATGGAATTTCGAAATAGTAAAAGACTTCGTTTATTTGAGAACCAGCTTCAACACTAGCAACAATATCAGCACTGAAATCCAGCGAAGAATCAATCTTGCCAATAAATGCTATTTTGGACTAGGTAGGCAATTGAAAAGTAAAGTCCTCTCTCGGCGAACGAAAATCATACTCTACAAGTCACTTATCGTACCCGTCCTGCTATATGGGGCAGAAGCATGGACCATGACAACAGCAGATGAAGCGGCTTTGGGAGTGTTCGAGAGATAAGTTCTTCGAAAGGTTTATGGACCTCTACGCGTTGGCGATGGCGAGTACCGAAGAAGATTTAATGATGGGCTGTACGAGCTATACGCAGGCATCAACATAGTCCAGCGAATTAAAACGCAGCGGCTGCGCTGGATAGGCCATGTTATGCGAATGAATGATGATGCTCCGGCCAAGAAAGTGTTTCTATCCGAACCCGCCTATGGAAGCAGAGGTAGAGGGCGGCCCCCACTCCGTTGTGGTGTGACCAATTGGCGCCGGTTGGCGGAGCGAAGGAGCGACTGGCGCGCCTTGTTGGACGGCCATAACCGTTTAGACGGTTAAGTGCCAATTAAGTTACTAAGTAAATGGAATTATAGTAAAATTATTATTTTTATGAATTTTTTCTACCTTATAGGGCCCTCTATATCTACTATCTAACTTATGACCTGATTCATTTTTTACTAACACTAAATCTCCTAAATTTATTTCTTTATATTGCGTTTTCCTATCATAACTAATTTTTTGTTTTTCCTTAGCCTGTTTTACTAATTTATATGCTCTTCTTGCGCTATTTGTAACCTATACTTAATTTCTTTTTCTTAAGAAGTCGTAAATCTTTTCTCTTAAAAAGTCGTAAATCTGGGGTTTTTTGGCAAATACTAATTCGTATGGACAATAATTATGAACTTTGAATGGGGTAGTATTGTAACAATACGCAAAATATTTAAGATATTCATCCCAATCGTTTTTGTCAATGGATATGTAGGAACGTACATATTCATTGAATGTTCTATGACTACGTTCAACTGTGCCTAAAGTTTGATGGTGGTAAGGTATTGATGTTTTATCGTTTTTTTTAGAAGCTTGCATAATTCCTCAAATAATCTATTTTTAATATTTGCTTCCCATAGCTGTTATAATTTTCTTCATGCAACCATAAACTAGGATAAAATTTTCGAATATCGTTTTGGCTATTGTTTTTGCGTGTTTGTTGGATATTGGTATTGCAACTAAATACTTAGTCAAGTCACATACTATAGTAACTGCATATTAACTTCCATTTTCCGACCAGGGGAGAGGGCCTATCGTATCTATTTGTACTGTGTTGAACTCTTTTGTGGGCGTTTCGGTTATAATCATAGGCTCTTTCAAGTTTTTTATTTTTTTATTTTTATTACAGTGAACGCATTTTTTGATATATTTTCTGATATCGTATTTCATTCCTTTCCAATAGTATTTTTGTTTTATTTTATTTGTCATGCGATTTATTCCTGGGTGGCCACCAAAAACAGGATCGTCATGAAATTTGTGAAGAATTTCTTTAATTTTTCCGTTGTTTGTCACATGCATAACTTCTGCGCTTAATGCTATAATTAGATTTTTGAGAACTTTGCTACCAATTTATTTAAATGTGTCTACCCGGGTATGATTATTCTTAAACAATTTGTCCCCTAAGGACAATTGTATTTTTCTAATTCCTAAATTGCCGGCTTCTTTCATAAGCCTGGCAAAGAATTCAATCAATTCATCAATGATATTTGTTTCATTTTACTTGTAGTATACGATAAATGCTATGTTCAATGTTTTACATGTAGACTCGTTGTAATGTTTTGTGAAAATACCACTCTGTGCTGCGCACAGTAATGCCTTAAAAATGCATCACTGACGATCAGCATCGTCATGATCGCCTATAAATACTGTGTAAGCAATGTAATTGACAGCCATTCTCGTTTGACTGCCTTACCTGTTAGTTCGTCCAATATTGCTTTGGTCAACTAGCATCAATAAAGCATACATACAAACGAAATATTAGTACACGTGTTTTATTCGATTGTCTACAATTCTGTGTGCGACTCTCGTCCTAATATTGGACAGGTCCATTTGGAAGAGTAGACGCGGTCAAAGCATACATACAAACGAAATATTAGTACACGCGTTTTTATTCGATTGTCTACAATTCTGTGTGCGACTCTCGTCCTAATCATTGGACAGGTCCATTTGGAAGAGTAGACGCGGTCGCTACAACAAAAATAAGGAATTGTTGGCTCTGCCAATCCTATGAGCTATACTCTGAGGAATGGCAAGGCTAGCGTTTCATTGGCGCCCAACTTAGTGGCCTCGAATCTCGACAACGAACCGACTAGCGTGCACAAATGGCGACATTTTCACCCGAACAATTTTCCCAAATACTGGAGGCGATTTCAAGCGGCGGTAAAAGCGGTTCTTTTACAAAGTGTACATCACGCTTTAAAGGGCAACGGGATCCAGCAACGGTAGAGGAATTTGTTGCTGCTGTAACAGTATACAAAGATATAGAAACAATTTCTGACGCCGATGCATTACGTGGGATGCCGCTATTGCTCGAAGACTATGCAGCAACTTGGTGGATGGGAATAAAAGAATCCGTTTCAACATTCGACGACGCCACGCAATTGATACGAGCAACATTTTCTCCTCCAACACCCGACTGGAAGATTTACTTAAATATTTTTGAGCATAAGCAGCAAGTACGCGAAGCTACCGACAGTTTCATCTGCAAAAAGCGGCTGTTGTTCTCTCAACTCAAAGATAGCATCAGCGAAGTGGTGCAGTTGAATATGATCTACGGCCTCTTATCCATGAAAATTAGAGATCGTGTGCATCGTGATGCATTCTCGACATTTGACCAACTTATATCGCGTTGCCGTGATGCGGAATTGTTTCTGGCCGAATCCAATCAACTTCCGACGGCACCAGGTGAGAAGGCGGAACGCGCGGATAGGCCCAAGAGGTGCTCTTTCTGCCGATTACGAGGGCATACAGTGAACGTGTGTCTAAAAAAGAAAAAGGAGCAGCAGGCTCAGCAACAATCAACAGTGGCAAGTTCAAGCGGAACAGCGCCGCAAATCAAACGTACACCTGCGTTTGCATGCTACGGCTGTGGAGCACCGGGAGTGTACCGCGCGAATTGCACAAAATGTAGCGGGCACAGTAAAGACAGTCCTCAATATCTAGCGTTTAATGCGGTGAACACTACCATTGTTGGAAGATCCAGTCCGCTAATTCACATAGAGATGTTTGGGATGACAGGTGAAGATCTCTTCGACACTGGAGCGAAAACTTCTGTTGCCAGCGCTAATTTAAAGAAAGTATTATCGAGCAAGGGGTGTGTTTTCCAAGATGTCTTGGCTGACGTCATATTGGCAGATGGAAGCACGACCACGCAAAAAGTGTTATCAACTATTTGCGACATTACTATCGGCAAAGGGTTCGGAAAATTCGAATGATATCGCTTCCAAATGCTACAAAGAATCGTACCTTAATCGGATCGGACTTTTTGGAACAAGCACACATTGTGCTGAATATGGCACAACGATACTGGTATTTCGAAGATGAACCCAGAACAAAATATGATTTCGGCGCTCCAAGTGGGAGTAGTCTACCGTTTGCTATAGACATACCTGGTGCGCATGTGGTAACGAGCAATCGGCAATCGCCTCGAACTAAGGCTCTAAACGAATATTCAAATTTCGTAAGCTACGTCATAAGGCGTGATACTAACATCGACGATGCCGATTCTCCAGAAATATGTCCCGAAGTAAACTATGGGCCATCAGTAAAAGAGAAACGTTCAAATTCCAACGACTACTCTCCACGTTTAGTACAGCGAATATTTCAGAATTCACTCCCAGTTGGCGAATCTACGCCCGAGAATACATCTCGTCTATTTGCACCTCCAATAAAGGTAAAGATTAGCGGCTATGAAAAGTTTTGCGAAGAGAACTTCTTCTCGTTGAACTCCCTTGAATTGAGTGTTAAAAGTAAGACAGATGTTTGCGATCTAACTATGCAACAGAGCGTTGAGCTGGAAAAGGTACTATCTCAGCATAATGAAGTATTCGAAGAATCAACATGCGCAACACCATTTGCCGTGCACAGCATCGATACAGGCGAACATCTGCCAATCGCTTTGCCACCATATCGATTGGCACCGCACCGAAAGGCTCTATTAAAGAAAGAAATAACCGAAATGCTGAGGGTTGGTGTTATCATAGAGTGCGAATCACCATGGGCAGCACCTGTGGTTATCGTGCCCAAGAAATCAGGCGACATACGTATTTGCATCGATTACCGAGAGTTAAACGCCATTACCAAGCCGGATCGGTATCCTCTTCCACGGGTTGACGACTTGCTGCATGAAGCAAAAGCTACCAATTTTATGTCAACGTTGGATCTACAGGCTGGCTATTGGCAAATCGGTGTGAAGAAATAAGACCAGGACAAGACCGCGTTCGTTACGCCGTTTGGTATGTATAAGTTCACACGCATGCCTTTTGGTCTACGAAATGCGCCAGCAACGTTTCATCGGTTGATTGATCGACTCAAAACGTCTCTAAACAACGTAACTTTATTTGCATACTTGGACGATATAATTCTATGCTCGGTCAGTTTCGAAGAGCATCTTCGAGAGCTCAATATGCTTTTCGATCGAATTAAGCAATTTGGTCTTAAGGTCAATAAAAGGAAGTGCCGGTTTGCCTGCCGCGAAGTTAAGTACCTAGGGCACATCTTAACGTCAGATGGCATACGATTAGATCCAGAAAAAGTCGCCGCAATATCTCTGCGTAATCCTCCTAAAAATTTAAAAGGGCTACTATCGTTCCTCCAAGCGTGTTCGTGGTACAGGCGTTTCGTACCCCAATTCGCGGATGTTGCAAAACCACTTTCACAGCTGATTAAAAAGAATGCATCTTGGGTATGGACAGATGAACAACAAGCGGCGTTTGACAAGCTAAAGCAGCTGTTGATAACATCGCCTATCCTAAAACAAATCGACGAAAACATGCCATACATCATAAAAACCGACGCTAGCGGTTACGCATTAGGAGCAGTTTTGATCCAGGGGGAGGGTCCGGATGAACACCCCGTAGAATACGCGAGTAGACTCTTAACAAAAGCAGAGCAAAATTACTCTACCATTGAGAGGGAAGCTCTTGCCATAGTGTGGGCTGTCCAAAAGTATCGTGGCTACATTGAAGGATCCGAGGTAAAACTCATCACGGACCATCGGCCGCTTAAATGGTTAATGACGCTAAAGTCACCAACCGGACGCCTAGCCCGATGGGCATTACTCCTCCAACCATATAATTTAAATATTGACTATAAGCCTGGAAAAATAAATGTTGTGGCAGACATGTTGTCAAGGCCACCTTGTGAAGATAGACACGAAACCAAAGAACCGTGTCATATATGCTCATTTGCTATTGATCTTCCACGCCGTGGAGCGAAGGAAATCCGCGACAGCCAACTCAGTGATCCCACACTAAAAGGTATTATTGATTGTTTCGAGGGTGAGACTGATGATGCGGTACATTGGGCCAAGAGAGGATATACGATGAACGATGGCGTTCTCTATTGTTACAGCGACGAAGAGAACGAGGATGCACAGCTGGTCGTTCCGAAGTCCGAAGTTCCAGATATTTTAAATACGTATCACAACAAAGACACTGCTGGACATTATGGAATCGACCGGACTATGTCAAAGGTATCATCGCGTTATTATTGGCCAGGTATGCGGAAGGATATTGAGAATCATGTCAAAAAATGCGTTGAATGCCAGCGCTATAAGATAACGAACCTGAAGCCAATGGGCCTATACCAAACAAACTCCAGTAAACAACGTTTTGAAGCCGTAGCCATTGATCTGTTTGGACCATTACCACCGGATGCGAACGGAATGCAGTGGATTTATATTGTGGAAGATGTCGCTAGCCGTTGGGTGGAGCTCTTTCCACTAAAAGAAGCTTCTGCCGAGAGCTGCGCAAAAACGCTTATAGACGAGGTATTCCTACGCTATGGAGTCCCTAGACGAATAATCAGCGACAACGGTGTGCAATTCGTATCCGGTGTGATGCAGAAAGTTGCCTTCTGCCTGGGCATACGCCAAGTATTTACGCCATTCTACCATCCACAAGCGAATCCGGTAGAGCGGAAGAATCGAGACCTCAAGACGCAGCTGTCCATTTTGGTAGGAACAAATCATCGCGATTGGGCGGAGAGGCTGCCCGCCATAGGGTTCGCAATGAACACAACACGCTGCCAAAGTACTGGTCATACCGCCGCTTATCTTACGTTTGCGCGTGAATTGCGTACAATCGACGACGTCAACCATGACTTAAGAGCTATCGTCCATTCGGAAAACTTCATTGCTGAAATCACGCCGTACCTAAGTACACTCGCTGAGATGTTCAGAGCCACGCAAGAATGCGAACGAAAGCAACAAGACACTAACAAAGCCGTCACGAATAACCAAAGACGGGACCAAGAAGGTTTAGAAATTGGAGCTAAGGTGCTTGTGACCACTCATATTTTGAGTAATGCGGCAAAGGGTATAACATCAAAATTTATTCCACGACGAGATGGGCCTTACGTAATTATTGACAAACAAGGTTCTACCTCCTACGTAATTGCTCATGAGGACAATCTCCAGTATCCACTGGGTACATACCATGCATCATCACTGACACCATATCGTAGTTCTGTCAACGTTCCCGAAGCTCCGGTAAACATGATAAGACGCCGAGGACGTCCTCGAAAGACCAATAAATAGGATACATCATCGGGTCGATTTCTGTATCCTAGGGGGAGACTGTAACAACCATGATTAATGTCATCAATGATATTTGTTTCATTTTACTTGTAGTATACGATAAATGCTATGTTCAATGTTTTACATGTAGACTCGTTGTAATGTTTTGTGAAAATACCACTCTGTGCTGCGCACAGTAATGCCTTAAAAATGCATCACTGACGATCAGCATCGTCATGATCGCCTATAAATACTGTGTAAGCAATGTAATTGACAGCCATTCTCGTTTGACTGCCTTACCTGTTAGTTCGTCCAATATTGCTTTGGTCAACTAGCATCAATAAAGCATACATACAAACGAAATATTAGTACACGTGTTTTATTCGATTGTCTACAATCCTGTGTGCGACTCTCGTCCTAATATTGGACAGGTCCATTTGGAAGAGTAGACGCGGTCAAAGCATACATACAAACGAAATATTAGTACACGCGTTTTTATTCGATTGTCTACAATTCTGTGTGCGACTCTCGTCCTAATCATTGGACAGGCCCATTTGGAAGAGTAGACGCGGTCGCTACAACAAAAATAAGGAATTGTTGGCTGTGCCAATCCTATGAGCTATAATCTGAGGAACGGCAAGGCTAGCGTTTCAATTTTTTATATTAATTTCGCTACAAATTTTAATTTCGGAGGATCGAAAACGAGCTGGACTAGTCTCTTTACTTCACATTTATTTAGCGCTTCAAATATTATTGTGTTCTCTTTGTGAATTTTTATTTCTTCATTTTTACTACTGGAATCTTTATTGTTATAATTTTTCTTAGTTTCCGATCTAGTCGTAACTTTTAATATTTTACACGTTTTTACCGATATTTGCTTTAGGTCTTTAATATCTATGCGTGATAATGCGTCGGGTACATAGTTTTTTACCTGCGATATACTCCACCTCGAAATCATATTCTTCCAGATCTTATCTGATTCGAGTTAACTGTGATGATGGATTTTTCATCGAAAATAGGAATGTTAAGGGTTTGTGGTCTGTTTTGACCAAAAATTTTCTACCGTAAATGTATGGTCTAAAGTATGTTATGGCCCAATGAATGGCCGCTAATTCTATCTCAATTGTTGCTTTATTAATTTCTCCTTTAGTAAATGATCTTAATGCATAGGCAATTGGCAATTGTTCTCCCTCATACTCTTGGCTTAGCACTGCTCCGCAAGCATATCCACTTGCGTCAGTTGTTATACAAAATTGTTTATTGAAATCGGGATATTGTATGATATTATGGCTTATTAACGCAGCTTTCAAATAGTCAAAGAAATTTTGAAATCCTCTGTCCAGTCGAAAACTACATTTTTCTTGCAAAGTCTTGTTATTATTCTAGAATATTCTGCAAAATTTGGGATAAATCTGCTGTAATAATTGCAAAATGCGACGAATGTTTTCGCCTTATCCGCATTTTTAGGTGTTGGGAAATTTTTAACAATTTCGAATTTATTGGTGTCTGGCAAAATTCCTTTGCTTGTGCATTTATGACCAAGGTAAGTTACCTCTTGGTTGAAAAGTAAGCATTTATCCGGATGTAATTTTAAATTATATTTTCTACAAGTTGCGAAAACATCTCGTAAATTTTTAATCATACGATTTTCGGAGTATCCTAATACGACTAAATCGTCCATGTATAGGAATGCTTGTGAAGGTTTTAAGCCTGTAAATGCTAATGTCATCATTCTTTGGAATGAGTTCGGTGCTATTTTGAGGCCATACGGTAATCTTTTAAAACGATAAGTACTATTATCTGCTGTAAAGGATGTGATATCTCTTGACTCTTCGCTGGTGAAATTCAGACATTTAATCTAAGCATGAAAAATATTTAGCTCTTCCTAATTGATCTAGTATGTCATCAATTCTTGGTAAAGGTAATTTATCTGCGGTTAATTTTTTATTTACCTGGGTGTAATCTACAACCATTCTCCATCTTTTTTCTTGGTTATTCGGGAGTGATTTTTTCGGTACTAATAAAATTGGACTATTAAATTCTGAGATTGAAGGTTATATATATTAATTTATTTACTTGTTTATTAATTTCGCTCTTATGAGCTTCTGGTATTCTATAATTTTTTACGTAGACTGGGTTATTGTCTTTCATATGAAGTTTTTGTTTCTAAAATTTATTAGTGGTAATTGGTTCTATTTCCAATGAAAAAATGTCAATGAATTATTTACATAATGCATTAAGTGGTTTCTTTGTTAAAATTTGGACAATTTTTATTTAATCTTTCTAATTATAAATTTCATGAAAATGAAATGGTATATTAATTTCGTCACGAAACCGAAAATTGTAAGTCCTTAAAAGAAAATATATAGACCCACCATTAAGTATACCGAAATAATCAGGTTGAAGAGCTGAGTTGATTTAGCCATGTCCGTCTGTCCGTCTGTCTGTTTGTATGCAAACTAGTCCCTCAATTTTTGAGATATCTTGATAAAATTTGGTGAGCGGGTGTATTTGGGTGTCCGATTAGACATTTGTCGGAACCGACCGGATCGGACCACTATAGCATATATCCTCCATACAACCGATTTTTCAGAAAAAGAGGATTTTTGTAATATCTTACCCAATTTAACAGATTGAAGCTTCAAACTTCACCACATACTTTCGTATATTACACATATGGTTGCCTGAAAAGAGTTATGAGATCGGTCGTATATATAGTATATATCCCCCACAACCGATTGTTCAGATAAGGAACTTTTCGTAATTACTGCCCTATTTTAAGAGCTAGAGGCTTCAAATTTCAACGAATGCTTACGTATATAGCATATATTGTTGTCTGAAAAAATCATAAAGATCGGTGGTATATAATATATATATGGTGGTATATATAGTATATACATATAGTATATATATATATATTTTCGCAAATTTTAGCCCCATTTTAACAGCTAGAAGCTTCAAATTTCACCGAATATTTACGTATATAGCATATATTGTTGTCTGAAAAAATCATAGAGATCGGTTGTATATATAGTATATATCTCATACAACCGATTGTTCAGATAAGAAACTTTTCGCAATTTCTACCCCATTTTAACAGCTATAAGCTTCAAATTTCACCGATTGCTTACGTATATAGCATATATTGTTGTCTGAAAAAATCATAGAGATCGGTGGTATATATATTATATACTTCATATAAACTGTCATTTTGACCCCTTTTTTACGGCTAGAAGCTTCAAAATTCATCAAATTTCATCAAATAGTTACGTTTACGTCATATATTTTTGAAATACGTGATTCGTAGTCATAGTTTTTACATGCAGACCACAAAAAACGTGAAGCTTTGCATCCTCACACAGATTACCTACCTATTTTTATACCTTTCATGAAAATGAAATGGTATATTAATTTCGGTACGAAACCGAAAATTGTAAGTCCTTAGAGGAAAATAGATAGACCCACCATTAAGTATACCGAAATAATCAGGTTGAAGAGCTGAGTTGATTTAGCCATGTCCGTCTGTCCGTCTTTCTGTTTGTATGCAAACTAGTCCCTCAATTTTTGAGATATCTTGATAAAATTTGGTGAGCGGGTGTATTTGGGTGTCCGATTAGACATTTGTCGGAACCGACCGGATCGGACCACTATAGCATATATCCTCCATACAACCGATTTTTCAGAAAAAGAGGATTTTTGTAATATCTTACCCAATTTAACAGATTGAAGCTTCAAACTTCACCATATACTTTCGTATATTGCACATATTGTTGCCTGAAAAAATTTATGAGGTCGGTCGTATATATAGTATATATCCCCCACAACCGATTGTTCAGATAAGGAACTTTTAGTAATTACTGCCCTATTTTAAGAGCTAGAGGCTTCAAATTTCAACGAATGCTTACGTATATAGCATATATTTTTGTCTGAAAAAATCATATGGTGGTATATATAGTATATATATATAGTATATATATATATATTTTCGCAAATTTTAGCCCCATTTTAACAGCTAGAAGCTTCAAATTTCACAGAATATTTACGTATATAGCATATATTGTTGTCTGAAAAAATCATAGAGATCGGTTTTATATATAGTATATATCTCATACAACCGATTGTTCAGATAAGAAACTTTTCGCAATTTCTACCCCATTTTAACAGCTATAAGCTTCAAATTTCACCGATTGCTTACGTATATAGCATATATTGTTGTCTGAAAAAATCATAGAGATCGGTTGTATATATAGTATATATCTCATACAACCGATTGTTCAGATAAGAAACTTTTCGCAATTTCTACCCCATTTTAACAGCTATAAGCTTCAAATTTCGCTGATTGCTTACGTTATAGCATATATTGTTGTCTGAAAAAATCATAGAAATCGGTTGTATATAGTATATATCTCATACATCCGATTGTTCAGATAAGAAACTTTTCGCAATTTCTACCCCATTTTAACAGTTATAAGCTTCAAATTTCACCGATTGCTTACGTATATAGTATGTATTGTTGTGTCAAAAAATCATAGAGATCGGTGATATATATAATAAATATATGATGGTATATATAGTATATATATATAATATATATATATTTTTTTACGATTTCGGCCCCATTTTAACAGCTAGAAGCTTCAAATTTCACCAAATGTTTACGTGTATAGCATATATTGATGTCTGAAAAAATCATTGAGATCGGTGGTATACATAGTATATATCTCATACAACCGATTGTTCAGATAAGAAACTTTGCGCAATTTCTGCCCCGTTTTAACAGCTAGGAGCTTCAAATTTTACAAAATGCTTACGTATATAGCATATATTGTTGTCTGAAAAAATCATAGAGATCGGTGGTATATATATTATATACTTCATATAAATTGTCATTTTGACCCCTTTTTTACGGCTAGAAGCTTCAAAATTCATCAAATTTCATCAAATAGTTACGTTTACGTCATATATTTTTGAAATACGTGATTCTAGTCATAGTTTTACATGCAGACCACAAAAAACGTGAAGCTTTGCAGCCTCACACAGATTACCTACCTATTTTTTATTTTATATTTATCTTAAAAATCGTTTAGATATGTTCAAATTTCACCAACTGCTTACGTGTATAGCATATATTGTTGGTTGAGAAAATCATAGATACCGGTGGTATATATAGTATATATCCCATACAACCGATTGTTCAGATAAGAAACTTTGCGCAATTTCTTCCCCATTTTAACAGCTAGAAGCTTCAAATTTCACCAAATGCTTACGTTTATAGCATGTATTGTTGTTTGAAAAATCATTGAGATCGGTGGTATATATAGTATATATCTCATACAACCGATTGTTCAGTTAAGAAACTTTGCGCAATTTCTGCCCCTTTTTAACAGCTAGACGCTTCAAATTTCACTATATGCTTACGTATATAGCATATATTGTTGTCTGAAAAAATCATAGAGATCGGTGGTATATATATGTATTATATACCCCATATAAACTCTAATTTTTGCCCCCTTTTTACGGCTAGAAGCTTCAAATTTCATCAAATTTCATCAAATAGTTACGTTTACGTCATATATTGTCGAAATACGTGATTCGTAGTCATAGTTTTTACACGCAGACCACAAAAAACCTGAAACTTTGCATCCTCACAAAAAGTACCTACCTGTTTTTTATTTTATATTTATCTAAAAAATCGTTAAGGTATGTAGATCTGTGCACTATATATTTCTTATCTTATACATCCGATTATTCGGAGATTACGAACGGGATAAGATTATTGTTCAGCCCCATTCATGAAAGGTATGAAGTCTTCGGCACAGCCGAAGACAGTCCCGTTCTTACTTGTTTATTTTATATTTATCTTAAAAATTGTTTAGATCTGTTCACTAGATATTTCTTATCTTATACATCCGATTATTCGGAGATTACGAACTGGATAAGATTATTTTTCAGCCCCATTCATGAAAGGTACGAAGTCTTCGGCATAGCCGAAGACAGTCCCGTCCTTACTTGTTTTTCCTTATTGTTGGCCTCATTTTCGAGTTTATTATTTTTAAATATTGCATAATCATTCAAATTTTCTGTACGTATATTAAAATCTTGCAGTGTTGCATTTTTATTTGTTGTATTTATAAATCTAACAAATGTTTGTTTTGAATTTGCTAGTGTGTTTGCAATAAAAATACCTTCAGACAATTCTTGTTGTGGGATTAGTAAATCTGAATTTTTATTTTCTATGTGAATTTGTCGAACTACTTCTGGTCGTGCGAGAATTGAAATACTATTGATTGTTGGTTTGTTAGTCATCTGAATTATTATGTGTACGACTAGCCGAAATATAAAAATGAAACGAAGTGTCTTAGTTGACAGTCAAATAAAATCTGATTCTTTATTTTCAAATTCGGCTTTTAGTTGCCTGCGTCATAACGATGATATTTCTCTCTATGTATTTCATGCAACATTTTGTTGCTTGCAAAATCTTCGTTCAACCGTCTATATATATGTGTTATATTATGACTCACTCTGTGATACGAAATCTTGTGTACATTTATATTTATATGCGCAAGTGTGTGTTACCTATATTCTTTGTGAGTTTACATATATAATAAGTTCGGTAATCCTTATGAGCGTGCTTATTCGTACATGTAAGCGCAACTTATATTCTTTCATACTAGAGAGAATGAGCATTCTATTGTCTATTCATGAACAGCGCGTCGTTTGCGCTTTTATATATTTATATACAATTTTATATACATTGTTTACATGAGCATGAAAAGGAACGAACATGCTATCGTTTTTCTTAAATATATGTTGTGGAGCGGCACTTGCGCTTTTATATACATATATGGTCTTAAATAGAGGGATTAGTGTGTAGGTATACATATTCATAGCTAAAGGATAACTGTAATTATGTTTACATACTAAGGCTATTGGCTAATGCAATAACCCATGACGCCAATATATGTATTTACGAAGTACAGCTGACCACAAATACGGTACACGCCGGTATGGCAGAACCTTACTTTACAGTATGCGCTGCCATACAACGGACACTGCTATAATTCGGCCATCCTGACAAATGTGATCTCCCGATCACACGCTACATCTTGAACTTTATTTGAGCTTTGAAAACAATCGAACCATGGTTTTAAATTTCCAACAGCCCACACACTTTTGTATGGTATTCGGGCTTGTTGGAATCCTTCTACATCTTCTAACACATACCTATCATTTCGTAATAGCTTTACTATTTTATATGGTCCCTTAAATTTGGGAATCAACTTCTTGTTTACGCCTGCAGTATAATCAAAATTTTTAACCATAACATAATCATCTACCTCATATTCGATAGCTTTACGCCTTTTGCTATTTACATAATTTCATTGTATATTTGTAATTGTTCTTCATTTTCAGACGCTTGCATACGTATTTCCTCGTGTGTTTTATGGGTAAATTTTGTTCAATATCTGATACAATTTTTTCAAATGAAATTTCCTCACAACTTTGCTTAATACCAAATAACACACACTAGGGTATTGCTTTATGCTTCTGTGAATCGTGTTGTTTATGACGAACTCTACTTTTTCTAACACATTAAACCACTGAGTGCAGTTTTCTTGACTAGCTAGCTTTGCTATCATTGGTCCTAATGTCCTGTTGACCCTTTCAACTTGGCCATTCGCCTGAGATGAGCTTGTTGCTATCTTCATATGGATGATATTATTTTCGCTTATAAACTGTTCAAAGTCATTTGACGTGAAACAACTACCCCTGTCGGAAATAATAAACTTTGGTCGGCTATAACTTCTAAAATAATCTCTTAATGCTGCTTTTACTTCTTTTGTATTTGTGATTTTTGTAGCATACAGTCGCACAAATTTTGTGCATGCATCTATAATAACAAAAATATGCTTTTTAGAACCTGAATTGCTTATTGGTCCAAAATGGTATATATGTATCGTATGAAAAGGATTGTTATATTTCGGTATATTGTGTAGAAACCCCTCTTCTTTTCCATGTTTTGAAGAATAAACTATACATTTCAATTTTTTATGTGACGTGTAACCTTTTCCTTCATTTTCGGAAACCAACAGCTTTTTGATATTAAATCTAACATCTTATCAGTTCCTACATGACCCATCTCATCGTCAAAATTTATACATAATATGGCTTTCCATGCTTGTAGGTATATAGAATAAAATATTACCGTTCTTGTTTTTTCTGTAAACTATACCATTGCGCATTTCTATGTTCATTATTTTGCATTATGTCCTTTAATTTTTGGATTTCCTCATCTTTACCTTGACGTATTATGAGATTTTCCTCAAATGTATTAGAATCGACTATTAAAACGTTATTTCTGCTTAAAGCTTGGACATGCTATGTGTTGAAACTTTATTTCTGCAGGAAGCCCGATGTAAAATAAAAGACTTGAATTAAACGTTTATACGTCTTAACAATTCGTTGATTTATTCAAGATAGAAAAAATTACAATAAATACTTCAGAAAATTTTTCAAATACATGAAACTCAAAGGTATTGTTGTTGTAAGAGAAAACTTAAATATCACATGTGTAGTTCTCAACTACAGTAGGTTTTCAACACTTCTCCTCAACAACAATTACGTTTTTATATTTTCAATCATTTTTCATTCCAAGTAAATCTATTAATTTAATATGTTTCGTTTTACAAAGGTTCTTGGTCATTATATCAGCTGGCATATTATCTGTACTCAAATATTTTAAATTCACAATATTACTCTTAACTACTTCTCTTATGTAGTGATACCTAATATCAATATGTTTGCTCCGATTATGATAAACCGGATTCTTTGCCAATTGATGTGAACTCAAATTATCGCCATATACTGTAAATGGACCTTCGCCTCTGTAAAAATTCACTTCGCATAGTAATTTTTTTAAGTACACAGCCTCTTTCGCAGCTGCTGAAAGCGCCATATATTCCGCTTCTGTGCTACTTAATGCAACTGAAGTTTGTTTTTTGCTCTCCCAAGAAAATGCATACCCTGCTAGTTTGAAAACATAACCAGTATATGACCTCCTGTCCTCTACACTACTACCCCAATCTGCGTCAACGAAACCTTCAGCTTGCTTGCCAGTCTTTCTGAAATGAAGCTTTAAGTTTTTAGTTACCGAAAGGTACCTTAAAATATGCTTTGCCGCTTTCTCGTGTTCAATATGAGGTTCTTGGTTGCGTTGTGCCAATTTGCTAACCGAATGTAGAATATCTGGTCTAGTTGTTACAGCCAGATACATCAACATACCGATAAGGGATTGGTATTTTGTAGTGTCTACTCTCTCGCACTCATCTATACAACATTTAGTTGTGAAACCAGGATCTAGTGGCGTAGAAGCCCCTCGGCATTGCTCCATGCCATAAAGTTTTAATAAGTCTTGCACATAATTTGTATGCCCAACAGAGATAGCACCAACGCTGCCAACGCGCTCAATCTCCATACCAAGAAAATGATGAACTCTGCCTTTGTCAACTATATCAAAATTCTCTGCTATTTTTCTCTTTATCATCACTAGATCTGTCTCACTCGAACAAGCAACAATTATATCATCGACGTAAACTGCTATCAAATTGTATTTATTGCCTTCATTCTTTTTGTACAAACACGGTTCCGTTTTGCAGCTTTCAAAACCAAAACTTTTCAAAATAGAATCCAACTTATGATTCCATTCCCGGCCTGACTGCTTTAGTCCATAAATAGCTTTGTTTAGCTTTAAGACTCGATTAGGGTGACTCGAACTTACGAACCTCTCAGGTTGCGCCATGAAAACCTCATCCTCTAAGTCACTATTGAGATACGCGGTTGAGACATCTAGCTGATGCATATGCAGCTCTAGCTCCGCGGCTAATGCAAATAACATACGTATGGTTGCATAACGTACAACAGGCGAAAATGTTTCGAGGTAGTCTACACCATACTGCTGACTGCACGCTTTAGCAACCAGTCTTGCTTTGTAACGCTCAATATTGCCATGTTGGTCACGTTTCAAATTGAAAACCCATTTGCATCCAATATTTCGTTTGCCTTCTGGCAAATCAACTAAAACCCACGTTCCTTTATTTATAAGAGAGTCATACTCTTTTTCCATCGCTTGTTTCCATTCTTGACTTTCATCACTTGATAAGGCTTCTGATACCGTGCGTGGGATTGTGATAGTATCTCTTTCAGCCAAATTCACTAAGAGGTACTCTTTACGTGGCCGACCAGGATTGCCTGTGCGCAGCACTTTTGGTCTTCCCCTTCCGCGTTTCGCATAAGTAGTTGTCTCGCTGACACTACGAGTATCGTATTCATCTTGGTCTTCATTTTCTTCAGCACTTGCTTGACTATCTGATTTGTCTGATGCTGTTTCATATTGCTCCTCCTCAAAATGAGCCTCATGTGCCACTATTTTCTCTTCAGAACTCAACGTTCTTTCCTCATTTTGCCCATTGTTCTTTGCTCCATTTACTTCAACTAATACGTGATCTCTATCTATCTCTTTCAGTTGTGCGTTCCCTGCATTGCCCAATACACCTTCATCGAAAATTACATCGCGTTTTTCTACTACTCGTTTCTGTTCAAAATCGTAAAGCCGATATGCTTTTGCTGCCAAGGAATATCCCACAAACGTATACTTTTTGCCTCTTTCATTAAACTTTTTGTGCTGAATCTTATCGAGTCCAAATGATTTTGCACCAAAAATTCGGAAATGTTTAACATTGGGCTTGAACCCCGTCCACATCTCGTATGGAGTTTTATCACCTAACTGCTTTGTAACCGATCTGTTCCGTATGTATACAGCTGTTGAAACTGCTTCTGCCCAAAGAGATTCGCATAAGCCAGCTTGTATAAGCATACTTCGAGCCATTTCAACAATCGTCCTGTTCGCTCTTTCTGCAACTCCGTTTTGCTGAGGAGTGTAAGGAACGGTTAGCTGCCTCTGTATGCCGCATGCACTCAAAAAATCGTCAAACTCACGATTTATGTACTCTGTCCCATTGTCACTCCTGAGAAATTTTATTCTTCTCTCTGTTTGACATTCTACGAGGCTTTTAAACGTTTTGAATTTTTCAAATACTTCATTTTTTGATTTCAAAAAATAAACAAATATGCGCTTGGACTTATCATCTATGAAAGTGGCAAAATAACGTGCGCCACCAAGAGACACTGTGGGCATAGGGCCACACACATCAGAATGAATTAAATCTAACAAATTTACAGAAGAATGCTCGCTGTTCTTTGGAAATGGCCGCGCACATATTTTAGCTTTCATGCAAACGTCACAATTTATATTTTTTGGCATACTTTTCAAATCCAACCCATTGACAATTTTTCGATTGGACAACTCTCCTAGACTTTGAAAGTTCAAATGCCCATAACGCTTATGCCAAATCATTGCATTCTCTTCGGCTGCACTAAAACACGAATGTGCTTTAATTCGAGTATTTACGTCAAAAATGTATAAATTGTTTTTCTTTTCAGCTTTTAACAAAATGTAGCCGCATTGTTTCTTTAGGATAGCACAATCATTTGTAAATGTTACACTTACACCATTACTTATAGCTTTTCCAACAGATATAAAATTTCCAATCATTGTTGGTACAAACAATACATCTTTTAAAATAATTTTACAATTTCCATTTATTTCAACGCTGCCTATTCCCTCAGCTTCCACATAAGTTTCCGTCGCCAACATCACTCTCTCTTTACTTTCTCTGAGAGAAACGAACATATTTCGCTCACTACATATATGAGTGGAGGCACCGCTATCGAGACACCATGATGTTCTGCTGAAACCTGTGACATCTGCTGCTGCTAATGTTGCAAATGAACACTGCTCTTTCTGCTCGTTTCTAGTCTTTTTCGGCGCTGTACACTTCGACGCCATATGTCCACGCTTGCCACAGTTGAAGCACTTGCCGTTAAATTGTTTCTTTCCTGATTTGCTTTCTCCTTTGGTTGCGAGAAAAACTTGCTGATTGGCTACAACTCCATTGCCCTTCTCCTTTTGATTCTGCCGGTCAAACTCCTCTAACAGCTTTGCCTTCAAAACTTCAAACGTTGGAAAAGAATCACGAGTTTCTATTGCTATAACAAAATTTTCAAAATTTCCAGGCAAACTAGATAGCAATATAATAACTAAAAGTTCCTCATTCAAATCTATGCCTACTTCTGCTAATTTTTCAGATACATTCATAAACTCTTGAATATGGTGTACCATTGATGTACCTTCAGACATACTGAGATTCAAAAGTTTTTTATATAATGTCACCTTTCTTATTGGTCCACTTGGCTTATATACACATTTTAACTTTTGCCATGCTTCGGAGGCATTGGAACAGTTTTTAAGATAACCTAATTGTGATGGCTTTACACACAGCATCATCGTAGCCAAGGCTTTTTCATTTTCGGTTTTCCATTTAACCAATAATTCGGCATCTTCTGGCTTTGCAAAATCGCCGTTTACCACGGTCCAAATCTCCGCATGTACAAGGACACACTGCATCTGAATGCACCACGTGTCGTAATTTGTATCGTCTAATTTTTCAATCTGGTATAGCGAACCCATTTTTAAATCAACGAGACTATGCGACAAACGCGAATATATACGAATATTTTATTTCAATTTTACACCGACACGGACTCTGGGCCCATAACCTGTTGAAACTTTATTTCTGCAGGAAGCCCGATGTAAAATAAAAGACTTGAATTAAACGTTTATACGTCTTAACAATTCGTTGATTTATTCAAGATAGAAAAAATTACAATAAATACTTCAGAAAATTTTTCAAATACATGAAACTCAAAGGTATTGTTGTTGTAAGAGAAAACTTAAATATCACATGTGTAGTTCTCAACTACAGTAGGTTTTCAACACTATGTCTATGTTCTAATACATAATCGAAATTCTGCAACTCTAGAGCCCACCGTGCAATCCTAGGGTTAATTTCTTTTTTATTTAGGGTCAGAGTCAAAGAGTTACAATCTGTAACTATTTTAAAATGTAAGCCTTGTAAGTAAATTCTAAATCTTTTAAGAGCATAAATTATGGCCAATGTCTCAAGCTCAAAACTGTGATACTACGTTTCCGCTTCTGTTGTTCTCTTTGAAAAGTAAAAAATCGGATGCCATTTTTTATCCGATTTTTTCTGCAATAATATTGCACCAAACCCTAATATACCTGCATCGCAATGCAATTCCGTTTCGTTGTTAATATCATAAATTGCTAAAGTTGGTGCTTCTAATAATTTTTCTTTTAAGGTTTCGAAACATTTTAGTTCATCCGGCCCGAACTTAAATTTCCTATCTTTTTTGGTTAAGTCATAATGTGGTTTGGCTTCAATAGAGACATTTTTTATGAAACGTCGAAAATAGGAACATAGTCCAAGGAAACTTTGAACTGATTGTAGCTTTGAGGGGACTGGACAATTTTTTATCGCTACTAAACCTTTTTCATCTGCACTTATTCCTTCTTTCGTGACAGTGTAACCTAAATATTTAATAGTTGACTGTAAAAACTCACACTTATCTATTCTTAGTTCCAAATGGTTTTCTACTAATTTTATGTTTCCTCCTTCAGTTTTTCCCAATAAAAACCAAAAATAATAATAGAATAACAATTATCATTTATTCTTAAAAATCTTGAATAATTAAAATTTATAATCATCATTAAATTTATCAGAAATGTATTAAAATGTCACCAAATAACTAGAAAAGTTTATTTGAAACAATATGTGGCTGTTGGACGAGAATTTTATTTCTACGTTACAATAAAATAGTGCAAATAGTAAATATTCTGTGTTTATTTTATTTTCAGCTCTTAGTCCAAAATCATTTAGTTGATGTGGCAAAAATTTCTTTGATGTAATCCATCAATAATGATTCATGAATGAGACGTCATAAATTCAAGTTAATCAAATGTATTAGTGGATTTTTTATAGGGGGCCCGTAAATTGTTTAGTCCCGGGCCCGGATTTCCTCTTTACGGCCCTGATACAGAAATTAGCTATGGCTTACAATAACATCCTCAGCAAGGCTTCTAGATCGTAGTGGCTAAAATTAATCAGATACATTTTTATTTTCCTTTGAAAAAGATTAAGATTTCTTATAACCTGTACAGAAACAGGGAGAGAGTTGAACATTTTGCACGTCGTGTATATATAAAAACTTCTGAAGTGAGATGTCCTAGCATGCGGGATATGTACCGATGGAAGCAGATTGCTCCTAAGGTTGTAGACATCAGAAGGATAACTTTCTAAATACCCCGATCTAATAAAGAAAGTTTTTAGGACTTTAAATAAATATAGATGATGACGTGGTAGTATATCTAGTCTCCTAAGAGATATCATAGCGTGAGACCTGTAGTTTGCGCCACATATACGTCTTATAATTCCCTTTTGGAGTGTTACAACGGGTGACAACTTACTAGCCGAGGCGCCACCCTAGAAGGTAATTCCCATATTGAAGTTTCGATTGGACTAGACCATAGTAAACAGCTTTTAGAGTGGACATAGTGCAACACTTTTTGAGACGATAGAAGTGACGGGTAAGGTACAGAAAGAAATGAATGTATGCAGACCAATTTAAATGATTACACAAGTATACACGGTTTTGGATCTAGGCAACTAAAAGTGGTTTTTAAGACAATTTATGACGCTGAATCCGATTCTTCATGCCGTTTTTTAAGATTGATTCTAGTTTTTAATACAGTCAAAAAATTCATTTTTAAAGATTTTTGTGAAATAATATGCATTTCATTAACTTAAATGTAACAAATCAGAAATGAAGATTGGTGAAAATTTGCCTTTTGTATTGTTTAGTATCTGTTTCGCGTATTAGAGTCTAATAGTAGTCGCTCATCATGCCTTCATCCCAAAATCCTTGGTGTCGTCTTTCAATGTTGGCTAGATCTTGGTGTAGCCGCTCTCCTTGTTCGTCGCTCGTATCACCCAAGTTTTCGTACGGTATATGCATTTCATTAAATAAACCATTAATATCGTTACAGAAACTTATGTTGTCTTCTTTTTTGAAGAACGGTCGAAGTGCCTGATTTCTGTTTCTGTATACAGTAACTTGTGTTCGAGAGTCTAGATATTTCCATTGTTGCAACCGTGATGCTAGCAAGTCTGCTCTTTGTTTCGACAAATTCAAATCACGAATCAAATCGCTTAGTTCATCTTGCGAAATTAGATGTGTCGCTTCAATGACAAAGTCGCTTTCACTGCTCGGGGCGATGGAGTTAAAGTTTCCAGGACATTTCCACTTATACTTGGACAAACTAAAAATGAATCATTAGCAGTACGTGGAACGTGGCTTGGATACTGATGTTACATCAGGATATTTATATATTTTTTTAATTTTTTTGCATTATACCCGTAACTCCTCATGGACCGGCCAGTTCAACCTACCTACCTGTAACTTTCATCAAACAAAAGTAGCAATCATCTACATGGTTTTCAGGTTCTCTCCAGAGCGCTGGCATTGGAAAAGTACTCAAGTTCTCCCAATGACCACTTATACAGCTTTGTTTTGCATGCGTTACAAGAAAATTTCGGTAACCATGACTTATGACTGTCTGCTACTCTGAAACCAAAGTAGTGCAGATACGCATTTTTGAGCGCATTTGTTATTATTTTGCCACTTTTTTAATCATATAACAACCACAAACGTAACAAAAACACTTTGAATCAACTTTGCAACACTGTCTCTGCATTTTTATTTGCTCTAATCACTTTTATTACTTTACAGTTACAGTTGAAATGACTTATCAAGCAGTGCCACTATTTAAAAGCTGCTATAACAGCACAATGGTGCTATCATGCCAGAAATCGGAAACTAGAATCAATCTTAAAAAACTGAATGCAGATTCGAATTCAGCATATGAAATATAGTTAAGAATCGTTATTATCTGCTCAGATCCAAAAGTTGACCTGAATTTGTAAACTTGTGTTATCGATTATAATACCTAGGTATCTGAAGCAGTTATCACTGTATATAACGTTGATTGAGAATGAACTTTTCGTGGCATTCAAAGTGCACGTCATATGATGCATGTTAAAAGGTGCGCATTCTGCTGAATGAAAAAAAAGTTCACAATCCTCAAATTCTGTGGGGGCATGGCTAAAATACATCAACTTCGTTTTATTACTAACAAGTAGCTTGTGTAAAGCAAACCAAGACCTCAGCATATGTACTTCGTGGCTAATATCACATATTAGTTCGAAGCAGATCGTTGTACTATACGCATTGGCAAGATCATCTGCAAAGGCAGTCGTTTTGCCCTTCAATGGAATTGAAAAAATTGAATTCATATAAATCAGGAACAGTACCGGGCCAAGGACCGAGCCTTGGGGTACGCCCAGATTAGCGTCCTCCAGGCTACTGTAGTAACTACCCACTTTAACTTTTTGTATTTTGTTAGAAAGATAGGATGTAAACCATTTGTACATAAAACCACGAAAACCTGCACGATGGATTTTGTCCAGAAGTATATTCCTGTATACCATATCAAAAGCTTTTGTTATGTCGACAAATAAACCAGCACAGTTACTTTTACTATCTAGAGCAGCGATGGGCAAAACGGCTCGTATGAGCCTTTTGCTCATACGGGCACGCTTTGCACATTTAAGTGCTAAGTGAGGGACGATCAAGTGCAGGTATGTGGGGCGAAGAACACAGGAAGAGAATAATATACAAACACATCTTGCTTAATACATATTTAACAGTTACCAAGCTATGTGGGAATTAGAGCTGCGACCGCTCTTATTATGTTTAAATTATTAAGCGTTTTATTATTATGCTCAAATTATTAAGCGGCGGCTTCGCTCGCACTAAAGGCCATAAATATGTAATGTCGCTTTTTTGATTCACAACTCGAACTGAATTTTCAGTTGTAATTTTAAAAGTTCCTTTATGATTCCAATCATAAACAAAGCAAGTTTTAAAATTAGAAAAATGGTTGCCGTAAATTAAACACATATGCAACACATGCTCCAACAATTTTTGCAGCGTGTATTTAACGATATATGTATGTGAGCTGAAGAAATTTGAAAATTCCTCCATAATTTGAAATTTATAAATGAAAGCAGTTATGTTTATAACAAAACTGGTAAAATTACTCGTTGTTTATTGCTCATCTTGCTTATACCATAATTAACAGTTAAGGCGGTGACACAATGACATTTTTCATATAGATGCGTTTAACACAAGCTTATGCATTCCAATAACATCGCCACAATAAACCAAGATATTGCGTTTGTAAATATGAAGGAACTTCAGACGTAGCAATTGAAGTTTATTACGCCTTGCCCATTCACATACAAAAATTCGCGAAGCACCGTTATAAACATTCTCCCTATACAACAAAAACACTTGCTAACATATTTTGTGTCGTAATCGATTGTTATATTAATTGCGAATTAATTAGAAAATTTACCAGCCAGTGGGAAAAAAATTTCACTTGCAAAGTGTGCCAACACCCTTAGCCAAAGCAATGGTCAAATTCTTCTTCTTATGCTTTGCTTGGAACAAAATTTGGGAGATGGCTACTTTTCAATATCAGATGGCGCAAGTGCCGCTCATTCTACCGTTGTCCATAAAAATACGTGCAATCTACTCATAATGCATAAGCTTGTGTTAAACTCATCTATGCATATGAAAAACTGCTTATGTGTCGGAGCTATTACCAAGCTATGTGGAAAATAGAACTGCAACCGCTCTTGTTATGTTCAAATTATTAAGCGTTTTAGGATAAACTAGCCTTTACCGGCGGCTTCGCTCGCACTAAAGGCCACAAATATGTAATGTCGCTTTTGTGATTCACAACTCGAATTGAATTTTCAGTTGTAATTTTAAAAGTTCCTTTATGGTTCAAATCATAAACAAAGCAAGTTTTAAAATTAGAAAAATCTTCGCCGTAAATTAAACACACATGCAATACATTCTCCAACAATTTTTGCAACGTGGATTTGACGATATATGTATGCGAGCTGAAGAAATTTGAAAATTCCTCCATAATTTGAAATTTATAATAAAACTGGTAAAATTAGTCGTTGTTTATGCGATTGGTACCTTTTTATGCTCAGTTGAGCAGAGCTCACAGAGTATATTAACTTTGATTGCATAACGGTTGGTTGTACAGGTATAAAGGAATCGAGATAGATATAGACTTCCATATATCAAAATCATCATTATCGAAAAAAAAATTCGATTGAGCCATGTCCGTCCGTCCGTCCGTCTGTCCGTTAACACGATAACTTGAGTAAATTTTGAGGTATCTTGATGAAATTTGGTATGTAGGTTCCTGGGCACTCATCTCAGATCGCTACTTAAAATGAACGATTGAGCCATGTCCGTCCGTCCGTCTGTCCGTTAACACGATAACTTGAGTAAATTTTGAGGTATCTTGATGAAATTTGGTATGTATGTTCCTGGGCACTCATCTCAGATCGCTACTTAAAATGAACGATATCGGACAATAACCACGCCCACTTTTTCGATATCGGAAATTTCGAAAAATCGAAAAAGTGCGATAATTCAATACCAAATAAGCATTAAGCGATGAAACTTGGTAGGTGAGTTGAGCTTATGACGCAGAATAGAAAACTAGTAAAATGTTGGACAATGCACCGCCCATTTTTAAATGAAGGTATATTTAGAAGTTTTGCAAGCTGTAATTTGGCAGTCGTTGAAGATATCATGATGAAATTTGGCAGGAACGTTACTCTTATTACTTTATGTCTGCTTGATAAAAATTAGCAAAATCGGAGAACGACCTTTTTAAAAAAAATTTTTTTTAAATTCAAATTTTAAAATAAAAGTTAATATCTTTACAGCATATAAGTAAATTATGCCAACATTCAACTCCAGTAATGATATGGTGCAACAAAATACAAAAATAAAAGAAAATTTCAAAATGGGCGTGGCTCCGCCCTTTTTCATTTAATTTGTCTAGGATGCTTTTAATGCCATAAGTCGAACAAAAATTAACCAATCCTTGTGAAATTTGGTAGAGGCTTAGCTCCTAGGACGGTAACTGTTTTCTGTGAAAAAGGGCGAAATCGGTTGAAGCCACGCCCAGTTTTTATACACGGTCGACCGTCTGTCCTTCCGCTCGGCCTTTAACACGATAACTTGAGCAAAAATCAATATATCTTTACTAAGCTCAGTTCACGTACTTATCTGAACTCACTTTCTATTGGTATAAAAAATGGCCGAAATCCGACTATGACCACGCCCACTTTTTCCATATCGAAAATTACGAAAAAAGAAAAAAATGCCATAATTATATACTAAATACGAAAAAAGGAAAGAAACATGGTAATTGTATTGGTCTATTGACGCAAAATATAACTTTAGAAAAAAACTTGGTAAAATGGGTGTGACACCTACCATATTAAGTAGAAGAAAATGAAAAAGTGCAGGGCGAAATCAAAAGCCCTTGGAATCTTGGAAGGAATACTGTACGTGGAATTACATATATAAATAAATTAGCGGTACCCGACAGATGATGTTCTGGATCACCCTGGTCCACATTTTGGTCGATATCTCGAAAACGCCTTCACATATACAACTAAGGGTCACTCCCTTTTAAAACCCTCATTAATACCTTTAATTTGATACCCATATCGTACAAACACATTCTAGAGTCACCCCTGGTCCACGTTTATGGCGATATCTCGAAAAGGCGTCCACATATAGAACTAAGGCCCACTCCTTTTTAAAATACTCATTAACACCTTTCATTTGACACTTATATCGTACAAAAAAATTCTAGAGTCACCCCTGGTCCACCTTTATGGCGATATCTCGAAAAGGCATCCACCTATAGAACTAAGGCCCACTCCCTTTTAAAATACTCATTAACATCTTTCATTTGATACCCATATCGTATAAACAAATTCTAGAGTCACCCCTGGTCCACCTTTATGTCGATATCTCGAAAAGGCGTCCACCTATAGAGCTAAGGCCCACGCTCTTTTAAAATACTCATTAACACCTTTCATTTGATACCCATATCGTACAAACAAATTCTAGAGTCACCCCTGGTCCACCTTTATGGGGATATCTTGGAAAGGCGTCCACCTATAGAACTAAGGCCCACACCCTTTTAAAATACTCATTAATACCTTTCATTTGATACCCATAACGTACACAAAAATTCTAGAGTCACCCCTGGCCCACCTTTATGGCGATATCTCGAAAGGGCATCCACCTATAGAACTAAGGCCCACTCCCTTTTAAAATACTCATTAACACCTTTCATTTGATACCCATATCGTACAAACAAATTCTAGAGTCACCCCTGGTCTACTTTTATGGAGATATCTCGAAAAGGCGTCCACCTATAGAACTAAGACCCACGCCCTTTTAAAATAATCATTAACACCTTTCATTTGATACCCATATCGTACAAACAAATTCTAGTGTCACCCCTGGTCCACCTTTATGGCGATATCTCGAAAAGGCGTCCACCTATAGAACTAAGGCCCACGCCCTTTTAAAATACTCATTAGCAACTTTCATTTGATACCCATATTGTACAAACACATTCTGGAGTCACCCCTGGTCCACGTTTATGGCGATATCCCGAAAAGGCGTCCACGCATAGAACAAAGGCCCACTCCCTTTTAAAACACTTATTCCACTTTTCGTTTGACACCCATATTGTACAAACGCATTCTAGAGTCAACCCAGGTCCACTTTTATAACGATATTCCGAAATGCGTCCACCTATAGAACTTAGGCCCACTCCCTTTTAAAATACTTATTAACACCTTTCATTTGATACCCATATAGTACAAACAAATTCTACAGTCACCCCTGGTCCACGTTTATGGCGATATCTCGAAAAGGCGTCCACATATAGAACTTAGGCCCACGCCCTCTTAAAATACACATTAACACCTTTCATTTGATACTCACATCCTACAAACAAATTCTAGAGTCATCCCTGGTCCATCTTTATGGCGATATCTCGAAAAGGCGTACATCTATAGAACTTAGGCCCACGCTCTTTTAAAATACCCATTAATACCTTTTATTTGATACCCATATCGTACAAAATAAATTCTAGAGTCACCCCTGTTCCACCTTTATGGCGATATCTCGAAAAGACGTCCACCTATAGAACTAAGGCCCGCGCCTTTTTAAAATACTCATTAACACCTTTCATTTGATACCCATATCGTACAAAGAAATTCTAGAGTCACCCCTGGTCCACCTTTATGGCAATATCTCGAAAAGGCATCCACCTATAGAACTAAGGCCCACTCCCTTTTAAAATACTCATTAACACCTTTCATTTGATACCCATATCGTATAAACAAATTCTAGAGTCACCCCTGGTCCACCTTTATGTCGATATCTCGAAAAGGCGTCCACCTATAGAACTAAGGCCCACGCCCTTTTAAAATACTCATTAACACCTTTCATTTGATACCCATATCGTACAAAAAAATTCTAGAGTCACCCCTGGTCCACCTTTATGGCGATATCTCGAAAAGGCATCCACCTATAGAACTAAGGCCCACTCCCTTTTAAAATACTCATTAACACCTTTAATTTGATACCCATATCGTAAAAAAAAATTCTAGAGTCACCCCTGGTCCACCTTTATGGCGATATCTCGAAAAGGCATCCACCTATAGAACTAAGGCCCACTCCCTTTTAAAATTATCATTAACACATTTCGTTTGATACCCATATCGTACAAACAAATTCTAGAGTCACCCCTGGTCCACCTTCATGTCGATATCTCGAAAAGGCGTCCACCTATAGAACTAAGGCCCACGCCCTTTTAAAATACTCATTAACAATTTTCATTTGATACCCATATCGTACAAACAAATTCTAGAGTCACCCCTGGCCCACCTTTATGGCGATATCTCGAAAAGGCGTCCACCTATAGAACTAAGGCCCACACCCTTTTAAAATACTCATTAATACCTTTCATTTGATACCCATAACGTACAAAAAAATTCTAGAGTCACCCCTGGCCCACCTTTATGGCGATATCTCGAAAGGGCATCCACCTATAGAACTAAGGCCCACTCCCTTTTAAAATACTCATTAACACCTTTCATTTGATACCCATATCGTACAAACAAATTCTAGAGTCACCCCTGGTCTACTTTTATGGAGATATCTCGAAAAGGCGTCCACCTATAGAACTAAGACCCTCGCTCTTTTAAAATACTCATTAACACCTTTCATTTGATAACCATATCGTACAAACAAATTCTAGAGTCACCCCTGGTCCACCTTTATGTCGATATCTCGAAAAGGCGTCCACCTATAGAACTAAGGCCCACACCCTTTTAAAATACTCATTAGCACCTTTCATTTGATACCCATATCGTACAAACAAATTCTAGAGTCACCCCTGGTCTACTTTTATGGAGATATCTCGAAAAGGCGTCCACCTATAGAACTAAGACCCACGCCCTTTTAAAATACTCATTAACACCTTTCATTTGATACCCATATCGTACAAACAAATTCTAGAGTCACCCCTGGTCTACTTTTATGGAGATATCTCGAAAAGGCATCCACCTATAGAACTAAGGCCCACTCCCTTTTAAAATACTCATTAACACCTTTCATTTGATACCCATATCGTATAAACAAATTCTAGAGTCACCCCTGGTCCACCTTTATGTCGATATCTCGAAAAGGCGTCCACCTATAGAACTAAGGCCCACGCCCTTTTAAAATACTCATTAACACCTTTCATTTGATACCCATATCGTACAAACAAATTCTAGAGTCACCCCTGGTCCACCTTTATGGCGATATCTCGAAAAGGCGTCCACCTATAGAACTAAGGCCCACACCCTTTTAAAATACTCATTAATACCTTTCATTTGATACCCATAACGTACACAAAAATTCTAGAGTCACCCCTGGCCCACCTTTATGGCGATATCTCGAAAGGGCATCCACCTATAGAACTAAGGCCCACTCCCTTTTAAAATACTCATTAACACCTTTCATTTGATACCCATATCGTACAAACAAATTCTAGAGTCACCCCTGGTCTACTTTTATGGAGATATCTCGAAAAGGCGTCCACCTATAGAACTAAGACCCACGCCCTTTTAAAATACTCATTAACACCTTTCATTTGATAACCATATCGTACAAACAAATTCTAGTGTCACCCCTGGTCCACCTTTATGGCGATATCTCGAAAAGGCGTCCACCTATAGATCTAAGGCCCACACCCTTTTAAAATACTCATTAGCATCTTTAATTTGATACCCATATTGTACAAACGCATTCTAGAGTCACCCCTGGTCCACGTTTATGGCGATATCCCGAAAAGGCGTCCACCCATAGAACAAAGGCCCACTCCCTTTTAAAACACTTATTACACTTTTCGTTTGACACCCATATTGTACAAACGCATTCTAGAGTTAACCCAGGTCCACTTTTATAACGATATTCCGAAATGCGTCCACCTATAGAACTTAGGCCCACTCCCTTTTAAAATACTCATTAACACCTTTCATTTGATACCCATATAGTACAAACAAATTCTAGAGTCACTCCTGGTCCACGTTTATGGCGATATCTCGAAAAGGCGTTCACATATAGAACTAAGGCCCACGCCCTCTTAAAATACACATTAAGACCTTTCATTTGATACTCGTATCCTACAAACAAATTCTAGAGTCACCCCTGGTCCATCTTTATGGCGATATCTCGAAAAGGCGTACATCTATAGAACTTAGGCCCACGCTCTTTTAAAATACTCATTAATACCTTTTATTTGATACCCATATCGTACAAAATAAATTCTAGAGTCACCCCTGGTCCACCTTTATGGCGATATCTCGAAAAGACGTCCACCTATAGAACTTAGGCCCACTCCCTTTTAAAATTATCATTAACACATTTCATTTGATACCCATATCGTACAAACAAATTCTCGAGTCAGGCCTGGTCCACCTTTATGGCGATATCCCTAAATGGCGTCCATCTATAGATCTATGGCCCACTTCCTCTTAAAATACTCTTTAATGCCTTTCATTTGATACGCATGTCATACAAACACATTCCAGGGTTTCCCTCGGTTCATTTTCCTACATGGTTATTTTCCCTTATGTTGTCACCATAGCTCTCAACTGAGTATGTAATGTTCGGTTACACCCGAACTTAACCTTCCTTACTTGTTTTATTTGTAAATTGATACATTTTTGTCTAGGCTCACTGCAACACTGCCAACAAGTCTGAAAACGGTTTCGTTTTCCCACGATTGTATACGCAACGTGCATTAGTACGTTTTTTTACTACTACTTCCTCTAATGCTACTACTTTAAAAATACTTTTTAAAATACTTTTAGGAATATATTGCAAAATGAATCGGCTTGCATATAATTAAATATATGTGAAGCAAAATGAATGTCAATAATGCGCTGGTTAACATAAAGTCGACTTCAGTCTATGGTTATTCCGTTTTTCGTATTTCTTGCAAAAAATGTATGTTTTTGTTTTCGTACCATTGCAACACAGTTTGGATATTTGCTTTCGAGAGAGAATATTTTCATTTCAGTTTTTTAGTTGTTCTGCAACGTTCTTGCGATGAATATAGTTTGAGACGAAGCGTACGATATTTCCAATGTATTTTTTTACTCCCCTAACACCCCAAAACACACAAACGTCTCACCTAGCACTCGCTGGCACTGAAACTGATTTAGGAGCCGAAAGTAGGCCCATTCCTGATCTAGAGCTTTGTACACTTTTGAGCAGAAATCTAGCAGAGCGTCCTCTGTTGAAAGTCTGGATCGAAATCCGAACTGCATGGGGCTGAAAAATTTCGATTTATCTAGAAAGTTCGCAACTCTATTTTTAACCGCCTTTTCAAATACTTTGGAAATCGATGGGAGTAGAGATATGGAACTGTAGTTACGTACGTCCCTCTTATCCCCTTTTTTGAAGATCGGGATTACAATGAACATTTAAGATCATCAGGAAAAACACCCTATTTATACTTTTATTGAATAAATGTTTCAGTATATCTACTATATTGAGCGATATTTTTTTAAATAAACTATTTGAAATACAGTCATCGCCGCAAGAGCTAAAGTTGGTCAATATTTTTATAATTTTAGCGATTTCGAAGCTGGATATGAGGTTAAAAAATAAACTATTAGTTGCAACTTGGCATAGGGGTAGATTGGCTGTAAGCTGACAATCACAAAGGGTTGAACTTGAATTACCAATCGAGGTAAAGTATGTATTAAATTTGTTAGCAACTTCTTCTGGGTCTGTAGTTAGCTGACTTTCAGCACGTAAGGTAACTGGCTCGTAGCTCCCTACACTGTCCCGGTTTAGCAAACTGTTGATGACTCCCGCTTCTTCTCTGGTATTGCCCAAAGCTCAGTTAAACTTGTTTTTAAAAAAGGTACCGCGCGTAGTGTGTATGGCTTTATTGGACTGATTGCTAATTTTATTGTAGCGAGTGCGAAGCTTCCTACAATTGGGATGCTTAGCACATTTTTTGTCCAACTTATTCGCCTTTGATATTAATGGAAAGCTGTAACGTATCTGCACTTTGTAAGCTATTACTAACTGACGAGCTGTCAAAAGTATCGCGTACAAAAGCTCCAACACCTCCTGCACTGTAGCTGTCATTAGTATTTGTATAAAAGTTATAAGGGATTTTATAATCTCCTACTTCATACGAAAAAATCGATATTTCAGACAAAAATATAATATCTGGTTTTATACCTAACGCTTCTATATTACCAACGAATACGTCGAAATTTTGTCTAAGACTACGTATATTTTGATGGATAACTAATAGTTTGTTAGAATCAGTTGAGGGCGAGTTATTCAAAACATTATTGCGAGCGACGATTGAGTTATCATTAGGCAGAACATCTGAGAAAATGTTTAAAAGTAAATATAAAAATTAAGAGAAAAGCTAAAATTAGCTAGTTAAGTTATAAAATATCACGTGTTAATTGCTCAACGAAATTTCATGAATGCTTAATTTGTTTGGCGTTGCCATAAACTATTAAATGCAAATCATCAAATGTTCTTATGCTGATAACCTTCTCATTGTCGGCTTTTTAACACGATTTTATTAGCTTGGCCTGTATGTAGCTTTTTAGCATGATTAATTTGAAACTTTGCGTGCGTATCGAGGACCGATGACAATGCATTAATGTGATGGTTTGGTGACATAAGGTCAACGGTCATAAGGTCAATTGGCCTTATTACCACTTTAAACGGCCATAAGTTTGATTGAAACTTTGCACACGTATCAAGGGTCGATGACAATGCATTAATGTGATGATGTGGTGACATAAAGTCAACGGTCATAAGGTCAATTGGCCTTATTACCACTTTGAATGGCCATACGTTTGATTGAAAATTTGCACACGTATCAAGGCTCGATAATAGCCGAGGCGCCACCCTAGAAGGTAATTCCCATATTGAAGTTTCGATTGGACTAGACCATAGTAAACAGCTTTTAGAGTGGACATAGTGCAACACTTTTTGAGACGATAGAAGTGACGGGTAAGGTACAGAAAGAAATGAATGTATGCAGACCAATTTAAATGATTACACAAGTATACACGGTTTTGGATCTAGGCAACTAAAAGTGGTTTTTAAGACAATTTATGACGCTGAATCCGATTCTTCATGCCGTTTTTTAAGATTGATTCTAGTTTTTAATACAGTCAAAAAATTAATTTTTAAAGATTTTTGTGAAATAATATGCATTTCATTAACTTAAATGTAACAAATCAGAAATGAAGATTGGTGAAAATTTGCCTTTTGTATTGTTTAGTATCTGTTTCGCGTATTAGAGTCTAATAGTAGTCGCTCATCATGCCTTCATCCCAAAATCCTTGGTGTCGTCTTTCAATGTTGGCTAGATCTTGGTGTAGCCGCTCTCCTTGTTCGTCGCTCGTATCACCCAAGTTTTCGTACGGTATATGCATTTCATTAAATAAACCATTAATATCGTTACAGAAACTTATGTTGTCTTCTTTTTTGAAGAACGGTCGAAGTGCCTGATTTCTGTTTCTGTATACAGTAACTTGTGTTCGAGAGTCTAGATATTTCCATTGTTGCAACCGTGATGCTAGCAAGTCTGCTCTTTGTTTCGACAAATTCAAATCACGAATCAAATCGCTTAGTTCATCTTGCGAAATTAGATGTGTCGCTTCAATGACAAAGTCGCTTTCACTGCTCTGGGCGATGGAGTTAAAGTTTCCAGGACATTTCCACTTATACTTGGACAAACTAAAAATGAATCATTAGCAGTACGTGGAACGTGGCTTGGATACTGATGATACATCAGGATATTTATATATTTTTTTAATTTTTTTGCATTATACCCGTAACTCCTCATGGACCGGCCAGTTCAACCTACCTACCTGTAACTTTCATCAAACAAAAGTAGCAATCATCTACATGGTTTTCAGGTTCTCTCCAGAGCGCTGGCATTGGAAAAGTACTCAAGTTCTCCCAATGACCACTTATACAGCTTTGTTTTGCATGCGTTACAAGAAAATTTCGGTAACCATGACTTATGACTGTCTGCTACTCTGAAACCAAAGTAGTGCAGATACGCATTTTTGAGCGCATTTGTTATTATTTTGCCACTTTTTTTAATCATATAACAACCACAAACGTAACAAAAACACTTTGAATCAACTTTGCAACAATGTCTCTGCATTTTTATTTGCTCTAATCACTTTTATTACTTTACAGTTACAGTTGAAATGACTTATCAAGCAGTGCCACTATTTAAAAGCTGCTATAACAGCACAATGGTGCTATCATGCCAGAAATCGGAAACTAGAATCAATCTTAAAAAACTGAATGCAGATTCGAATTCAGCATATGAAATATAGTTAAGAATCGTTATTATCTGCTCAGATCCAAAAGTTGACCTGAATTTGTAAACTTGTGTTATCGATTATAATACCTAGGTATCTGAAGCAGTTATCACTGTATATAACGTTGATTGAGAATGAACTTTTCGTGGCATTCAAAGTGCACGTCATATGATGCATGTTAAAAGGTGCGCATTCTGCTGAATGAAAAAAAAGTTCACAATCCTCAAATTCTGTGGGGGCATGGCTAAAAGACATCAACTTCGTTTTATTACTAACAAGTAGCTTGTGTAAAGCAAACCAAGACCTCAGCATATGCACTTCGTGGCTAATATCACATATTAGTTCGAAGCAGATCGTTGTACTATACGCATTGGCAAGATCATCTGCAAAGGCAGTCGTTTTGCCCTTCAATGGAATTGAAAAAATTGAATTCATATAAATCAGGAACAGTACCGGGCCAAGAACCGAGCCTTGGGGTACGCCCAGATTAGCGTCCTCCAGGCTACTGTAGTAACTACCCACTTTAACTTTTTGTATTTTGTTAGAAAGATAGGATGTAAACCATTTGTACATAAAACCACGAAAACCTGCACGATGGATTTTGTCCAGAAGTATATTCCTGTATACCATATCAAAAGCTTTTGTTATGTCGACAAATAAACCAGCACAGTTACTTTTACTATCTAGAGCAGCGATGGGCAAAACGGCTCGTATGAGCCTTTTGCTCATACGGGCACGCTTTGCACATTTAAGTGCTAAGTGAGGGACGATCAAGTGCAGGTATGTGGGGCGAAGAACACAGGAAGAGAATAATATACAAACACATCTTGCTTAATACATATTTAACAGTTACCAAGCTATGTGGGAATTAGAGCTGCGACCGCTCTTATTATGTTTAAATTATTAAGCGTTTTATTATTATGCTCAAATTATTAAGCGGCGGCTTCGCTCGCACTAAAGGCCATAAATATGTAATGTCGCTTTTTTGATTCACAACTCGAACTGAATTTTCAGTTGTAATTTTAAAAGTTCCTTTATGATTCCAATCATAAACAAAGCAAGTTTTAAAATTAGAAAAATGGTTGCCGTAAATTAAACACATATGCAACACATGCTCCAACAATTTTTGCAGCGTGTATTTAACGATATATGTATGTGAGCTGAAGAAATTTGAAAATTCCTCCATAATTTGAAATTTATAAATGAAAGCAGTTATGTTTATAACAAAACTGGTAAAATTACTCGTTGTTTATTGCTCATCCTGCTTATACCATAATTAACAGTTAAGGCGGTGACACAATGACATTTTTCATATAGATGCGTTTAACACAAGCTTATGCATTCCAATAACATCGCCACAATAAACCAAGATATTGCGTTTGTAAATATGAAGGAACTTCAGACGTAGCAATTGAAGTTTATTACGCCTTGCCCATTCACATACAAAAATTCGCGAAGCACCGTTATAAACATTCTCCCTATACAACAAAAACACTTGCTAACATATTTTGTGTCGTAATCGATTGTTATATTAATTGCGAAAAATGTTAGAAAATTTACCAGCCAGTGGGAAAAAAATTTCACTTGCAAAGTGTGCCAACACCCTTAGCCAAAGCAATGGTCAAATTCTTCTTCTTATGCTTTGCTTGGAACAAAATTTGGGAGATGGCTACTTTTCAATATCAGATGGCGCAAGTGCCGCTCATTCTACCGTTGTCCATAAAAATACGTGCAATCTACTCATAATGCATAAGCTTGTGTTAAACTCATCTATGCATATGAAAAACTGCTTATGTGTCGGTGCTATTACCAAGCTATGTGGAAAATAGAACTGCAACCGCTCTTGTTATGTTCAAATTATTAAGCGTTTTAGGATAAACTAGCCTTTACCGGCGGCTTCGCTTGCACTAAAGGCCACAAATATGTAATGTCGCTTTTGTGATTCACAACTCGAACTGAATTTTCAGTTGTAATTTTAAAAGTTCCTTTATGGTTCAAATCATAAACAAAGCAAGTTTTAAAATTAGAAAAATCTTCGCCGTAAATTAAACACACATGCAATACATTCTCCAACAATTTTTGCAACGTGGATTTAACGATATATGTATGCGAGCTGAAGAAATTTGAAAATTCCTCCATAATTTGAAATTTATAATAAAACTGGTAAAATTAGTCGTTGTTTATGCGATTGGTACCTTTTTATGCTCAGTTGAGAGAGCTCACAGAGTATATTAACTTTGATTGCATAACGGTTGGTTGTACAGGTATAAAGGAATCGAGATAGATATAGACTTCCATATATCAAAATCATCATTATCGAAAAAAAAATTCGATTGAGCCATGTCCGTCCGTCCGTCCGTCTGTCCGTTAACACGATAACTTGAGTAAATTTTGAGGTATCTTGATGAAATTTGGTATGTAGGTTCCTGGGCACTCATCTCAGATCGCTACTTAAAATGAACGATTGAGCCATGTCCGTCCGTCCGTCTGTCCGTTAACACGATAACTTGAGTAAATTTTGAGGTATCTTGATGAAATTTGGTATGTATGTTCCTGGGCACTCATCTCAGATCGCTACTTAAAATGAACGATATCGGACAATAACCGCGCCCACTTTTTCGATATCGGAAATTTCGAAAAATCGAAAAAGTGCGATAATTCAATACCAAATAAGCATTAAGCGATGAAACTTGGTAGGTGAGTTGAGCTTATGACGCAGAATAGAAAACTAGTAAAATGTTGGACAATGCACCGCCCATTTTTAAATGAAGGTATATTTAGAAGTTTTGCAAGCTGTAATTTGGCAGTCGTTGAAGATATCATGATGAAATTTGGCAGGAACGTTACTCTTATTACTTTATGTCTGCTTGATAAAAATTAGCAAAATCGGAGAACGACCTTTTTAAAAAAAATTTTTTTTAAATTCAAATTTTAAAATAAAAGTTAATATCTTTACAGCATATAAGTAAATTATGCCAACATTCAACTCCAGTAATGATATGGTGCAACAAAATACAAAAATAAAAGAAAATTTCAAAATGGGCGTGGCTCCGCCCTTTTTCATTTAATTTGTCTAGGATGCTTTTAATGCCATAAGTCGAACAAAAATTAACCAATCCTTGTGAAATTTGGTAGAGGCTTAGCTCCTAGGACGGTAACTGTTTTCTGTGAAAAAGGGCGACATCGGTTGAAGCCACGCCCAGTTTTTATACACGGTCGACCGTCTGTCCTTCCGCTCGGCCTTTAACACGATAACTTGAGCAAAAATCAATATATCTTTACTAAGCTCAGTTCACGTACTTATCTGAACTCACTTTGTATTGGTATAAAAAATGGCCGAAATCCGACTATGACCACGCCCACTTTTTCCATATCGAAAATTACGAAAAATGAAAAAAATGCCATAATTATATACTAAATACCAAAAAAGGAATGAAACATGGTAATTGTATTGGTCTATTGACGCAAAATATAACTTTAGAAAAAAACTTGGTAAAATGGGTGTGACACCTACCATATTAAGTAGAAGAAAATGAAAAAGTGCAGGGCGAAATCAAAAGCCCTTGGAATCTTGGAAGGAATACTGTACGTGGAATTACATATATAAATAAATTAGCGGTACCCGACAGATGATGTTCTGGATCACCCTGGTCCACATTTTGGTCGATATCTCGAAAACGCCTTCACATATACAACTAAGGGTCACTCCCTTTTAAAACCCTCATTAATACCTTTAATTTGATACCCATATCGTACAAACACATTCTAGAGTCACCCCTGGTCCACGTTTATGGCGATATCTCGAAAAGGCGTCCACATATAGAACTAAGGCCCACTCCTTTTTAAAATACTCATTAACACCTTTCATTTGACACTTATATCGTACAAACAAATTCTAGAGTCACCCCTGGTCCACCTTCATGTCGATATCTCGAAAAGGCGTCCACCTGTAGAACTAAGGCCCACGCCTTTTTAAAATACTCATTAACACCTTTCATTTGACACTTATATCGTACAAAAAAATTCTAGAGTCACCCCTGGTCCACGTTTATGGCGATATCTCGAAAAGGCGTCCACATATAGAACTAAGGCCCACTCCTTTTTAAAATACTCATTAACACCTTTCATTTGACACTTATATCGTACAAAAAAATTCTAGAGTCACCCCTGGTCCACCTTTATGGCGATATCTCGAAAAGGCATCCACCTATAGAACTAAGGCCCACTCCCTTTTAAAATACTCCTTAACATCTTTCATTTGATACCCATATCGTATAAACAAATTCTAGAGTCACCCCTGGTCCACCTTTATGTCGATATCTCGAAAAGGCGTCCACCTATAGAGCTAAGGCCCACGCTTTTTTAAAATACTCATTAACACCTTTCATTTGATACCCATATCGTACAAACAAATTCTAGAGTCACCCCTGGTCCACCTTTATGGGGATATCTTGGAAAGGCGTCCACCTATAGAACTAAGGCCCACACCCTTTTAAAATACTCATTAATACCTTTCATTTGATACCCATAACGTACACAAAAATTCTAGAGTCACCCCTGGCCCACCTTTATGGCGATATCTCGAAAGGGCATCCACCTATAGAACTAAGGCCCACTCCCTTTTAAAATACTCATTAACACCTTTCATTTGATACCCATATCGTACAAACAAATTCTAGAGTCACCCCTGGTCTACTTTTATGGAGATACCTCGAAAAGGCGTCCACCTATAGAACTAAGACCCACGCCCTTTTAAAATAATCATTAACACCTTTCATTTGCAACCCATATCGTACAAACAAATTCTAGTGTCACCCCTGGTCCACCTTTATGGCGATATCTCGAAAAGGCGTCCACCTATAGAACTAAGGCCCACGCCCTTTTAAAATACTCATTAGCAACTTTCATTTGATACCCATATTGTACAAACACATTCTGGAGTCACCCCTGGTCCACGTTTATGGCGATATCCCGAAAAGGCGTCCACGCATAGAACAAAGGCCCACTCCCTTTTAAAACACTTATTCCACTTTTCGTTTGACACCCATATTGTACAAACGCATTCTAGAGTCAACCCAGGTCCACTTTTATAACGATATTCCGAAATGCGTCCACCTATAGAACTTAGGCCCACTCCCTTTTAAAATACTTATTAACACCTTTCATTTGATACCCATATAGTACAAACAAATTCTACAGTCACCCCTGGTCCACGTTTATGGCGATATCTCGAAAAGGCGTCCACATATAGAACTTAGGCCTTCGCCCTCTTAAAATACACATTAACACCTTTCATTTGATACTCACATCCTACAAACAAATTCTAGAGTCATCCCTGGTCCATCTTTATGGCGATATCTCGAAAAGGCGTATATCTATAGAACTTAGGCCAACGCTCTTTTAAAATACTCATTAATACCTTTTATTTGATACCCATATCGTACAAAATAAATTCTAGAGTCACCCCTGGTCCACCTTTATGGCGATATCTCGAAAAGACGTCCACCTATAGAACTAAGGCCCGCGCCTTTTTAAAATACTCATTAACACCTTTCATTTGATACCCATATCGTACAAAGAAATTCTAGAGTCACCCCTGGTCCACCTTTATGGCGATATCTCGAAAAGGCATCCACCTATAGAACTAAGGCCCACTCCCTTTTAAAATACTCATTAACACCTTTCATTTGATACCCATATCGTATAAACAAATTCTAGAGTCACCCCTGGTCCACCTTTATGTCGATATCTCGAAAAGGCGTCCACCTATAGAACTAAGGCCCACGCCCTTTTAAAATACTCATTAACACCTTTCATTTGATACCCATATCGTACAAAAAAATTCTAGAGTCACCCCTGGTCCACCTTTATGGCGATATCTCGAAAAGGCATCCACCTATAGAACTAAGGCCCACTCCCTTTTAAAATACTCATTAACACCTTTAATTTGATACCCATATCGTAAAAAAAAATTCTAGAGTCACCCCTGATCCACCTTTATGGCGATATCTCGAAAAGGCATCCACCTATAGAACTAAGGCCCACTCCCTTTTAAAATTATCATTAACACATTTCGTTTGATACCCATATCGTACAAACAAATTCTAGAGTCACCCCTGGTCCACCTTCATGTCGATATCTCGAAAAGGCGTCCACCTATAGAACTAAGGCCCACGCTTTTTTAAAATACTCATTAACACCTTTCATTTGATACCCATATCGTACAAACAAATTCTAGAGTCACCCCTGGCCCACCTTTATGGCGATATCTCGAAAAGGCGTCCACCTATAGAACTAATGCCCACACCCTTTTAAAATACTCATTAATACCTTTCATTTGATACCCATAACGTACAAAAAAATTCTAGAGTCACCCCTGGCCCACCTTTATGGCGATATCTCGAAAGGGCATCCACCTATAGAACTAAGGCCCACTCCCTTTTAAAATACTCATTAACACCTTTCATTTGATACCCATATCGTACAAACAAATTCTAGAGTCACCCCTGGTCTACTTTTATGGAGATATCTCGAAAAGGCGTCCACCTATAGAACTAAGACCCTCGCTCTTTTAAAATACTCATTAACACCTTTCATTTGATAACCATATCGTACAAACAAATTCTAGAGTCACCCCTGGTCCACCTTTATGTCGATATCTCGAAAAGGCGTCCACCTATAGAACTAAGGCCCACACCCTTTTAAAATACACATTAGCACCTTTCATTTGATACCCATATCGTACAAACAAATTCTAGAGTCACCCCTGGTCTACTTTTATGGAGATATCTCGAAAAGGCCTCCACCTATAGAACTAAGACCCACGCCCTTTTAAAATACTCATTAACACCTTTCATTTGATACCCATATCGTACAAACAAATTCTAGAGTCACCCCTGGTCTACTTTTATGGAGATATCTCGAAAAGGCATCCACCTATAGAACTAAGGCCCACTCCCTTTTAAAATACTCATTAACACCTTTCATTTGATACCCATATCGTATAAACAAATTCTAGAGTCACCCCTGGTCCACCTTTATGTCGATATCTCGAAAAGGCGTCCACCTATAGAACTAAGGCCCACGCCCTTTTAAAATACTCATTAACACCTTTCATTTGATACCCATATCGTACAAACAAATTCTAGAGTCACCCCTGGTCCACCTTTATGGCGATATCTCGAAAAGGCGTCCACCTATAGAACTAAGGCCCACACCCTTTTAAAATACTCATTAATACCTTTCATTTGATACCCATAACGTACACAAAAATTATAGAGTCACCCCTGGCCCACCTTTATGGCGATATCTCGAAAGGGCATCCACCTATAGAACTAAGGCCCACTCCCTTTTAAAATACTCATTAACACCTTTCATTTGATACCCATATCGTACAAACAAATTCTAGAGTCACCCCTGGTCTACTTTTATGGAGATATCTCGAAAAGGCGTCCACCTATAGAACTAAGACCCACGCCCTTTTAAAATACTCATTAACACCTTTCATTTGATAACCATATCGTACAAACAAATTCTAGTGTCACCCCTGGTCCACCTTTATGGCGATATCTCGAAAAGGCGTCCACCTATAGATCTAAGGCCCACACCCTTTTAAAATACTCATTAGCACCTTTAATTTGATACCCATATTGTACAAACGCATTCTAGAGTCACCCCTGGTCCACGTTTATGGCGATATCCCGAAAAGGCGTCCACCCATAGAACAAAGGCCCACTCCCTTTTAAAACACTTATTACACTTTTCGTTTGACACCCATATTGTACAAACGCATTCTAGAGTTAACCCAGGTCCACTTTTATAACGATATTCCGAAATGCGTCCACCTATAGAACTTAGGCCCACTCCCTTTTAAAATACTCATTAACACCTTTCATTTGATACCCATATAGTACAAACAAATTCTAGAGTCACTCCTGGTCCACGTTTATGGCGATATCTCGAAAAGGCGTTCACATATAGAACTAAGGCCCACGCCCTCTTAAAATACACATTAACACCTTTCATTTGATACTCGTATCCTACAAACAAATTCTAGAGTCACCCCTGGTCCATCTTTATGGCGATATCTCGAAAAGGCGTACATCTATAGAACTTAGGCCCACGCTCTTTTAAAATACTCATTAATACCTTTTATTTGATACCCATATCGTACAAAATAAATTCTAGAGTCACCCCTGGTCCACCTTTATGGCGATATCTCGAAAAGACGTCCACCTATAGAACTTAGGCCCACTCCCTTTTAAAATTATCATTAACACATTTCATTTGATACCCATATCGTACAAACAAATTCTCGAGTCAGGCCTGGTCCACCTTTATGGCGATATCCCTAAATGGCGTCCATCTATAGATCTATGGCCCACTTCCTCTTAAAATACTCTTTAATGCCTTTCATTTGATACGCATGTCATACAAACACATTCCAGGGTTTCCCTCGGTTCATTTTCCTACATGGTTATTTTCCCTTATGTTGTCACCATAGCTCTCAACTGAGTATGTAATGTTCGGTTACACCCGAACTTAACCTTCCTTACTTGTTTTATTTGTAAATTGATACATTTTTGTCTAGGCTCACTGCAACACTGCCAACAAGTCTGAAAACGGTTTCGTTTTCCCACGATTGTATACGCAACGTGCATTAGTACGTTTTTTTACTACTACTTCCTCTAATGCTACTACTTTAAAAATACTTTTTAAAATACTTTTAGGAATATATTGCAAAATGAATCGGCTTGCATATAATTAAATATATGTGAAGCAAAATGAATGTCAATAATGCGCTGGTTAACATAAAGTCGACTTCAGTCTATGGTTATTCCGTTTTTCGTATTTCTTGCAAAAAATGTATGTTTTTGTTTTCGTACCATTGCAACACAGTTTGGATATTTGCTTTCGAGAGAGAATATTTTCATTTCAGTTTTTTAGTTGTTCTGCAACGTTCTTGCGATGAATATAGTTTGAGACGAAGCGTACGATATTTCCAATGTATTTTTTTACTCCCCTAACACCCCAAAACACACAAACGTCTCACCTAGCACTCGCTGGCACTGAAACTGATTTAGGAGCCGAAAGTAGGCCCATTCCTGATCTAGAGCTTTGTACACTTTTGAGCAGAAATCTAGCAGAGCGTCCTCTGTTGAAAGTCTGGATCGAAATCCGAACTGCATGGGGCTGAAAAATTTCGATTTATCTAGAAAGTTCGCAACTCTATTTTTAACCGCCTTTTCAAATACTTTGGAAATCGATGGGAGTAGAGATATGGAACTGTAGTTACGTACGTCCCTCTTATCCCCTTTTTTGAAGATCGGGATTACAATGAACATTTAAGATCATCAGGAAAAACACCCTATTTATACTTTTATTGAATAAATGTTTCAGTATATCTACTATATTGAGCGATATTTTTTTAAATAAACTATTTGAAATACAGTCATCGCCGCAAGAGCTAAAGTTGGTCAATATTTTTATAATTTTAGCGATTTCGAAGCTGGATATGAGGTTAAAAAAGAAACTATTAGTTGCAACTTGGCATAGGGGTAGATTGGCTGAAAGCTGACAATCACAAAGGGTTGAACTTGAATTACCAATCGAGGTAAAGTATGTATTAAATTTGTTAGCAACTTCTTCTGGGTCTGTAGTTAGCTGACTTTCAGCACGTAAGGTAACTGGCTCGTAGCTCCCTACACTGTCCCGGTTTAGCAAACTGTTGATGACTCCCGCTTCTTCTCTGGTATTGCCCAAAGATCAGTTAAACTTGTTTTTAAAAAAGGTACCGCGCGTAGTGTGTATGGCTTTATTGGACTGATTGCTAATTTTATTGTAGCGAGTGCGAAGCTTCCTACAATTGGGATGCTTAGCACATTTTTTGTCCAACTTATTCGCCTTTGATATTAATGGAAAGCTGTAACGTATCTGCACTTTGTAAGCTATTACTAACTGACGAGCTGTCAAAAGTATCGCGTACAAAAGCTCCAACACCTCCTGCACTGTAGCTGTCATTAGTATTTGTATAAAAGTTATAAGGGATTTTATAATCTCCTACTTCATACGAAAAAATCGATATTTCAGACAAAAACATAATATCTGGTTTTATACCTAACGCTTCTATATTACCAACGAATACGTCGAAATTTTGTCTAAGACTACGTATATTTTGATGGATAACTAATAGTTTGTTAGAATCAGTTGAGGGCGAGTTATTCAAAACATTATTGCGAGCGACGATTGAGTTATCATTAGGCAGAACATCTGAGAAAATGTTTAAAAGTAAATATAAAAATTAAGAGAAAAGCTAAAATTAGCTAGTTAACTTATAAAATATCACGTGTTAATTGCTCAACGAAATTTCATGAATGCTTAATTTGTTTGGCGTTGCCATAAACTATTAAATGCAAATCATCAAATGTTCTTATGCTGATAACCTTCTCATTGTCGGCTTTTTAACACGATTTTATTAGCTTGGCCTGTATGTAGCTTTTTAGCATGATTAATTTGAAACTTTGCGTGCGTATCGAGGACCGATGACAATGCATTAATGTGATGGTTTGGTGACATAAGGTCAACGGTCATAAGGTCAATTGGCCTTATTACCACTTTGAACGGCCATAAGTTTGATTGAAACTTTGCACACGTATCAAGGGTCGATGACAATGCATTAATGTGATGATGTGGTGACATAAAGTCAACGGTCATAAGGTCAATTGGCCTTATTACCACTTTGAATGGCCATACGTTTGATTGAAAATTTGCACACGTATCAAGGCTCGATTACAATGCAATAATGTGATGGTGGGGTGACATAAGGTTAACGGACATAAGGTCAATTGAACTTATGACCACCCCAAATAGTCATAGATTTGAAACCTTGCACATAATGCGAAAAACGCATTCCTTTATTAATGGTAGAAGTGGATGCATGGCACATCTACGAAAGAGCATACTGGAGCGCTTCCCAAGGCAGTCGGTTCTATGTACCGGAGCGACTCGGGATTTTTCCCGACCAAGGACTGTCATTTCAGTGTGACCCCATTTAATTTGTTTCGTCCCTCCCACAAATTGTCATCCTCCCAGCAGCTCCTTGCAGCAGGACTGCTACATATTCTCTTACTCCGGGAAGGTATCGAACCCAATCCGGGTCCGTCTCCTGACCCCGGTCCTGAGAAATGGTTTTGCTGCATTTGCCAGAAAAGTGTGTCTCGTGCAAGGGCTGGTTGCATCGGACAGGTTGTTCTGGGCTTGATCCCAAAACCCGACGTCCACGTAACTTTTATAAATCTTTTGTGGCTCCTTGCTGCTCACGCCCAAGGGCGTCCCGTAGTCTACGCCTAAGCGTATCCCCACTTCCTTCCAGCAGCTTCGCTGCTCAGCAAGCCACAACAAGTACCCGCTGCTGCTCGCGCCCCACGGCGCCAACAACTCAAACAGCTGATACCACTCATAACTACTACCTTCGTAGTAGAGCTGGTAGCAATGCTGAGCATCAGCCCCTGCCCCCGTCTTCTTCTCCCCCCCCCCCCCCCCCCTTTTCTGGCAGCAATCGTGCAGGTCAGGGAAACAGACTCTTAGTCCCTGCCTCCATTTGCACCGCCTGCCAGCACAGAATATATAGGTTTGCGACATCCGCTCAATGCAGCTCCTGCCTTGGGTGGCGCCACTTTCCTAGATGTTCTGGTCTCCGCGACGGCAACCCCTCGACGGGTTTCATCGCGCCATGTTGCCAGGTCGCAAACCCAAATCATCCGGGTACCCCAATGCTTGCCCAAGGGCGCCCAGTCCCAAGGCCACAACAGCAATTGCGTCCTGGCCTTCCACAACCTAGGCGTAGTCACCCGTCACTTACCCCTAGAGTGGCGGCGTCACCCCTCATGCACTTCAGAATTCTGCAGTTCACCTGTAATGGACTAACTGGGAAGATTACGGAGATAGTCGATTTCATGAAGCGGCCCAACATCCGCATTGCTGCGATTCAAGAGACTAAACTCACAGCAAGATCTGCATTGCAGACCTGCTCTGGTTATAATGTCCACAGGAAAGACCGCGAGAGCGGAAATGGAGGCGGCCTCGCGTTTATTATACACCACTCTGTGCAATATTATATATTTGATCCTGGCATCGACCGCAGGGACAATGTCTTAGAACGTCAAGGCCTATCTGTCCGGTCAGGCGATGCAAATCTAGAAATCATCAACATCTACATCCCTCCTGTCACCTGTTGCACCAGTGGATACCGCCCTAATATTGAGGCCTTACTCACTGGCAACAATCGCATTATCTTAGGCGATTTCAATGCCCATCACGACCTATGGCATTCAAACTTGCGGGCGGACAGTAGGGGTGAGATGTTGGCGGATCAGATAGACGAAACGACGTTCTGCACAATAAACGGAGACGCCCCCACACGTATGGTAGGAAGCTGTCATAGCTCGCCAGATATCTCAATCGTGAGCGCAGAACTCGTAAACTGCGTTAACTGGCAGCCGATGGTAACATTGGCATCCGACCACCTGCCCATACTTATTTCGTTCGAGCGTACCGCCGACTTCATCGTCACCGAAAAACGCACTTTCATAAACTTCAAAAAAGGAAAGTGGGAAGAATATAAATCTGCAACAGACAGCAGCTTTGCTGCCCTCCCTATCCCGACTGATGCCCGCCAAGGGGAGCGTGCCTTCCGTAAGGTCATTGAATCCGCCTCGGCACATTTCATTCCCGCCGGGAGAATTCCCGAAATCCGGCCCCACTTCCCGGTGGAGGCCGCGAGCTTAGCGAGGGAACGCGACGTTATAAGATAGCTTGATCCAGGCGACCCCCAAATAAGGGATATAAACCAACGCATCAGTTTGCTTGTGGACGAACACAAGCGGGCGAAATGGGAAGAGCACCTAAGAGGTTGTAACCTCTCTACCGGTGTAGGTAAACTTTGGTCCACCGTAAAGTCCCTATCGAATCCGACTAAGCACAAAGACAAAGTTTCCATCGCCTTTGGCGATAAGGTGCTGTCGGATGCGAAAAAATGCGCGAGCGCTTTCTGCCGACAATATATAATGCATCCTACGGTCGACAAAGATAGACGGAGAGCCAATAGACACGCACATAAACACAAACTCAGCGCGTCACCAATTACCATCACCGCTAGAGAGGTTGAGGACGCCATTGGTCGCGCTAAACCATCCAAAGCAGTGGGCCCAGACGGCATAGCCATGCCGATGCTTAAAAACCTAGGGAAAGAGGGTTTCAAATATTTAGCGCATGTCTTCAACCTGTCTCTTTCCACCTTTGTCATACCCGAGAAATGGAAAAAGGCCAAGGTGGTCCCGCTACTAAAGCCTGGGAAACCAGCTAACGTAGGTGAGTCATATCGTCCGATATCTCTCCTATCGCCAGTGGCAAAGACGCTTGAAGCCATTTTTGCTTCCTTATTTTCAAGCACATTTGCAGCTAGCCCCTCATCAGCATGGCTTCAGAAAACTCCATAGCACTACCTCCGCGCTAAATGTCATTAGCACCCAGATAAATTGCGGTTTGAATCAATATCCCCACCATAGAACAGTACTCGTAGCGTTAGACCTATCAAAAGCTTTTGATACGGTCAACCATGGCTCGTTACTGCAAGACCTGGAAGGGTCTACCCTTCCCCCATGTCTTAAAAGGTGGACCGCAAATTATCTGGGTGGTCGGCAGACATCGGTGCAATTCAGAAACGAAACATCAAAACAAAGGAGAATTAAACAAGGGGTGCCACAGGGTGGTGTCCTATCCCCGCTTTTGTTTAATTTCTACATATCTAAGCTACCTTCACCACCGGAAGGAGTCACAATCGTTTCCTACGCCGATGACTGCACAATAATGGCCACAGGCCCAGGCCCAGATATCGATGAGCTATGCAATAAAATAAACGGCTATCTCCCTGATCTCTCCAGTTTTTTCGCCTCGCGAAACATGGCATTGTCACCGACTAAATCTTCCGCGACCTTATTTACAACATGGACGCCCCAAATGTCGACCATATTGAACATCCACGTCGATGGCACTACGCTACCGACTGTCCTACACCCCAAAATCTTGGGTGTGACGTTTGATCAGGATCTACATTTTGGTGCGCACGCAACCGCAATTGTTCCAAGAATTCAGAGCCGTAATAAAATCCTCAAATCCCTTGCTGGCAGTACCTGGGGAAAAGATAAAGAAACGCTCTTGACCACATACAAAGCAATTAGCCAGCCGATTACGTGCTACGCGTCACCCATATGGTCGCCAAGCCTAAAAACCACCCACTGGAAGAAACTAAAGGCCTGCCAAAATACTGCTCTCAGAATCGCCACGGACTGTCTTCTTATGTCCCCAGAACACCATCTGCATAATGAGGCGAGAATACTCCCCATCAGGGAGAGAAATGAGATGCTGACCAAACAGTTTCTGTTGAATACCCAGAAACCTGGGCATCCCAACAGACATCTGATTGACGAACCAGCACCGCCTAGGGGCCTAAGGAGTCATCTCCGTGAGCATTTTGAGGAAATACGGCACCTGAGAACCCAGCCGTATGAAGCGGAAAAACACAAGCAGGTCCTTGGTGAACTCCATAGACAGGCGTCGGACCTTTATGTCGGGAATTGCCCGGTGAATCCAGTACTTGAAGAAAAATATCCAGAACTCGCAGAAGAGGAACGCATACTCCCCAGGGAAACGCGTGTCACTCTTGCTCAACTTCGTTCTGGATACTGTAACAGGTTAAACTCTTACCTATCCAGAATCAACCCCGACATACATTGCTACAACAACAACAGCATACTGGAGCCCTTTTTTAACACGCTTTTATTAGCTTGGCCTGTATCTATGTAACGGAATCTTTGAGCTTAATTTTCACCGTTTTCTAGAAGTCTGATTAACTTGAAACTTCGCATACGTATCAAGGACCGATGGCAGTGCATTAATGTGATGGTGCGGTGACAAAAGGTCAACGGCCATAAGGTCAATTGGCCTTATTACCACTTTGAATGGCCATAAGTTTCATTTAAACTTTGCACACGTATCACGGCTCGATGACAATGCATTATTGTGATGGTGTGGTGACATAAGGTCAACGGCCATAAGGTCAATTGGCCTTATTACCACTTTGAATGGCCATAAGTTTGATTGAAACTTTGCGCACGTATCAAGGCTTGATCACAATGCATTAATGTGATGGTGTGGTGACATAAGGTCAACGGCCATAAGGTCAATTGGCCTTATTACCACTTTGGATGGCCGTAAGTTTGATTGAAGCGTTGCACACGTATCAAGGGTCGATGACAATGCATTAATGTGATGGTGTGGTGACATAAGGTCAACGGCCATAAGGTCAATTGGCCTTATTACCATTTTAAATGGCCATAAGTTTGATTGAAACTTTGCACACCTATCAAGGCTCGATAACAATGCAATAATATGATGGTGGTGTGACATAAGGTTAACGGACATAAGGTCAATTGAACTTATGACCACCCCAAATGGCATAGATTTCAAACCTTACACATAATGCGAAAAACGCATTCCTTTATTAATGATAGACGTGGATGCATGGCACATCTACGAAAGAGCATACTGGAGCCCTTTTTATTAGCACGCTTTTATTAGCTTGGCCTGTATGTAACGGAATTTTTGAGCTTAATTTTCACCAGTTTCTATAAGTCTGATTAATTTGAAACTTTGCATACGTATAAAGGACCGATGACAATGCATTAATGTGATGGTGTGGTGACATAAGGTCAACGGCCATAAGGTCAATTGGCCTTATTACCACTTTGAACGACCATAAGTTTGATTGAAACTTTGCACACATATCAAGGCTCGATGACAATGCATTAATGTGATGGTGTGGTGACATAAGGTCAACGGCCATAAGGTCAACTGGCCTTATTACCACTTTGAATGGCCATAAGTTTGATGTAAACTTTGCACACGTATCAGGAGTCGATGAAAATACATTAGTGTGATGGTGTGGTGACATAAGGTCAACGGCCATAAAGTCAATTGGCATTATTACCACTTTAAATGGACATAATTTTGATTGAAACTTTGCACACGTATTAAGGCTCGATGGCAATGCAATAATGTGATGGTGGGGTGACATAAGGTTAACGGACATAAGGTCAATTGAACTTATGACCACCCCAAATGGCCATAGATTTGAAACCTTGCACATAATGCAAAAACGCATTCCTTTATTAATGATAGAAGTGGATGCATGGCACATCTACGAAAGAGCATACTGGAGCCCTTTTTAGCACGCTTTTATTAGCTTTGCCTGAACGTAACGGAATTTTTGAGCTTAATTTTCACAGGTTTCTAGAAGTCTGATTAATTTGAAACTTTGCATACGTATCAAGGACCGATGACAGTGCATTAATGTGATGGTGTGGTGACATAAGGTCAACTGCCATAAGGTCAATTGGCCTTATTACCACTTTGAATGGCCATAAGTTTGATTGAAGCTTTGCACACGTATCAAGAGTCGATGAAAATGCATTAATGTGATGTTGTGGTGACACAAGGTCGACGACCATAAAGTCAGTTGGCTTTATTACCACTTTAAATGGCCATAAGTTTGATTGAAACTTTGCACACGTATCAAGGCTCGATGACAATGTAATAATGTGATGGTGGGGTGACATAAGGTTAACGGACATAAGGTCAATTGAACTTATGACCACCCCAAATGGCCATAGATTTGAAACCTTGCACATAATGCAAAAAACGCATTCCTTTATTAATGATAGAAGTGGATTCATGGCGCATCTACGAAAGAGCATATTGGAGCCCTTTTTAACACGCTATTATTAGCTTTGCCTGAATGTAACGGAATCTTTGAGCTTAATTTTCACCGGTTTCTAAAAGTCTGATTAATTTGAAGCTTTGCATACGTATCAAGGACCGATGACAATGCATTAATGTGATGGTGTGGTGACATAAGTTCAACGGCCATAGGGTCAATTGGCCTTATTACCACTTTGAATGGCCATAAGTTTGATTGAAACTTTGCACACGTCGATGACAATGCATTAATGTGATGGTGTGGTGACATAAGGTCAATTGGCCTTAATACCAGTTTGAATGGCCATAAGTTTGATTGAAACTTTGCACACGTATCAAGGCTCGATGACAATGCAATAATGTGATGGTGGGGTGACATAAGGTTAACGGATATAAGGTCAATTGAACTTATGACCACCCCAAATGACCATAGATTTGAAACCTTGCACATAATGCGAAAACCACATTCCTTTATTAATCATAGAAGAGGATGCATGGCACGTCTACGAAAGAGCATACTGGAGCCCTTTTTTAGCACGCTTTTATTAGCTTGGCCTGTATCTATGTAACGGAATCTTTAAGATAAATTTTCACCGGTTTCTGGAAGTCTGATTAATTTGAAACTTTGCATACGTATCAAGGACCGATGACAATGCATTAGTGTGATGGTGGGGTGACATAAGGTCAATTGGCCTTAATACCACTTTGAATGGCCATAAGTTTGATTGAAACTTTGCACACATATCAAGGCTCGATGACAATGCATTAATGTGATGGTGTGGTGACATAAGGTCAATTGGCCTTATTACCACTTTGAATGGCAATAAGTTTGATTGAAACTTTGCATAGGCATCACGGCTCGATGAAAATGCATTATTGTGATGGTGTGGTGACATAAGGACAACGGCCATAAAGTCAATTGGCCCTATTGCCACTTTGAGTGGCCACGAGTTTGATTGAAACTTTGTACACGTATCAAGGCTCGATGACAATGCATTAGTGTGATGGTGTGGTGACATAAGGTCAACGGCCATAAGGTCAACTGGCCTTATTACCACTTTGAATGGCCATAAGTTTGATTGAAACTTTGCGCACGTATCAAGGCTTGATCACAATGCATTAATGTGATGGTGTGGTGACATAAGGTCAACGGACATAAGGTCAATTGGCCTTATTACCACTTTGAATGGCCATAAGTTTGATTAAAACTTTGTACACGTATCAAGGCTCGATGACAATGCATTAATGTGATGGTGTGGGACATATGGTCAACCGCCATAAGGTCAATTGGCCTTGTTACCGCTTTGAATGGCCATAAGTTTGACTGAAATTTTGCACACGTATCAAGGCTCGATGATAATGCAATAATGTGATGGTGGGGTGACATAAGGTTAACGGACATAAGGTCAATTGAACTTATGACCACCCCAAATGGCCATAGATTTGAAACCTTGCACATAAGGCAAAAAACGCATTCCTTTATTAATCATAGAAGTGGATTCATTGCACATCTACGAAAGAGCATATTGGAGCCCTTTTTAGCACGCTTTTATTAGCTTAGCCTGAATGTAACGGGATCTTTGAGCTTAATTTTCACCGGTTTCTAAAAGTCTGATTAATTTGAAGCTTTGCATACGTATCAAGGCTCGATGACAATGCAATAATTTGATGGTGGGGTGACATAAGGTCAACGGCCATATGGTCAATTGGCCTTATTACCACTTTGAATGGCCATAAGTTTAATTGAAACTTTGCGCACGTATCAAGGCTTGATCACAATGCATTAATGTGATGGTGTGCTGACATAAGGTCAACGGACATAAGGTCAATTGGACTTATTACCACTTTGAATGGCAATAAGTTTGATTGAAACTTTGCACAGGCATCACGGCTCGATGAAAATGCATTATTGTGATTTTGTGATGACATAAGGTCAACGGCCATAAGGTCAATTGGCCCTATTGCCACTTTGAGTGGCCACGAGTTTGATTGAAACTTTGCACGCGTATCAAGGCTCGATGACAATGCATTAGTGTGATGGTGTGGTGACATAAGGTCAACGGCCATAAGGTCAATTGGCCTTATTACCACTTTGAATGGCCATAAGTTTGATTAAAACTTTGCACACGTATCAAGGCTCGATGACAATGCATTAATGTGATGGTGTGGGACATATGGTCAACCGCCATAAGGTCAATTGGCCTTATTACCGATTTGAATGGCCATAAGTTTGACTGAAATTTTGCACACGTATCAAGGCTCGATGACAATGCAATAATGTGATGGTGGGGTCACATAAGGTTAAGGGACATAAGGTCAATTGAACTTGTGACCACCCCAAATGGCCACAGATTTCAAACCTTGGAAATAATGCGATAAACGCATTCCCTTATTAATGGTAAAAGTGGATGCATGGCACATCTACGAAAGAGCATACTGGAGCCCTTTTTAACACGCTTTTATTAGCTTGGCCTGTATCTATCTATGCATCTATGTATCCATGTATGTATGTAACGGAATCTGCAGTGGAGCCGAGAGCCCCGGTAATGCAGAGCTCTGAACTCCGTTGCACCTTTTGAAGCATTTTAAGATAGGTACTTTTAGCTAGTGCAGGCCACCAGACCAAGGCACCATAAAGAAGAATCGGGCGCACAATGGCTGTGTAAATACAGTAGGTCACCTTAGGGGATAATCCCCAAGAGGTGCCAATTGCCCTCTTGCAGGTGAACATCTCTGCTGCTGCCTTCTTGGATCGCTCCACTATATGGTCACTCCATAATAGCTTCCTATCCAGAATGACTCCCAAATACTTGACTTGATCGCTAAACGCTAAGAACCTACCCCCAATTCTTGGTGGTGTAAGATTTGGTACTTTGTACCTCCCCGTGAAGAGAATAAGCTCGATTTTATCTGGGTTGACTTCCAAACCTGTGGCGGTTTGTACTCCTGGAGCAGCTCCAGGATGTCAGCTGGGTCCGTTGGCGTCACTGGAACGCAGGCTCTAGCCCTAGGTCGTGAGAGGATATCACGCGCCTCCACTACCTTGAGGCGCGCGCCCGGATATACCACCCTTATCAGCGTGACGGTGGCCCTATAGAGGTTGACCGACCTGGCGTCGTCACAGGCAATTAGCTTGACATTGCCCTGGAACCACCCTGCATCGGTGTAAGATGGCGGTGGACCAGGGTTGTCTTTTTAACCTTAACGGCCACCGTAGCGAGCGCGGACACGATCCACTTACACTGTTGTTTCGGGATCCTGCAATCTTCGCTTCTCTCGTCTATAATGCCAATGATTTGCCGATCCATAGCAATTTCGGCGAAAGACCGCGTCTAGCCTCCCTGCGTCTTGCCCCTTTTCGGTGCCGTGGGGTTGGATTCATCCATGGACCGCTGGCGTTTCGAGGTTTCATCACTCTCGACTAAAACTTTTAAAACTACTTGAACTAAAAAATTAAAAATAAATAATAGTTTAAAAAAAAACTAAAAAAACACGCTTTTATAGCAAACCGAACTAAAAAATAGAAAATAATTTTCAATTAAAAAGGGTTTATATAACAGTAGTAGAAGGTCAAACAATTGTTTATAGTTCATCACCCCAAAATAAAATTTAAGTTATTAACAGAATAATTTAATTCATAGTAAAAATCGTGGGGTGCTTGATATTGAATGTTACAATCATTCTATTGGCAACTATCTGAGAGGAAAGATATGAAATGTAGTCAAATGCACCCACGTTTTTTTAATCTGAATTAAATTATTCTGTTAATAACTTAAATTTTGTTATAATTTTATTTTGAGGTGATTAACTATAAACGATTGTTTGACCTTCTACTACTGTTATATAAACCCTTTTTAATTGAAAATTATTTTCTATTTTTTAGTTCGGTTTGCTATAAAGCGTGTTTTTTAATTTTTTTTTAACCTATTATTTATTTCATTAGGAAGCTAGATTTCCCCAATCATAAATATTTATATCGTTTCTCTTGTTTTAATTTATATGCCGCAGTAAACAAAGCTCGAGTAGATAGTGAGAGAGCATAGTTTATGTATATTTTATTATTGTTGGAGTCATCAAGTAGCTTTGCTGACAGCGAGTGCGCTTTTGCTTTTCTTGCGGTCATCATTCTCCACTTGATTGCATTAGATGAGAAATGCACGCAAACTACGTCACGGGCACACGAAGAGTCATTTTTACGTTTAATGCTTTTTACGACGCAATACTTCCCGAGGTGTTTCGGTATCGGGAAGGCTCCGTTCGAATGCAGCCGAATTTATCCCCTGGCTGCAAATCGTCTAATAAGCAGGGTCCGCATAACACCCTGGATTGAGGGGTTGGAAGTTCTTGGTCACCGACATCCCGCCGCCCTCCTATGAGGCGAAACGGCGTAGATGTGAGTCCTAAACTGCTCCGCCTCATAGTCGGGCGCTATGGAGTTCGGCTAAGCCCTCACACCAACGTCAAGGTGCCTACTCTAGTGAGGGGTAGATACCTCATAGTTACAACGAATCTCTCCTCGGCTGAAATGCTTTCCCTCCAGTTTGTATTTTGCTTTTTTATAATGGGGTCAACTTCTTGAAGAATATATTCAAATGTTGAATATTTCATTCTGAAATATTCATGAAATTTTATAGGCTGTTATTTAAGTTGGGGGAATAAGCACTGATATTCTGCCAATTCTGTTCTTTCCTGAAAGATTTTGTTTATCCATTCTTTCCCCCGGGCGTTCCACCTCCGAGTGGGGTAAGGGGAATCTATAAAATAAATTTCTTCGATCTCAGCCGTTTATTTATTTTTACACCAAAAACTTGCCTGCGTATTTTTGCAAAAAAATAAATTTGAGAAAAATAGCTGCCGGCCGATGAGCACCAGCTCGGTCGATAAGCGTGGCTGTGTAAGCGTGCCCTAAGAATGTGTGTGAAGCAAGTCTGGCTCAATTCAGACGCCATAGCGTTCCGACCACTGATTTACAAAATGTTGCAATTCACCTTAGAAGCAAAGAGCGGTCAAAAAGATAATTTAATTTTATTATTATGGGCATGGCGGGACGATACAAGGTGGCAGCATGGGACAGCTGATTATAATCTTTTTTTATTTTATTTGATACATAAATTTCCAGTGCAGTACGATTTTGACATTTGTCATCGAATTTATAAAAACAAAGTAAATGGAATTTTTATTTATGTTTGCAGATATGTCTGCCACCTTGTATCGTTCCGCCATGATTATGGGCGAGGTACCATTTTTGCAGTCGCGAATGCGAAGGCAGAGCATATTGGCGGTGCATTTAAGTCAATGGTCATAAAAAATTCAAACTGTGGATGTGAGTAAAACTAAAATCATCCTATTGGTGGTGGTTTAATTGTTGATGAAAAATCAATGAGGTAGGACGTATGTACGCGTGTTTGTTAACACACAAAAACTAATTCGTAAATATGCCACATAAATACTACTTTATTGCTTGAGTCTAAGGAAAAATTTAAACAAAATAAATTGTTAACATGAAACCATTAAAACATTCTGCGCACGAGCGTTTGTTTGCAAAATATCTTTTTGCAAATGCGCAAATAAACAATAGCCCCATCCGATGTTGCTACTCTGCTTGTTCAGCGACAACTAAATACGAATTAAGACGAAAGAGAATAATAATACGTGCGAAGTGGCGCCAATAATTATTCAACTAAATGGTGGATATTGATTTAAGTGGACAACACGACATATCATATTTCCCTCAAATCTTCATTTGGGATGTGGGGAACTCCATTTGTTAATACGTCAGAAAGTACAGCATTATTTTGGCATTCTTTTATTTGCGTTTTTAAAATATCTTGCTGTTTCAACCCTAGTCTCCATACATGCATAGTTGTTTTTTAAATTTGTGTTCTGTGTCGCTTACTCACCAACCCAAACTCGTTGCTATGATTCCCTTAAACCAGGTATCGGCAATATTAAAATGCAGATGTGTTAGTGAGAGCGCGATAATCGCACACATTACTCTGCGTACGTCATTCGCTTATTAGCAAGCACCAAGACAAGATCGTTTGTAATTATATTTTTAATGCGCGCAATGGGAAGCAAAAGGTTTATACCAGGCATGCTTAACCAACGAACCGATATCATTTCGTTACGATAATTAACGTTAATAAACGAAACAAAGTCATTTCGTTTCGTTTATTAACGTTAAGAACGTCAAATTAACGAAATGATTTCGTTTCGTTTTCTGCCATATCAAAACGAAATCAAATCGTTTATGTTGATTATTAATTTCAAACTATGCTGGCAAAGCTGATTGATGGCGGATTCATTAAAGGTGAAAGCATTAGCCAAGCTGATTGCAACTTTTCTCATGAATTTTGAGAGTACGATCATTTCTCAGAGTATTTTTGACATTACCACCAACGAAGTACACAAACAAATTACATGGAGTTTGTGTGTGTATGTCCGCTGGCTGTTGCCACCTTACGGCTTCACCATGGCTATATCATTGCCAGCACAATTCAAACATAAAGTATCACGTTTTTGTTAACGTTTTTAACGTTAACGAAAGCTTTTCGTTTCGGTTAAAAACGAGATACAATTTATCTTGATAATTTCTTTATCGATAATATTTCGAAGTGTTTCAACGGAAACAGTGGAAATTTTTTGATAAACGATTAGCTTAACGTTAAGGTGCATCCCTGGTTTATACAATTAAATACATTGTATTTGCGCAAAAAGGTTGGTCAACATTAAGTATTTTCTTGTACGCATTGAAAGAACTAACAAACGATCTTTGCTTGTTGCATGCTAATAATATTCGTCAACATAGCGCGCGACGAACACAACCGATGTTACTGCACCAATTGCTCAGCGAAAACTAAACTAATGAGAATAAGAATACGTGTGAATTGAGTGCGCACTATTGCGCCACTATTTGCTGATGTCTGCCTTAAATGATCCGTCAGTTCCTCTAATATATTCTCATGCGGCAGTTACCCACCGACGTGTGCCGTACGTACGGACGTTTGTCGTACGAAGCACGTTTGACCGAACTCTCAAGCCCGTAGGAATCAATGTGTGCGTCTATGTACATAACATATTTGTGTGTGTATTGTTTACAAATAAGCACTGTTGCCATTGACCATTTTGCTTGTATGCTTATGGAAACATCAAGTTTTTCCAATTTAATTTTTGATATTATAAAAGGCCGGAATAAATATTAGATAAGTATAAATAGATTACATATTTATAATCTGCACTTTTACATAATTATTTCGAATTATTTTCACAATTTTTCAAACTTTAATTAGGTGTTTTTGTATAAAATTGCAAACGGTCAAAAATTAGCGCACAAAAGTTTACTAGGCAACTCTGTCTAGTGAGAGAGCGATCAGCTGACACGTTCTTACGGAAAAAATCAAAATTGTTTTGATTTCTTCGTTCCGGGCCTACGTACGTACGGGCGTTGCACGTCGGTGAGTTTTCGTTTACATTGCACACTCATAAGTTAGGTCGTGTCAGCTGACACGTTTTTTCTACGTACGTTCGTGGGTAACTGCCGCATCATTCCACAGAACAGACGTGGGCAAAATGCAGCTGTGTTAGTGAGAGTGTAATAGTCGCGCACATCACTTCATGCATCGTTTTGTGTTGGTCATTATTTTATTAGCAATCAACAAGTGAAGATCGTTTGTGGTCAATTGTCGGCAAGTAGTGAAACATGGACAACACTCATCAACAATGCGGGCGACGCACGCAATCCATGTTGCTGCGCCAAATCAAAGATCATAGATAAATGGATTTGCAACTCTTTGCTTCGAGAGAGCGCTGTCAAAATGCACATTTTTGATAACATTTGTCAATGATGCCACTCCAAACAAAAATGAATAGATGTGAATATGGGGATTTTTGAAATACATTTCGGCGATTATAATTACAATCATTTAACAAAATGATAGTAGTCGTAAAATATTCATTTCCTTAAACTTATTTTACAATAATACGACTAGTTAGAGTCAAATATAAACAAATCTAAGCAAAGTTTACATTTTGATTAAATTAATTAGTCAAATATTGTACCGCATTTAACTCACAGTGAAAACCATATATTCTTTTGAAATTTCAGTAAATCGGACCTATGATATAATAGTTAACATCATTTAATGGATATGGTTTATCCTACATGTCTGAAGTTCCAGGTTCTGTGATCAAAATGGGCTGGTTGCATAGGGACTTCATATTTACAAAACCTGTTTTTAGTGATAACTTTTGAATGGGAAATAATATTTACGCTCCACCTTCGAAATAATAATATTTACACTAAAACAAGTATTTTTATCCTTTCTCCCATAATTTTTGAACGCATTTCTACAGTTGTAGGTCAAACTAAAGTTTACCGAAATTTTTGGCCCGTTTTTCATTTTAGCTGGCACATTTTTTGTTCTGGCAGCCGCTTCAGCTGGCGCGAGGGATTTATCTGTGATTGTTTCCAGCTCAAATGTGCGATAAATCCCTCGTGAGAGCGCAAAAAATGAGAGAGTTGTATAGATCTGAATATGGTGATTTTTGACATGTATTTCGGCGATTTTATAGTTTCAATCATTTAATAAAATGTTAGTCAAAAAATATTAATTTCTTTAAACTTATTTTACAATAATATGACTAGTTAGAGTTAAATATAAAGAAATCTAAGTAAAATTTACATTTCGATTAAATTAATTAGTCAAATATTGCAACGAATATAACTCACAGTGAAAACCAAATATTTTTTTGAAATTTGAGTAAATCGGACCTAGGATATAATAGTTAACTTTGTTTACATATCTAACGTTCCAAGTTCTGTGATCAAAATGGATTGGTTGCATCGGGACTTCAATTTACCAAATCTGTTTTTAGGGATAACTTTTGAATGGGAAATAATATTTACCCTCCGCCAACGAACTAATAATATGTACAGTAAAACAAGTATTTTTAACTTTTTTCCCATAATTTTTGAACGCATCTCTACAGTTTTAGGTCAACTTAACCTTACCGAAATTTGTGGCCCGTTTTTCGTTTTAGCTGGCACATTTTTCATTCTGGCACCCGCTTCAGCTGGCGCGAGGGATTTATCTGTTATTGTTGCCAGCACAAATTTCAGATAAATCCCTCGTCAGAGCGAGAAAAATGAGAGCGTAAACAAATGTTTCGTACCAAGTCATCTTTGCTGAACAAGCAGAGTATCAACATTGGAGGAGGCTATTGTTTATTTGCGCATTTGCGAAAAGATATTTTGCAAACAAACGCTCATGCGCAGATTGTTTTTAAGGTTTAATGATAAAAATTTACTTTGCTTAGATTTTTTCGTTAGGAAACTCTTTGAGTTCTTTGAATAACTCAGTTGACAAAAAGCCTTTTTCGTATCTATATTATGACAACTACTGTTAGCTAATTTCATCGAGTGTTTAGTTTTTATTAAATTCGAAACTGTGTTTATTTGAATTATATTTCTACACTTAGTTTTAATTAAATTTTGTATAGCAAATATCCTTTCTACGTTTGTGGATGAATGTGGAATCGACAATACGCCTTGAACTATTCTATAAATATTGGAAAACATTTGCGCGTTTAATTCATTTTTAACTGATTTTAATGCTGCCCAAAAGCTGCATATATTTAAATTCTTGAATTTTTTAAGGCTCTCATTCTCTGCTAAAGCTTTAAATTCGGAATTAATTTTCTCTATTTTATCAAATTCAGATTTTGGAAACAAGTCCATACTAAAGGCACAATACTATTTGTTTCGCCGTTTAAAATGCTTTCTGGTGTAAGCTTTGCAGCCCACAACAAAGTTTTATTATTTAAATTTACTTTGTTTAATAAAGTACTACAAATTTGTATATAAAATTGTTTAACACAGCTCTTAAATATGTGTACGTCATATTTTTCGAAAAGGTTGTTTGATAGAATAATATCCACACTAACACCGCAGTAAACTTCATCTGGTGTTAAGCGATTTTCGTCTGAATCAATACATAACATCCAAATAGGACTGGATTCTAAATAAGATTTTTTTATAAAATTTTCAATTTGGTAATAATTACATGTATGCGAATATCTTCAGACTTCATTTCTATATTCAAATTATTTATTCCATTTAAAATATAAGAAAGAATTGTAAAATATACTTTATAAATAGGCCTTTGAAAAATGTCAGATATAAGACTAATACTTTGATAACTGCTTTTATTTTCAAATACCTAAAGATTTAAATAATACTTGAGGGTATCCCATTGCTCATCATCTATCCATCTATCTATGACTGCTTGTCTAGAAAGCCACCTTTTGGGGGCATACTTTAGTATAGCATGCATTTCTGTACCGAAATGTTCTGGAAAACACTGAAAGTCTGCCATCCTAACGGGGGTTATCCAAAAATGATAGCTTACGTCTTTTAAAAATGTATCAACTTTGTTGGGAAATACATTACAAGCGGTCATTGAAGCTAAATTTAAAATGTGACAGAGACATCTATTAACATGCAGATTTGGAAGAACTTGCTTCAGCCTTGCTTGCACCCCGCTTTTTGCTCCCATCATAACCGAGCAATTGTCGGCAGTGAAACCACTAATTTTTTCAAGTGGTATTGAATGGTCTTTCAAACATTTAATAATGGCATTAAAAATACCCTCCGTGCTACTATCGGTGAAAGGTATGAAATTTAAAAATCTATCAATGCACTTTTTATCAAAAATTCGAATCGAAACTGGAAAATTTTTTGATATACATATATCAGTCGTTTCATCTACTATTAGAGAGTAATAACTCTTCGGACAAAATGCAATTATGGATTTATAATTTTGTGGCCCTGTTATTTAAGTTTTTATTTTCTGTGCTTTAATTCTATTGGTGTAAAATTTGTTCACAATTTTAGAATCAGTTATGCTATTTTTTATAAGCATATTTAATGGTCCATCATTACAAATGGCAAATTGTGCTCGGAAACAAAACAAGTTAACTATATATATATTTTCTTCAAAAAATATTAAATTTTTTTGTACATTCAGAGCTGCTTGGCAAATGACTTGAAGTGTAGTGCGGTGTTTTACCCAAAAAGTACCAAATATGTCAATGTAGTACTAACGTTTCGGGAAGAGAAAAAAGTACAAAAGTACCAGATTATCATCAGTGATTTACAAACATTGGAGTGAGATAGGGAGAGGAGGAAATCGTTTGCCTCGTAACTTTGCTTTAGCTGCAGTAATATTCATTCCAATATATATGCACTTGTTGCAAATTACTTTGCAAAGAATTTTCGCGTATTTACGAAATTATAATGAATCACACGTCTACTCTCTTCGCATATCAATTATACATTGTAACAAATATTAATATTTATTTGAAGAAAATTTTCACATTTATTCATCTTCGAAGGAAATAATGATATGCAAAACACTTTTAGGACAGAAAACTTTTACTGAAATATGCAGTAATTTTCCGAGTCATTATATTCAGCGCCTAAGATCACCCCCTTTTGACAATTTTCCAAATGCTATTGACCATAAGTGAAAAACCATTTTTTTTATCAGCACAAAACTCGGTAAACTGATTCCCCTTATCGTAATGAAGGGAATATAGTTGCGAAAATTTATTAATTGTTTTACATCCAGAATACCATTATAACCTTCGGGAGCAATAACAGGAAGAAGAATTGACCTGTCTGGAAAAAAACAGTAGGCTCGCTTTTTTTATAAAGAGCAATATTTTTAAAAAAGTGGACAAAATCTTTTAATAAACACGCTTACTTTCGCCAAAGCATAGTGTCTACAAACTGAAACTATGTAAGTGAACTGTACGATAGAATGTCTTCTTAGTTACTTTTGAATTTAAATCAGAGACATAATTATCATAATAAATATTTGTAAAATTCGAGACGAATTTATTACTTTGCATTACGAACAAAAAAAAAAAAAAAAAAAATGAATAATAACGTAAAATTTTATGAATGACTTTTTAAAGTCACATAATAATTACACTGTGCTAAAGCCGGCGGAGTATTGGACCAAACCCACTTTTTTTTGGAGAGATTGAGGCTTAAGTAGACAAAGTACTATCTCCGTTTTTCGAAGTTAGCATCCAAAAAATAGATATCGGCTTTCGAATTTCGAAATTCTACATTCGGAAATTTTATTTTTTTGTTTACGCGTTCAGCAAATTAAAAAGTAAAAATGCGGTCGTTGTAAGCCTTTTTCTTTTATTTGAACGGCTAAATTCTTTTTTTGAAAAATTACAGTACGAGCAATTCTAGTGGAGAGTATGTGCAAACATGAAAGTGGTATCATGGGACTATCTGACTTTTCACCTCGTATAACAGCTGTTATTCTAAATTTCTCAAAAAAATAATTCAGCCCATCAAATAAGGGAAAAGAGCGGACCACGACCACATTTTTACTTTTTTAATTTGCTGAACGCGTTAACAAATAAAAAATAAAATTTCGAAATGTAGAATTTCGAACTTCGAAAGCCGATATCAATTTTTTTGAGGCTATCTTCGAAAAACGGAGATAGTACTTTGTCTACTTAAGCCTCAATCTCTACAAAAAAGTGGGTTTGGTCCAATACCCAGAAAAAAATTGATTTTATCGCATAGTGTTATCAAACAATTCATTATATCGAAGTCCAATCATATATGTAATATTCCTATATTGGTACAAAAGACTAGGTACATACCCAAACATCCGAGTGTCAATATATTGCTGATTAAACGTTTTTGTTCTTGTATTCAATAATCGAATGTACCTAAATTTAAATTTTTCTTGTCACATTTATGCTGCTACAATCACAAAAATTTTATAGGCTGTCTTGTTTTGATTTCGAATTCAAAGCACATTGCGAGCCTTTACTATTACACTGTGCAACAGCCGGCTGGGTATTGGACCAAACCTCTTTTTTGTAGAGATTGAGGCTTAAGTAGACAAAGCACTATCTCCGTTTTTCGAAGTTAGCTTCCAAAAAATAGATATCGGCTTTCGAAGTTCGAAATTCTACATTTCGAAACTTTATTTTTTTGTTAACGCGTTCAGCAAATTAAAAAAGTAAAAATGTGGTCGTGGTCTGCCTTTTTCTTTTATTTGAATAGCTGAATTATTTTTTTTGAAAAATTTTGTATAACAGCTGTTATACGAGGTGAAAAATCAGAACTTCGAAAATATGAAAAACCTCATATTTCCGAATTTTCGCAACCCATATAAAAAAGTGGTTAAATTGACTTAATTTTAATATGCATATCTTTAAACTTTACGAAGAAAAATATGGCAAAACCCCTGTTTAAGCGAACAAATTCCTTTTTTTACTAAAAGTTTATTTTAACCAACACAATTTTCAGCTGGTAAATCTATTGAAAATTAAATAAATAATAAACTTGTTTTAAATGTACTATTTTCAAATCAAAGCACTGCGTTTTTATACTTTTGAGCTCTTAACAGTACTTATGTCCACTGTGCTCCCAACAAATGATGGTCATCAAGTGTGGGATACTTTTAAAGCAGGGATAACCAAAATTCAAACTGTGGCTGTGTGAGTAAAACTAAAGTCATCTTATTGGTGGTGGTTTAGTTCATTGTAAAGCTGGAGACATTGATGCTTTATCGGTAACCGTATCGGTAACTTTATAACAGCTGATTCGACCAACCTTATGAGAATCAATGCAATCGATTATTGGTGCCGCTAAGGTCGTAACCGTATCGTAGCCAACCAATTGGGTTTTGGTTTACCGTCGTAACGATAAACAGCTGATTACGTTAGGGATACGGATACAGCGATACGACATACGGCACCAATGACTCCAGCTTAAAGGTCTACAAGTAGGATATGTAGCAGTACGCACATACACAGCCACCCTCACCTGATGAAATGCTTGTTCTTGTTCGTTTTTTTTGTGGATGCTGTTTGGCACTGTTGTACTTCTTAGGTCCAAGAAAAGTGTAGTAGCTGCTAACGAAAACTGCGTAAAATTTTTATTGTAAAATTACAAAGAAATATCCTTATTTATTTTCAAAACGAGCACTTAATTACATCTCTCTTTAAAATTCACATGTTTTGGAAAATTTTAATTAACAAATTGTGATACTTTATTACCGGGAATGATTGCTAATTGCAGTCGACCTCGGTTCCAAACTGTTTTTCGCGGAGAACTTTTGAACGGGTAGAACAAATTAGCACCCGTGTTTGTATTCTTAATACTGGAATAACTACGCGTCTTCAGATACCCCAATTCATGATGTTTGTATAATTTTCTGTAGGACCCATATAGGTGCACTACATTTTCATACTAAATTCGTTCAAAAAAATGTATCATCACAGCAACCCATATCTGATATTCCGTTCCTGTTTTTGTTTCCCTGCGACAGCAACCCCGTTAATTTTGACACTTCGTTCAGTGTCAAACGCATGTTCCACGCAGGTTCCACTGACTTCCACAATAGTTTGACACTGACCGAAGTGTTCTTCATTTTACTCGATATTTATTATTTACATATGTTTAGCACCTCTTTTATACATATTTGTATTCGCCCAATTCCTTAAGTAATTATCAGTCTAGTAGTGTGAAAAAGCTGCCTTCTAATTCAAAATCACTTCGTCGTTAGGTGCCGACACCTAATCTTTAAAATATTTGTTGCTTGCTTGTAAAATTATTGAACTCCGAGCGCAGCTTCCTATACATATGACTGCTCCACATAAATGTAATATGGTGAAAAAAAATTGAATATGTATGTGGTCACCAGCACGTGTGGCAATATCCAACCATTGCTGCATACTTCCATCGAAGTTTCGCCTTCCCCACAGTGTTCGTTAAAAAGTGTAGGATTTGAAGGTAAACCTTGTTCTGCCATTACACCATCAGCATGCAAATTTTTAGCGCCTTGCAAGGTGCGAACATTGCCATTAACAATAAGTGGTTTTTGGATAGATTTCTTTACTTCGGACATAGCATTAATATTAAGAGAATCTGATACTTTCTGCCACATGTTTCGTCCATGTAGGTAATGTAAAATTATTGACGTGCCAGTTCCACTGTAGATCGTACTGATTGCTCTCCACTGCCATTTGATCAGCATAATTTTACCGATGTGCTAGTTTTTTGGTAGCACACGCCCTGTAGTTTCTACAATATATTTCACCAGTTCTGAATGTCTCAGCAGACGACAGCCATATGCTTTAGAAATTGCCCATGATTGCTGACAGCCACAATTCAAGCCATGCCATCAACATATGGATATATTAACTGGGCTGCTAAGGAGAAATCATGCGCATCGCACGCGGCGAATTGTGATATACAAGGAATATCCTCTAAACTTGTGGTAAATTCATTATCATACACCTTTTTACTATTTATAAATGAATCAGCAATGTGCGATGCCAGTTTCACACCATGTTGACGTTAGGATAACATGCATTTCTGTAACGAAATGTTCTTGAAAACTCTGAAAGTCTTCCCCCATAAGGGGGCTGTTACAAAAATGATAGTTTACGTATTTTAAAAATTTATCAATTTTCTTGGGAAATACAGCACAAGCGGCCATTCAAGCTAAATTTAAAATGTGACAAACATGTCCATTAACATGCAGATTTGGAACAAATTGCTTCAGCCTTGCTTGCACTCCGCTTTTTGCTCTCATCATAACCTAAAATCATTTTTTCTGTCCCTGTTGTTTGAGTTATGTATGTATGTTTAAATTGCCATATTGGTGATAACCAGATAAAACGTCGCAAAAGAGAGTGCGTTGAAAGTTTGTATGTGCGACTGCCAAGACCACATAGCCGTAACATTCCCACACCTCCCAGAAGAAGCCCTTGTCAAGCAAGCAGCTTCTGTGAATATTCCATACGAAGGTGAAGTGACATTTGTTCGATCTGAATCAACTGGATTAGTGAGGCTCATTACACAACGGGAGTTAGATGAACTGGTAAGAAAACTCGCCCAATCAAAAAAGACAATCCCAAGAATTGGCATAATTTTTAAAGTATGGAAACCACTTGGCATCAAATGTAAGAACGTCCGGCTATCGTGACAGTCAAGCCTCTATAAAACAATGTTTTACTGTTAATGATGCTAACTCTTTTTCCCATTGCCATGATGTAACCGAATTGATGAACGATATGAGTATAAATCATAATCCACCCGATTGGCGCATTTTCGTAGATTCTAACAACCAGTTTAAAAGCTGTCTTGTTATACAAAGACAAAAGTATTCCACCAGTCCCACTAGCGTACAATACAGACAGACTTGAAACATGCAACAACTTGAAAGTCCTTCTCAATTATATACAGTACGAGCGATTCCAGTGGAGAGTATGTGCAGACATGAAAGTAGTAGCCACTATCAAGGGACTGACACCGTCTGGATGGCCAAGGAATATGTGCTTTATTTGTTTGTGGGATACGCGGCCAACGTGGTGTGCGGCCACCGTGGTGTGATGGTAGCGTGCTCCGTCTACCACACCGTATGCCCTGGGTTCACGCCCCGGGCAAAGCAACGTCAAAATTTTAGAAATAAGGTTTTTCAATTAGAAGAAAATTTTTCTAAGCGGGGTCGCCCCTCGGCAGTATTTGGCAAGCGCTCCGGGTGTATTTCTGCCAAGAAAAGCTCTCAGTAAAAACTCATCTGCCTTGCAGATGCCGTTCGGATTCGGCATAAAAATTATATAAATTATATAAATTCAAGTATTATGAAAACTTGTTTAAAACTTTCAAATGTATTACCGATTCAGCTGCTAATGCTAACAGCGACAGTCGTGACAGCAAACGAAAACGAACTGATGTCTCGGCTGGCGTACTGACCCTAGACCCCGTTCAAAACATCCAGAACCCAATCGTTCCTACAACCAGCACGATAGAATTAATAAACTTAGCATCTCCAAGTCCTCTTACAGTAGAGCCTTCAACATCAAAGGCACCTCCAACAAAACTAGGGCACTTGTGCGGGAATTTGAACATAGGCGGAATAAGAGTGTTCCAAACTTAGCAAAGATCCCTGTTAATAACACTGAGTCAAAAAACTGAAAGAAAAATCTGCTTTAGATATACTTTACCAAAATGTTAGAGGCTTAAACACCAAGTTAACAGAACTGTTTTTAAAGTCATTTAACTCAAGCTACGATATAATTGCTTTAACCGAAACCTGGCTGAAACCTCATGTTTTTAACTCAGAGATCCTCTGTAATGACTACCAGATATATCGAAATGACCGCCTGAACAGGGTTGGAGGTGGAGTTCTGCTTGCTGTACACTCTTCAATACCATCTGAAGAGATTTGCGTAACCGCCACCGATACAACTGAGTTCTTGTGCATACGCACACAACTAGCAAATTTCCACATTTATTTGGCCATCTGTTATATCCCGCCATCTTCTGAACTGTCCGTTTATATGCATCACATTTCCTTGCTAAGAACTGTTAATTCGATGCTAAAGCCTTCCGATTCCATTATTTTCTTGGGTGACTTCAATATGCCACACATATCATGGTGCATCTCTGACTTTAAAATCGTACCAGTTTCGTCAAAGTCTTCCAACAATGAATTTCTAGACGGAATGTCTGAGCTGTGCCTTCAACAAATCAACATCCAATCGAATAAATTCGGAAGAGTGTTAGATTTAGCCTTTGTGGATGATGAATCTAAATATTCCATTAGTCGATGCGAACGCATTATTGAACCTGAAGATGCTTACCACCCTTCCCTCAAAATAGTTTACGAAGTTGTAAATTATGCTTGTAACAGCGGAAATAAACGATACAACTCCAGTTATCGCTTCGACTTTGCGAAGGCCAATTTTAAAAAATTAAATCGTGATCTATCTCGAATAGTGTGGCCAATATTTAATGCTGCTGTGGAGCAAAGCGTTTCTCACTTTTACAATACCATTTACTGTCTTTTTGAAAAATACGTACCTAAGGGGATTTGTGTACATTCCGATACAAGCCAAGTACTAAAGAGCTGAAAATTTTAAAGAATAAAAAGTCTCGATCTTTCAAGTTGTTCAAAAATACGGGTTTACATAACCATTATTTACAGTACTCGATTCTACGCTGCAAGTATTTTCAATTGAACAAAAAGTGTTACAAAGCTTATCTTTGTAAAATGAAAAGAAATATAACTTGCAACCCGAAGGTATTTTACGGATTCGTAAACTCTAAACGCAGGGTGAAAAGGTTTCCATCATCCATGAAATTCCAAGATAATATTTCCAGCGATGATCAAGAGATCGCCGACTTCTTTGCGGAATTTTTCAAATCAAATTACTCTATTGAGACCAACGTTTCACCTAATGAATACCCATACCATATTGATTCATGTTATTCAATCAGAGCTCCATTTATATCTTCAGAAGATGTATTATCTTATTTAAAAACTTTAAAAGTATCATATTCATACGGCCCCGACAGGATCCCGAAACACTTTCTTAAAAAATGTGCTGCAAACGTCTATCAGCCGCTAACAGATTTATTTCATTTATCTTTAATTTATGGCGTTTTCCCAACAATATGGAAGGAATCTTGTCTTATTCCGCTTCATAAAAATGGAAGCAGGTCTTCAGTAGAAAACTACCGGGGCATAGCAAAGTTATCCGCTATCCCAAAGTTATTTGAGGCTATTGTTACCCACCACCTAACATTCTCTATTTCCCCCATAATTGCAAGCTCGCAGCATGGGTTCTGTAAGGGCAAATCACCTATCACCAATTTACTAGAATTTACCACCCACGTTTCTAATGGATTAAGAAAAGGCCTTCACACTGATGTAATTTACACCGATTTCAGTAAAGCTTTCGACAAAGTATCACACCCATTACTTATTCATAAGCTCAGTCAACTCGGTTTTCAACCCCGTCTTATATGTTGGATTTCTTCGTATCTTGGTTATCGTACGCAAAAAGTAGTCTTTAAAAATACACTTTCTGGGGTCATCAATGTTTCTTCTGGTGTTCCTCAGGGCAGCCATCTTGGTCCGATTCTGTTCTTGTTGTTCATAAACGATATATCTGGTACAATTAAATACTCAAAAATCTTGATGTACGCAGACGATGTAAAACTTTTCAAATCATGTGCCTCGGTTGAGGAACATTCCTTGCTTCAAATGGATTTAAATCACTTGGTTACCTGGTGCAATGTAAATTATATGCCGCTCAATCTCAAAAAATGTAAATTCATGTGTTTTTCTCGGAGAGTTTCGCCACCAGCTTCATATACAATTAACAACTATAGTCTAGAAACTGTAAATAATTTTATTGACTTGGGAGTCATGATGGATTCCAAACTTAGTTTCAATCTTCATATTAATGCTACAGTGAATAAAGGTGTTTTTGCATTTGTTAAACGGTGGTCAAAAGAATTTAACGACCCTTACATAACTAAAGCACTTTTTACAACATTAGTTAGGCCAATATTAGAATACGGCTCGATAATTTGGAATCCGCGTTATCAAGTCCATGCAGACAGTCTCGAATCAATACAAAAACAATTTTTACTATTTGCCTTAAGAAATTTCCAATGGGACTCTTTAACTAATCTTCCACCTTATACTAATCGATTAAAGCTTATCAATCTTCCAACTCTTGCTAGTCGAAGGGAAATGCTTGGTGTAATATTTATGACAAAACTTTTAAATGGATCAATTTCGAGCCCATTCCTTCTGAATGAAGTGAACTTTTGCGTTCCCTCTCGGACATCGAGACACTTCAAACCTCTTCTGCTGAAACAATGTAGAACGAATTTCGAACAAAATGAACCTTTTCGGCGTTTATGCCAAGATTATAACACTCACTCAAACACATTTGATATCTCGGACTCCCTTTTTTCTATAAAAAAGATTGTTCTCATGTTCTGTATAATACGTTTGCTTCTGTTCTCTTTAAGTGTTACGCTTGGCTGATGAAATTTCTTCTGTAGCTGAGCAGTCTCAGATCGTGACGCTTGACAAACCATTCATTGGGCCACTTGAAAAAAAAAAAAACAAAAAAACAAAAAAAAAAAAAACATGTCTGTAGGTCCTGTCCGGCCAATTTGTAGGGAAAGTCAAGAGGAGCACGACGCAAATTGGAAGAGAAGCTCGGACCTAGATCTCTTCGGAAGTAGTCACGCCTTACATTTATTTATTTTTATTTTTTATACGCGTTATACCGGAGACCAATACAATAAAAAAGATTGTCCACTTCGATACGAATATACTGTTGGGAAAGCAAACGTCGTAAAGTTTATTATGACATAAACAGTCCTCTAGTAAGTCGTGAGAAAATTTTGATTCCGCCACTACATATAAAATCGGGACTAGTAACAAACTTTATCAAGTCATTCATTAAAACCAATGATACCTCAAGAGCGTGTCTGAGAAAAATGTTTCCTAAACTTTCTTGCGCCAAAATTGAAGCAGGTTCGTATTTAAATTACTGATTCACATGCCTTTGATTTATAGATTTTTATATATTTTATTACATGTTTAAGTATTTTTAACGGTCCGGACACTCGAATGATGATAAAAATTGAAGATTTCACTAAAACCTTAGATACAAATGCTGCGATTGCTTGGGGTGCGTTAAAGGCTGTTATTGTCAAGGTTCTTGGACATGAGCGTGATGAGTATGTCAACAACCTAGTGGAAGCGTTTTCAAAAGCACACGTTCATATGTCTTTAAAAGTGCATTTGATGCATGCTCATCTCGACTGGCTAGAGAGAAAACTTTCCACCGAATCCGATGAACAGGGAGAACGCTTCCACCAAACAGCTATACCAATGGAGTCTCGATACAAAGGAAAAAGCTAAACGCCATGATAGCTGATATATGTTGGTGGCTAAGGATTGCTGAGGGAAGCTTGGACGAGGACGAAAACGAAATTGACGGTGAACAAGGCCTTAACGGTGTAGATTAAAAAAATAATCTTGTTTCAAACAATATGTAAAACCATTTGTAATATGTATATCTTTATACTATACCGTGTAGTCAAGCTTTATTTGATTTATGCCCGGTTTTTCACTGCCAGTTTAAAATACAGTTAAAGTTGACTAGGGTTTAACCATGCCACTTTGTTCAATAACATAAAATTTCGTGGCTCATCTCCGCTTAAGCGGCCGAAGTGGCAGGGTTAAACTCTCGTCAACTCTAACTGTAGTTTAAACTCGCACTAAAAAACCGGGCATTAATTTTACAAAATTTGTATGTAGGGATAGTTTAGTTGTCTTTATACACACATTTAAATCATGGCATAGGTGATCACCATAATTTGTTGGGAAGCACAGTGGATATAAGTATTATTAAGAGCTCAAAAGTATAAAAAATAATTTAAAAAAATATTTTACGTTAAACGGTTTTATTGAAAACAATACTTACATGAAGTAATAATAATACTCAAAGCTAGAAAATAATTAGGCAGGTCCTAGCAGGTACTAGGTACTTACCTCAGAGCAAATATTTTTAAATTTGAAAATAATAAAAATTCCTGTTCTTAACTTTAATATATGGTGCGAAGTGTCAGGAGAAAATCCTAGACCATTCATTCCAAACAATTTAAGAAAAATACTATTTTATATGTTACATGGGATTTCACATCCTGGTATTAGAGCTACACGTCGTTTGATAGTTAAGAAATCATCACACTCCTCAACAATCTAGGGCGTTCAGACAATTAAATAAAAGCGTTTGGCGCGTCCACCTGGCGGCGTTTTTTTTCTTATTATTGAATTGTCATCGTGTTCTGAACTATATTTCAAGTTTTAAGCTTGTAGCTTATCAGGAAGTTACTTAAATTTCAATTACAAAATCCGTTCACAACGGCCGTGCAGCCTGTTAAATCAACCTAAATAAAACCGTTTAAAAACGCAGTACTTTTATTTGAAAATAGCACATTTAATGCAAGTTTATGATTTATTTAATATTCAGTAGTTTTACCAGCTAGAAATTGTGTTGATTAAAATAAATTTTTGATAAATAAAACGCATTTTTCCGCTTAAACAAAAACCCAAATTTTTCTTTAAAGATATACATATCAAAATAAAGCTATTTAACCACCTTCACAGCAATATTAAGATTTTTTATATGGGTTGCGAAAATTCGGAAATATGAGGTTTTTCATATTTTCGAAGTTCTGACCATTTTGAATGATGACTAAGTGTGATATCTTATCTGTCAACTGCCTGACAGGATGTTCAATATGGCTACTTTTTAGCGCTTTGAAAGGTTTTCAATATGGCGGCGCCTTCTTCAGCGGGTGATAGAAAGAGATAAAGAATGAGACAGCGATAGTCAATTACAAATCTGGTGATCCAATCACTTTGGTTTTTGACGTCTATGCAGAAGATATCACAATTAGTTATCATTGACAATGGTTATGACTTTTCACCTCGTATAACAGCTGTTATACAAAATTTTTCAAAAAAAAAGAATTCAGCCATTCAAAAAAAGAAAAGGCGGACCACGACCACATTTTTACTTTTTTAATTTGTTGAACGCGTTAACAAACGAACAATAAAATTTCGAAATGTAGAATTTCGAACTTCGAAAGCCGATATATTTTTTGGAGGCTAACTTAGGAAAACGGAGATAGTACTTTGTATACTTAAGCCTCAATCTCCTCAAAAAAGTTGGTTTGGTCCAATACCTAGAAAAAAAGTTGATTTTGTCGCATAGTGTTGGCAATATAGGAGTATTACATATATGGCCCCAATATAAAAGTTATGATTGAAATTCATTTCGCTTAATTCTTTAAAACTTTTCATTACAAAACTGAACGTACACAAGTCTGCGGCTGCATTGAAAGGCGTTTTAGGACTTGTTACAAAATTCTTTGCAGCAATTCCTAATTTTCTCCGTATTAGTTCTGCTCTAGTCTGTAGCAAATATTTTGGAGTTATATCAACGTAAGAAGAATGTTCTAGTTTTGATATACATATATTTAATAAGTAGGCGCTGCCACGCCCTTTTTTTAATTTTTTATGTTTATTGAGTTAGATGCATGTAGCCAACCTACTTCAAGTTTGGAAATAATAGCTCAATTAGGCATCCGAATATCGAATAAAATAATTTACAGTAAAAATATTTTATATATAAAAAGAGCGTGGTTATATACTGATTATGGCCATTTTTAGATAAACCTTACTCGTGGTCAGAAGAAGTTTTGGTAATAAACCAAATATTTATTTTATTTTAAAAAATTTATTTTTGTTTATTTTTGAGTTTAGATATTTTAATACTAATTAGAATTTTCTTGTTTGAAGTTATTCAAAAATTTTTAAGTTAACACGAAAACTGAATTAAAAATTATTTTAAAAATTAAAGTAAAGAGTACAAAGTAGTTAACACTATATTTACTCCCCCTCCAAGAAAATTTAAAACAAACAAATTATTAACTAATATTAAATGTAACCTTTTTTGGGTTTTGTCGTTTAATTTATTTGTATTTAAATTAGTATTAATAAGTATGTTTGCTGGTTTGCTGGTAAATCAATTGAAATATTTTTAATAGTATTTTTGTATTGAATTGTAAATGTTTTATGTTTCTTAGAGATAACTTTAAAAGGTCCTTCATAAGGTGATTCTATATAAGATTTACGAAGAACTTTAACAAAAATATACTCACAATTTTCTAATTTTTTAAGAACGAAAAAGTTTTCTTTGTTATGATGAAAAACTTTAGAACGAACAAGCGAAAAATATTCTCTTATTTCATGAAGAGCGTCATTAGAAAAATCAAGTTCTTTATTACTATTTGAAATAATCAATTCACCAGGTATTCTAAGTGTTTGGCCATAAACAAGTTCAGCAGATGACCATTTTAAATCTTCTTTAATAGAAGTTCGTAAACCAAGTAAAATGAATGGTAAAATTTCAGACCAATGAACCGAGTCGTTTGATGCTATAATTGCTGCTTTTAAAGTTCGATGAAATCTCTCTATCATGCCATTTGCTTAGGGATGGTAAGGAGATGTATGAATTTTATGAGAACCTAAAAGCTTTGTGAATCTTGATCTACTGTAATATTCAATGGTATACCAAATCGTGGTATATAATTTTGAAAAAAAGTTTTTACTATAGTATTTGTTGAAATATCTTTAAGTGGATAAGCTTCAGGCCAACGTGAAAATCTGTCAATAATTGTTAAAATATAACAATTTTCATTCGAAACTGGAAGAGGACCAACAATATCCATATGAATATGTTCAAATCGACCTAATGGTATTTGAATTTTTTGAATAGGAGATTTAGTATGTTTTGAAATTTTGGATTTTTGACAATTGATACAAGATGAAGTCCAATCGTTAATTTCTTTACGCATGTTAGGCCAATAATATTTATTTTGAATTAATTTTCTAGTTGTTCATATACATACTTGGATGAGATAATGAGTGAATTTTGCCACATATAATCCTTCTCATTGAATGTGGAACATAAGGTCGAAAAGGTTGTAGAGAAACATCACACCATATGTTTAAATTAATAACTGGAATATGAATTTCTTTTAAATTATTTTTAGAATTTTGATCAGAAATGGTTTTTTGTAAAAATGTATCAGTTAGTTGTTCTTTATATAAAGTTTCTAAATTTATATCTTGAGTTGAAATTGCATTTATTTTTGGAATACGGGAAAGTGTGTTGTTGTTGTAGCAGTGCTTCGCCCCACCTAGTTAACAGCCGCGACCGATCACAAATTGTCATCAATATCCTCTAACGGGAGTCCAAGGAAACTTGCTGTTTCAACAGGGGTGGACCATAATTAAAGGGCAGTTAGAGGCGTTGGTTCCACATTACAATTAAAAAGATGGTTGGTGTCATGTGGTGACATATTGCATGCGGGGCATATATTTTGTATGTCGGGGTTGATTCTGGATAGGTAAGAGTTTAACCTGTTACAGTATCCAGAACGAAGTTGAGCAAGAGTGACACGCGTTTCCCTGCGAGTACGCGTTCCTCTTCTACAAGTTTTAGGTACTTTTCTTTGAGTACTGGATTCACCGGGCAATTCCCGGCACAAAGGTCCGACGCCTGTTTGTGGAGTTCACCAAGGACCTGCTTGTTTTTTTTGCTTCATACGGCTGGGTTCTCAGTTGCCGTATTTCCTCAAAATGCTTTCGAAGATGACTCCTTAAGCCCCTAGGCGGTGTTGGCTCATCAATCAGATGTCTGTTTGGATGTCCAGGTTTCTGGGTATTCAACAGGAACTGTTTGGTTAGCATCTCATTTCTCTCCCTGATGGGGAGTATTCTCGCCTCATTATGTGGCGTTTCTGAGAGCAGTATTTTGGCAGGCCTGTAGCTTCTTCCAGTGGGTAATTTTTAAGCTTGGCGACCATATGGGTGACGCGTAGCACGCAAACGGCTGGCCAGTTGCTTTGTATGTAGTAATGAGCATTCCTTTATCTTTTCCCCAGGTACTGCCAGCAAGTGATTTGAGGATTTTATTACGGCTCTGGATTTTCGGAACAATTGCGGCTGCGTGCTCACCAAAATGTAGATCCTGATCAAACGTCACACCCAAGATTTTGGGGTGTAGGACAGTCGGTAGCGTAGAGCCATCGACGTGGATGTTCAAAATGGTAAACATTTGGGACGTCCATGTTGTAAATAAGGTCGCGGAAGATTTAGTCGGTGATAATGCCAGGTTTCGCGAGGCGAAAAAACTGGATAGATCAGGGAGGTAGCCATTTATTCTGTTGCAGAGCTCATCGATCTGTGGGCCTGGGCCTGTGGCCATTATTGTGCAGTCATCGGCGTATGAAACGATAGTGACTCCTTCTGGTGGTGAAGGTAGCTTAGATATGTAGAAATTAAACAAAAGTGGGGATAGGACACCACCCTGTGGCACCCCTTGTTTAATTCTTCTTGGTTTTGATGTTTCGTTTCTAAATTGCACCGATGCCTTTCGACCACCCAGATCCACCTTTTAAGACATGGGGGAAGGGTAGACCCTTCCAGGTCTTGCAGTAACGAGCCATGGCTGACCTTATAAACAGCTTTTGATAGGTCTAGCGCTACGATTACTGTTCTACGGTGGGGGTTTTGATTTAAACCGCAATTTATCTGGGTGCTGATGGCATTTAGCGCGTTGGTGGTGCTATGGAGTTTTCTGAAGCCAGGCTGATGACAGGCCAGCTGCAAATTTGCTTGGAAGTAGGGGAGCAAAATGGCTTCAAGCGTCTTTGCTACTGGCGATAGGAGCGATATCGGACGACACGACTCTCCTATGTTAGCTGGTTTCCCAGGCTTTAGTAGCGGGACCACCTTGGCCATTTTCCATTTTTCGGGTATGACAAAGATGGAAAGAGAGAGTTTGAAGACATGTGCTAAGTATTTGAAACCCTCTTTCCCTAGGCTTTTAAGCATCGGCATGGCTATGCCGTCTGGGCCCACTGCTTTGGGTGGTTTAGCGTGACCAATGGCATCTTTAACCTCTCTGGCGGTGATGGTAATTCGTGACGCGCTGAATTTATGTTTATGTGCGTGTCTGTTGGCCCTCCGTCTATCTTTGTCGACCGTAGAATGCATTACATATTGACGACAGAAAGCGCTCGCGCACTTTTTCGAATCCGACAGCACTTTATCGCCGAAGGCGATGGAAACTTTGTCATTGTGCTTAGATGGATTCGATAGGGACTTTACGGTGGACCAAAGTTTACCAACACCGGCAGAGAGGTTACAACCTCTCAGGTGCTCCTCCCATTTCGCCCGCTTGTGTTCATCGACAAGCAATCTGATGCGTTGGTTTATATCCCTTATTTGGGGGTCGCCTGGGTTGAGCTGTCTTATAAGGTCACGTTCTCTCGCTAAATTTGATACCTCCGCCGGGAAGTGGGGCCGGATTTCGGGAATTCTCCGGGCGGGAATGAAACGTGCCGAGGCGGATTCAATGACCTTGCGGAAAGCACGCTCCCCTTGGCGGGCATCAGTCGGGATAGGGAGGGCAGCAAAGAGGTTGTCTGTAAAAGATTTGTATTCGTCCCACTTTCCTTTTTTAAAGTTTATGAAAGTGCGTTTTTCTGTAACGATGAAGTCGGCGGTACGCTTGAACGAAATAAGTATAGGCAGCTGGTCGGATGCCAATGTTACCATCGGCTGCCAGTTGACGCAGTTTACGAGTTCTGCGCTCACGATTGAGATATCCGGCGAACTGTGAAAGCTTCCTACCATACGTGTGGGGGCGTCTCCGTTTATTGTGCAGAACGTCGTTTCTTCTATTTGATCCGCCAACATCTCACCCCTACTGTCCGCCCGCAAGTTTGAATGCCATAGATCGTGATGGGCATTAAAGTCGCCTTAGATAATGCGATTGTTGCCAGTGAGTAAGGCGCTAATATTAGGGCGGTATCCACTGTGGCAACAGGTGGCAGGAAGGATGTAGATGTTGATGATTTCTAGGTTTGCATCGCCTTACCGGACAGATAGGCCTTGACGTTCTAAGACATTGTCCCTGCGGTCGATGCCAGGATCAAATAACACACAGTGGTGTATGATAAATGCGAGGCCGCCTCAATTTCCGCTCATGCGATCTTTTCTGTCGACATATACCCAGAACAGGTTTGCAGTGCAGATCTTGCTGTGAGTTTAGTCTCTTGAATCGCAGCAATGCGGATGTTGTGCCGCTTCATGAAATCGACTATCTCCGTGTGATCTTCCCAGTTAGTCCATTACAGTTTAACTGCAGAATTCTGAAGTGCATAGGGGGAGACTTCGCCACTCTGGGAGTAAGAGACGGGTGACTACGCCTGGGTTGAGGAAGGCCAGGACGCAACTGCTGTTGTGGCCCTTGGACTGGGCGTCCTTGGGAAAGCATTGGGGAACCCGGTAGATTGAGGTTTGCGACCTGGCAACATGGCGCAATGAAACCCGTCGGTGGGTTGCCGTCACGGAGACCATCACATCTTGGAAAGTGGCACCGCCCAAGGCAGGAGCTGCATTGGGCGGATGTCGCAAACATATATATTCTGTGCTGGAAAACGGTGCAAACGGGGTTAGGGACTAAGTGTCTGTTTCCCTGACCTACACGATTGCTGCCAGAAAAGAGAGGGGAGAAGATGTGGGCAGGGGCTGATGCTCAGCATTGCTACCGACTCTACTAGGGAGATAGTAGTTATGAGTGGTAGCAGCTGTTTGAGTTGTTGGCGCCGCGAGGCGCGAGCAGCAGCGGGTACTAGTTGTGGCTTGCTGAGCAGCTGGGTTGTTGGAAGGTAGTGGAGGGCGTAGACTACGGGACGCCCTTGGACGTGAACAGCAAGGAGCCACAAAAGATTTATAAAAGTTACGTGGACGTCGGGTTTTGGGATCAAGCCCAGAACAACCTGTCCGATGCAACCATCCTTTACACGAGACACACTGAACAGAGTCTGACCGTCCTAAAAATATTCTTTTCCGGCAGATGCAGCAAAACCATTTCTCAGGACCGGGGTCAGGAGACGGACCCGGATTGGATTCGATACCTTCCCGAAGCAGGAGAATATGGAGCAGTCCCGCTGCAAGGAGTTGCTGGGAGGATGACAATTTGTGGGAGGGACGCAACAAATTAAATAGGGTTACACTGAAATGACAGTCCTTGGTCGGGAAAAATCCCGAGTCGCTCCGGTATATAGAACCGACTGCCTTGGGAAGCGGGGAAAGTGTGTCGGCAACTATGTTGTCTTTCCCACGTATATATTGAATATCATTTGCAAATTGAGCAATATATTCAAGATGACGTAGTTGACGAGGAGATCTATCTACTTTAGAATTTAGAACATGAATTAAAGGTTTATGATCAGTATAAATTGTAAAAGGTCTACCTTCAAGAAAATGTTTAAAATGTTTAATTGATCAAAAGTTCACGATCAAATGTTGAATATTTAGTTTCTGTTGTAGTTAATTTTCTTGAAAAATAGGCTAAGGGTTGTAGTATATTCTTGCTAGTTTGTTGAAGAACTGCTCCAATAGCAAGATTTGATGCATCTACTGCTAATGATAAAGTACCATTTTTGTTGAAATGTGTAAGTAAAGTATTTTTAGCAAAACGTTTTTTAACATTTTCGAAAGCTGTTGTGGTTTCATTTGTCAAATTTAATTGTTTGAGTTTGTTTTCAATTGCATGTGTTAACATTTCATGCAGAGGACTAAGTTCTGTTGCTAACATTTTAATATATCTGTGATAGTAATTTATCATACCTAAAAATTTTTGTAATTTATTCATAGAAATTGGTTTTTCAAAATTTGTTATGATTTCAATTCTATCTAATACCTTCGCCTGAAATTTCGTAACTTAAGAAATTTAATTTATTTACACCGAGAGTACATTTTGAAGGTTTAATATTTAAATTATATTCTTCAAGTTTTTGAAAACTGATTTTAAATGATTTATATGTTGATCTTCGTTATCACTGGCAATAAGCATGTCATCAATGTATGTAAATACAAAATCGAAATCAGAAAATACTTCATTAATAAAGCGTTGGAAAGTTTGAGCACTGTTTCGTAAACCGAAAGGCATTCCTACGAATTCAAACATTCCAAAAGGGGTAGTTATTGCAGTTTTATGAATGGCTTCTTCTGCCATTGGAATTTGGTGGTAAGCACGCACTAGATCAATTTTGGAAAAAAATTATTTGTTTTTTAAATCAATTGTTAAATCGTGGATATGTGGTAAAGGATACCGATCTGGTGTAGTAATAAAATTAAGTCTTCGGTAGTCTCCGCAATGTCTCCAATCATTTGATTCTTTTTTAGGAACGAGATGAAGTGGAGATGCAATAGCAGAATTTGAGGGTCTCCATATACCCGTTTTAACTAAGAAATCAAATTCAGCTTTAGCAATTTTAAGTTTGATTGGATCAAGACGTCTGGGTTTCGAAAATGGTAAAATACCTTTTGTTTCTATCCTGTGAACCTTACGGTGTTTAACTTTTTTAGTAAAATCTGGTTCGCTGGTAGTAGATGGAAATTCATTAAGTAATTTTGAAAACTTATTTTCGACAATAGGAATTTTGAGTGAGAAAATATCAGAAAATCCAGAAGATCCAGCAACTTTAATTTTTGTAGTAGAATCCACTATTTTGTTACTTTTAATATTGAAAATAATTCCAAAGTTTCCAAAAAGTTTGCTCCTAAAATTGGTGTATCAATGTTCGCAATAATGAATGGAAATTCAAAATCTCTTCTTAAACCTAAATCAATTTTAAGTAGTTTTGTACCGAAAGTTTCAGTTGAAGAACCGTTTGCTGCAGTCAAAGTAAGATCCGAATTTCTTCTATAAATTTTAAATTTAGAAAAGGGAATAATTGATACAACTGCACCGGTATCGATAAGAAAATTAAGTTTATTGAATTTATCAAATATGAATAGGCGACGAGTAGGTTTAATAATAGTTCCATTATCCGTCACCGTCATAATGGATCGTTTCAGTTTAAATTTTGTTCGTAATTTGAATTATGATTTTGATTAAAATTGCATGGGGGTATACATTTGAGAGTGTTATTCTTAATTTTTTTGTGATACCAACAAATAGTTGTTTGTGAATTAAAATTACGATTGTTTGAAAAATTTCTTGATCCTGAAAAATTTCGAGATTTAGATCTATTTCTATCTTTAGATCTTGAACGGACTTGTAATTGATTAATTTCATTAAAAATTTTATTTGATTTTTGATAAATAGCCGTAGTTAATTCAATTAAATTTTTAACGCATTGTTCTAAAATATTATTATTAAGCTATTGCATAGATTTTATCGCGGGCTTGGCGACTAAATCAAAAAAAAAACCGTAGCGGATATTTGTCAAAAAAGATCCGAAAAGGCTCGAAATGGTTCGAAAAGGTTCGTAAAGGTTCGGTGTTAGCAACAGGCCAAATACATAAAATTGGATCTCTATCATAAACAGCGGTGGGCACCACTACATATACACGGTTACCCAATTGAGAATGTGTTAAAGTTAAAGTTAAAGCGAAAGTTAAAGTTAAAAATAAAGTTAAAGTTAAAGTGAAAGTTAAAGTTAAAGTTAAGGTTAAAGTTAAAGTTAAAGTTCAAAATTAAAGTTAAAGTTAAAATTAAAGTTAAAGTTTAAGTTAAAGTTAAAGTTAAAGTTAAAGTTAAAGTTAAAGTTAAAGTTAAAGTGAATGTTAAAGTTAAAGCGAAAGTTAAAGTTATAAATAAAGTTAAAGTTAAAGTTAAAGTTAAAGTTAAAGTGAAAGTTAAAGTTAAAGTTAAAGTTAAAGTTAAAGTTAAAGTTAAGGTTAAAGTTAAAGTTAAAGTTAAGGTTAAAGTTAAAGTTAAAGTTAAAGTTAAAGCTAAAGTTAAAGTTAAAATTAAAGTTAAAGTCAAAGTTAAAGGTAAAGTTAAAATTAAAGTTAAAGTTAAAATTAAAGTTAAAGTTAAAGTTAAGTTAAAGCTAAGGTTAAAGTTAAAGTTAAAGTTGAAGTTAAAGTTAAAGTTAAAATTAAAGTTAAAGTTAAAGTTAGTTAAAGTTAAAGTTAAAGTGAATGTTAAAGTTAAAGCGAAAGTTAAAGTTAAAGTTAAAAATAAAGTTAAGGTTAAAGTTAAAGTTAAGGTTAAACTTAAAGTTGAAGTTAAAGTTAAAATTAAAGCATTCAAGGTTCGAATCGAGCTCAAGGCCAGAACAATAATTTTTTTCTAATGATAATTATTGTTATTTTTTTTTCATTTTTTTTTCATTGAATGATTTATCAATAGGCCGATAAAAACAAAAACAATTGTTAAAATTAAAGTTAAAGTTAAAGTAAAAGTAAAAGTTAAAGTTAAAGTTATAGTTAAAGTTAAAGGTAAAGTTAAAGTTAATGTTAAAGTTAAAGTGAATGTTAAAGTTAAAGTGATTGTTAAAGTTAAAGTTAAAAATAAAGTTAATGTTAAAGTTAAAGTGAATGTTAAAGTTAAAGTGAAAGTTAAAGTTAAAATTAAAAATAAAGTTAAAGTTAAAGTGAAAGTTAAATATTAACTTCTCATTTATTCAATAAAAGTAAAAAATTTGTTTTCTTATCGGTCACCACGCTTAAAAAGGTTAACTTGAATTAGTATCAAAGACAACACTTGAATTAAATATTATAATTGCATAATTTGATAATATGCAATAGCTTTACCGCGGCATTCCCCGAGTGCCACACCACCTTTTTTATACTCGAAACTATAGGAGATTTGGAAGAATGAGGTTTGTTGATTAAATCAAAAAGTTTGTCAGCTAAAATAATTACTTCATCTTTATTTTGATTGTTACTAGAAGTTAAATGGATTTGTATTTCTTGTGGCAATTTACGAATCCATAATTTGAAAAGTAATTCTTGACTTACAATGGAGTCAGTTCCTATAAGTGATTTCATAAATCTGAATAATTCAGATGGTGAACGATTACCAACTTCAGTTTTTGAAAATAATTGTTCTAATCGTTTCTCTTCACTAAGAGAAAATCTTTCACATACATTTTTTTGATTGTATCATATTTATTGAAAAGAGGAGGAGGGTTAATAACGTCTAAAATTTTAGATATAGTATCTCGTTGAAGAGTAACTAAAACATTTTGAAATTTTAAATTATCATCATTGATATTGTTAATTTCAAATTGTCCTTCAACAAGTAGAAACCAGGCATCGGGAGATTCTTGCCAAAATTGTGGTAATTTAATAGATTTAGTAGAAGAAACATTTGTAAAGTTATTTTGTGTTGAATTATCTTGTGTTATATTAGAGATGTTGTTTTGTGTTGTATTAATGTTAGAATTTTGAGTTGCATTGTGAGTCATTGTGTTATTCGTATAGTTATTATTTTGATTTTCCGAATTTGTAAAATTACGAGTTCGTACTGGTGAACGTAGAACCATATAAAAAAAATGTAATGAAAAATTTGAAAATTTGAAAATATTTAAGAATTTTTTGGAAAGGGAGTTAAAAATTTAAATAAAACATTTATTTTTATATAAAAAAAAAATTAGTAAATTTAAATTAATAATTTTTTATTATTTATAAAATTGGTAAAATATAAAAATAATCTTAAAATAAATTTAAAAATTTAAAAGGTTTAAAATTTTAATTTAAATTATAATTGAAAAATTTTTAATTTAATATTAAAATAAAAATTATACTTACATAAAATTAAATTTAATAAAAAAATATTAAAATTAATAAGTAGTTGATTGATTACTGTTGAAAAATTTCTTGAAATTGCAATGGTTTTAAAATATGCAATGGCTTTGTTGTTTTCTTTATAAATCTCTTCATTTTCATGATGTCTTCATTTTAAATCTGTTCTTGTGTGTATTGCGTGCAAAATTGTTGTAGTAGCTTTTGTTGTTGTGGCTTGGATAACCCAATCGTTGCTTTTAAGAGTATTATGTTGTGAATGTTTTTTATTTTATAATTTATTTAATAATTTGGGAAAAATTTAAATAACGTGACATCAGGACGGACAAGGCGACAGCTGTTTCGATTATAACTTGTAAATCTTTTCAAAGCCTTTTCTCCCGGGAGTGGGAGTCGAACCCGCACTCCTACGACAGTTGAAATGGTTACAAACGCATTCAGCTACGTCATGCCTTGGTTGTTGTAAAATTTTCCCAATTGCCTTCTTTTTGCATATTCTAATCTTTTACACATTGCATACTTCGTATGCAATTATGTGTTAAAGCTATGCTTGGTACGGCGGTTTTCAAAGAAACTTTGGTTTTATTGCTGTTTTTGTTCTATTTATAGAACTACAACGAATTAACCAATTTTGTCTGTTTGTATGATTTAATCGGGGATTGCCCGTATTGCTTTTTTAAATGTATGAAAACATTTATTTGAAGCAATTTTTTAATTTTATAATTTATTTAATAATTTGGGAAACATTTCAACAACGTGACATCAGGACGGACATGGCGACAGCTGTTTCGATTATACCTTGTAAATCTCTTCAAAGCCTTTTCTCCCGGGAGTAGCAGTCGAACCCGATCTCCTACGATAGTTGAAATGGTTACAAACGCATTCAGCTACGTCATGCCTTAGTTGTTGTGAAGTTTTTCCCAATTGCCTCCTTTTTGCATATTTTAATCTTTTACACATTGCATACTTCGTATGCAATTATGTGTTAAAACTATGCTTGGTACGGCGGTTTTCAAAAAAACTTTGGTTTTGTAGCTGTTTTTGTTCTATTTATAGAACTACAACAAATTAACCAATTTGGTCTGTTTGTATGATTTAATTGGTGATTGCCCGTATTGCTTTTTTAAATGTATGAAAACATTTATTTGAAGCAATTTTTTAATTTTATAATTTATTTAATAATTTGGGAAAAATTTAAACAACGTGACATCAGGACGGACAAGGCGACAGCTGTTTCGATTATACCTTGCAAATCTCTTCAAAGCCTTTTCTCCCGGGAGTGGGAGTCGAACCCGCACTCCTACGATAGTTGAAATGGTTACAAACGCATTCAGCTACGTCATGCCTTAGTTGTAAAATTTTCCCAATTGCCTTCTTTTTGCATATTCTAATCTTTTACACATTGCATACTTCGTATGCAATTATGTGTTAAAGCTGTGCTTGGTACGGCGGTTTTCAAAGAAACTTTGGTTTTGTTGCGGTTTTTATTCTATTTATAGAACTGCAAAGAATTAACCAATTTTGTCTGTTTGTATGATTTAATCGGGGATTGCCCGTATTGCTTTTTTAAATGTATGAAAACATTTATTTGAAGCAATTTTTTTAATTTTATAATTTATTTAATTTTTTATTTTAACTACACACACATTTTTAGAGTTCTTTATTAATTAACAAATCGTAGACAAATTTTATTTTGTATTTATGTTGCATAAAATGCATAGCATGTTTACTAGTAAGCTGTTATAAGCACTTCATGTTTTTGATTTGTTTTTCCACACTTAGTTTTTTTTTTTTTTTTACGTTTCGTATATACAATTAACAGCGACTGTATATGCACAGAATGTTGGTTATTAGTTGAAGTATATTTAAGTTTCATTTCATTATTTTCTAATGAACAATTTGTTTTGTCTTTGTATATTTAGAATACTGATTGTTTAATGTTGAATATATACAAATTTTCCTTGAATTTGTAAACATTTAAAGGTGTAGCGCACTTCTAAGCATTCTTATTACTTGTACTGCTTCCGATCCACAAATATATTCGGAACACAAGCACAGATATATTACATGTAGAAGAATTTCAATAGTGTCATTTATTTATGCAAGTCACTCTAGCTCAACTTCGATTTGGCTACTGTAATAGCTCAAACTCTTACTTTTAAGAGAAACTGAAAAGAAAGAAACATTTATGGCATATTGCGATAGTACAATTTCGAAAACTGCCACGTTATCATCATCAGGCAATTTCGTAATGTTATCAATGGTTTCACCGATATTCGAACCGCGAATCACACGGTCAACCTGCAGTAGCTTTAACCACTAGGCCATCGTGCTTGTACTTGTTTTCTAGCCTATTCCAGTTTATCTCATTTTTACACGAACAACACAGTTGAGACTTTGTCTCTATATTGATTTGTGTGTTATGTAGTTTTGTTTTTGTAAAGTTCATTATTGTTGTTTTTGTTGTTGTTGTAGCGATAAGGTTTCTCCTCGCTTTAGGGAGTATTATCGACGTGATGGTCCTTTGCCGGATACAGATGGGGTACGCTCCGGTACCACAGCACCATTAATGTGCTAGCCCGACCATCTCGGGAACGATTTATGTGGCCACATTAAACCTTCAGGCCATTCCCTCTCTCCCCACCCCCAAGTTCCATGAGGAGCTTGGGGTCGCCAGAGCCTCGTCTGTTAGTGAAACAGGATTCGCCGCGGATAGGGAGGTTGACAATTGGGTTTGGAGAAGTTATATATTGCGCCGGCTAACCTGAAGGGTTGCGCTACGCAGCCCCTTGAATCTGGTATTTTAGTCGCCTCTTACGACAGGCATACCTACCGCGGGTAATTCTGATCCTCTAACCCGCTGGGGAAAAGTTCATTATTCATTGTGAATCATAATTCAATTACTAGAGGTTTGTTCTCCAATGATGACAGAGCTTTGACATTTGCAAATTTAAAAATCTGGACGGGTTGCTTTTTCGAAGTAAGGAAATAATAATAAGTCAATATACTTCAGCTAAAATTGTAGTAGAAAAGTACTTTAAGTGGTATATTAGTACTGATAATGAATTTGTAAATGCAAACAGGTTTTGGGGGAAATAACAGAATTTATTTAAAGAAAGCCGCACGTTAGAATTTTATTCAAAAATACACTATCTAAAAATTTTTTTCGAAAACTCCATATTCTGAGATAAGGCGTCCTTCAATACATTTCTAATATAGCGTGTTTTTGTGACAAATCCTGTAATGGGGAAAATTTTTAAAAATATTTTGAGATAGCACGATTTTGAACAGGCAGCCGACATGGGATGATACTCTTCTCAGCAGCCGCAATGAACTGCAAAAAAAATAAAAGAAATGGCTTATATTGTCTTAGAAATTTATATTCTGACCTTGACTTTGACAGAAGAGTTAAGCTTTTTGTGAGGTCTTGCTACACAGGGAATATTCCCCTTTTTATTCTGAAATATCGGAAAGCTCTTTTCCGTAAGTATTCATCGAAGTGTTCCGGATAAAAAGTTAATTTAGAATTTTCGGAACACGTTAGTTTGATACTACCTCACGAAGTCCGAATATATCAAATAAGTATATACATAATATTCCAAATATAAACCGGTTCCACTTAAATGGAGATGAATGTTCCGAATATAAGGAATGAATAAATTAACATGGTCAATGAGTACATTTCCTTATAGCACTCCCATTATTTACTAATGACATTTACGTGAATAGATTTACTAGTAGAGTTTTTGAAGTTGAGCCATTAATTATACCTTTCATGGACATGAAATGGTATATTAACTTTGGTCCGATGTTTGTAACGTTGAGAAATATAGAAGATAGACTCACCATTAAGTATACCGAATTGATCAGGGCGACGAACTGAGTTGATATAGCCATGTCCGTCTGTCCGTCCGTCTGTCCGTCTGTCTGTTTGAACGCAAACTAGTCCCTCGAATTTTGAGATATCTCAATGAAATTCGACACATGGATGTATTTTTGTATTATATTAGACATTGTCGGATCCGGTAGGATCGGACCACTATAACATATATCTCCCATACAACCGATCGCTCAGATAAGACGAATTTGGTCGTTCCTGCCGCAATTTAGAAAATATAAACGTGAAACTCGGTGATATATATTCTAATAATAATATATATAATATTCTAATATAAAACTTTGATCGGAGTTATATTCCATACAACGGATCGTTCAGATAAAAAGATTTTTGGCCATTTCTCCCTTAATTTAGAAAGTATAAACGTAAAACTAGGTGATATGTATTTTAATATATCATAGAAGATTTTCTGAAAAATTCACTTTGATCGGAGCTATATATAGTATATATCCCATACAACCGATCGTTCAGATAGAAAGATTTTTGGCAATTTCTCCCTCAATTTCCAATATAAAAGCGTTAAACTTGGTGATATTTATTCTAATATATCATAGAAGATTTCGTGAAAAATTCATATCGAACGGAGCTATATATAATACATATCCCATACAACCGATCGTTCAGATAGAAAGATTTTTAGCCATTTCTCCCTTAATTTTCAATATAAAAACGTTACATTTGGTGATATTTATTCTAATATATCATAGAAGATTTTCTGAAAAAATCACTTTGATCGGAGCTATATGTATATAGTATATATCTATCCCATACAACCGATCGTTCAGATAGAAAGATGTTTGGCTATTTCTCCCTTAGTTTCCAATATAAAAACGTGAAACTTGGTGATATATATTCTAATATATCATAGAAGATTTCCTGTAAAAATAATTTCGATCGGAGCTATATATAATATATATCCCATGCAACAGATCGTTCAGATAAGGGGTTTTTTTTTTTGCCATTTTTGCCTCACTTTCCGAGTTAAAAACGTAGAACATGACAGGATATCTGGTAATATATCATAGAAGATATCCTGAATTAATTACTTTGATTGGAGCTATATATAATATATATTCCATACAAACAGATCGTTCAGACTGGGGGTTTTGATCATTTCTCCCTCACTTTAGAAGATAAAAAAGTAAAACTTGGTGAGATATTCGCTACTAGATGATAAAAGGCTTTTTGACACTTCGATCGGAGCTATATATATTATACATATATCCCATACAGCCGATTGTTCAGATATGGGCTTTTATTCATTGCACCCTAATCTTGACAGCTAAAACGTGAAACTTCGTGTGATATATGTATCATTGAAAATCATTTTACAAAATTATAGGATCGGAGCTATTTAAGCGTTTAACAATAAACAATGTTGTCATAATAACCTCAGTATGGTAGCAGAACTCATATAATCCTATTTCTGCTCCGCTTTATGCCGTGATATGGTAAGCATGAGAAGCAGGCGCATAAATAAGGATAAAGAAATGATCAAGACGATGAGCTAACTCCATTTAGGTAAGTTCGTCTGTTTAATTAAATTGATTTTCCACATAAAGGGGTTCCTGGCACAACTTTTCCTACTAAGTAACTAAAACGTATAATTTTGGTTTATTCATAGCTTTGAAAAAAGGTTAGATTTTTTACTTTGCTGTTGTCCTTTCATAGGGAGGACAAAGCCTTGCCTCGCAACATTTGTTTCGTAAATATTTCGCTTAACAACTTTATAAAAATGGGCGTTTTTTTTCTTGCCATAAAGTATGTATTACGTTTAAATTGTTAATGCTGCTCGTGACCTTGTACGCGCAAGTAGGTAGCCATAACAATCAAAGTCTTTAACCGATTATTTCCTACCAAAAATTTCGTTCAGTAGCATAAACAATTTGTTCTACCTGTTAATGGTTGCTCCAGTAGCCTTTAAAATGTATATATGTATATTTACTCTGCTGAGTCCTACCTATATGATCTATTCTATAACAAGACAACACATCCATGATTTAGGTAAAGGAGGAAAACCTTAATGAATGTAGATAGATATAACTTCTACCTGGGGCATAGTCTGCTAGTGATCCTCTATTATTCCTTAGTCATTTTGTATTGCGAGTTCAAACTAAACGTACGCTGATTTTAGAATTGTGTGTTTTTTCAAAACAAGTTTTAATATCACGTCCGTAAATAAACAGTTTTTATAAATTTTTCTTAAGTGCCGTTTAAAAAGGGGTTTTTACACTTCGTTATAAAATATTTTATGTGTATATTTTTTAAAAAAGTCTTTATAGATTTATAAAATATTTAAAGCGTGATATTTTCACAAAAGTATACGTATATTCGTCTGTAAAATATTTAAATTGTGTTTTCGAAAGTTTTTCAGAACGGTTTTTGTGCTTCGATTATAACATATAAAGCGTTAATTTTTCATAAAATTAAATATTCCTTTGTAAAATATTTTAAGTGTATTTTCTAAAAAAGTTTTTACTCATCTATAAAATATTTAAATTGTGTTTTTCGAAAAAATTTAACAAAGCATGTTTTATAATTAGTTTACAAAATATTTAACGCGTTATTTTTTCAGAAAAGGCTATAAAATATTTAAAGTGCCATCTTCGAAAGTTTTTTAAAACGGTTTTTATACTTTGTTTATATAATATTAAAGGTATTCGTTTTTCATAAAACTATATTTTCCTTTATAAAATATTTTACATACCTATCGTAATAAAATATTTTAGGTGTGTATTTTTCAAAAAGTATATACTCGTCTTTAAATATTTATAGTTTGCCTTTCGAAAGTTTTTAGAAAACTGTTTTTATACTGCGTTTACAACATATTTAAAGCGTGACATTTTCACAAAAGTATATATTAATCCATAAAACATTTCAGGTGGGTTTTTTGAAAGGTGTTTGAAACATTTTTTATTCTTGACCTGTTATTGATTTCAAATTAGTGTTACATTTTTTAAATATATTTTCCCAAGTGTCTTTTAAACCGTCATTTTACATTACGAATATAAATATTTTGAGTGTGGTTTTCCATGATCTGAAATAACTGTAGATATACTTAAATAAATAAATTTTCATACATTTTCTTTTCGTTAGAAAATATTTTGAGTGTGTGTTTCCAAAAAATTTCGAATTCTTTGCCCAGTAGGTTTTTCAAAACAGTTTTTATCTGATTGTAAGTGTATTTTTTCAACACAATCCTTCATAGTCGGCTATAAAATATTTAAGTTGTTTTTTTTTTTTTAATACATCTCCCATACAAGTTTTCTACACATTTATAATTCGTTTGTTATTTTAAGTGTGTTCCTTTAAAATAATTTTTAATACTTCTTAGATAAAATTTCTCAACCGATTTTACATCTCTACGAGATATTTTCAGAGTGTTTATTCAAGACAGTTTTTCGTACTTCTCCATAAGGTTTATAGAAGGAGGGGCTCATAATTCGTCTAATAATATATTTCAGGTGTGATTTTGTCACAACAGGACTTAGCACCGTTTTCAGAGATTTTAGAGTGGTTGGGATTTTTAAGTGTTTATAATGCCACGATTGTCAGCCCGATCTCAGGAGCAACGACGCAGAGATGCCATAAATCGGAGACGTAGACATTATGCAAGCAACTTACCACAAAATCGCACAATCAGCGCCAATCTTATGTCATCCTTACGGTCAAATTCCCAGTTTTGTCAAAGGGAAAGGAAAAATGATGCAGTGCTACATAGGCTTAGACGACGGATATCTACACGTAGAACGGTTGAACGCAGCCAGGACAGCATTACACATGCAGAACGAAGGCAAAACGATGCCCTGAGAGAGGATGAACAGGCCCGTAACACATTAGCACGTGCAACACGGAGGCAAAACGCTTTCTTGAGGGAGGATGAACAGGCTCGTGACACGTTGGCACATGCGACACGGAGGCAAAACGCTGCCCTGAGGGAGGATGAGCAGGCACGTAACACGTTAGCACATGCGACACGAAGGCAAAACGATGCCCTGGGGGAGGATGAACAGGCCCGTAACACGTTAGCACATTCGACACGAAGGGAAAACGATGCCCTGAGAGAGGATGAACAGGCCCGTAACACCATTGCTCATAGATTGAGGCGGAATGTTCCACAATTGAGGGAAGGGGAGCAAGCTCGAAACACTATTGCTCGTAAACAAGAAGAAATGGTCCCCAATTTAGGCAAGATGAACAAATTCGCGATAGACTGTCTAGAACACAACGACGATCTAATCCTATTACAAGACGTCGGGAGCACTTAATTAACACATCTCAAAGGCGAATGACTCGACAGCAAAGTCGGAGAGTAGATGAAGCTAACAGACGAAACGTGCAAGAACGAGTCAGCCTTCATAGATCTAATGAAGAACACCGAATGAGGGAAAACCAGAGGCAGCGGTTGAGAACGGCAGCAGTTCGAGTGGAGCTCTCGCCTGAAGGATTAGAAGAAGCATCTGACATCCAACTGCAGCTAACTTAACGCTGTACGAACAACATGATTCCAAAATAAAGGAAGGATCGATTATTGTATGTGTGTGCTGTGGTGGAACTTGGTTTTCCCACCAAATAAAAAAGCTGAAAAAATCTGCAGTCGAAAGTAAACACCCACAACTAGAGCTCAACAAAGTTTTATATTTAGAAAACGAGTACCCCAGCACCATAGGAAAGTTCACGTTTTGCTTGACATGCTACCGCCAGATATTGTCAGGAGAAATTCCAAACATTTGTTTGGCTAATGGATTGCAATTTCCAGATATACCTGAGGCTTTAAGAACCTTAACATGCCTAGAAGAGCGGCTTATATCTCCTAGAATTCCATTTATGAGAATATTTTCTCTCGGATTCGAGCGTCAATACGCAATTAGAGGTTCAGTAGTAACTGTTCCCATGCCATTAGTTGTGACAGTGACCACTCTCCCTCGCAGATTTGAAGATGCACAAGTAGTACAAGTGCACTTGAAGCAACGTCTAGCACAGTTTCATAACGGAAACAATAAGGCCGTCAAGAGTAATTGCAGCCCTTCAGTGCCTAATGGGGAAGGAGCTATATCTGATGCACAATATTCAATTGTCTGGAAGTTGGCTAACAGACATTGGAAATAACGATACAGTGCCATTTATAGCAGATCCGGCAGATGAGGATACTGTAAGAGGCCTGTAGATCAGCTCGCTACTAAATATTGAAACTGAAGTCAATGAGGAAGATAGTATCAATCCCGGAGCTCTCGAAACTCTTTCAGATAACGAGCTTATCGAAAACCTTCCATTGGAAGGAGTGGCAATAGCCCCTGGCGAGGGACGAACTCCAATAGATATAACACGCGACGAAGCAGCAGAAGAGTTGTGGAAAAAAAGGAGAACCACGCTTACGTATAGTAAATTTGTACGATCTGAAGTGCGACGATATGATCGACGATGTGCGCGTGTTGATAATTTACTATGGAAGTATAAATATTATGAATTACAGCGCATTAAGGAAGCGATTTCTATATGTTTACGTAAAAAATCAGCATTCTCTTCAATTACGGCGGCAAATATATTGGACTCAAACTTCGTCAACAATTTAGTTCAACACGACGATGGATACCACATTTTAAAAGGACTGAGATCATCACCTGCTCACTGGGATTCAGAAAAAAAGGCTTTGGCCATGATAAAGCAGTTTGGATTACCAACGTTATTTATCACTTTGTCGGCTGCAGAGACAATATGGCCAGAACTTTTGGTAATTCTATCCAAAGTTGTTGATAAGAAGGACCTTTCGGAAACTGAAGCTACTGCGCTGTCAAATTCAGAGAAAGCTCGCCTCGTAAGGATAGATCCTGTAACCTGCTCACGCTATTTCGATTATCGTTTCCGACATTTGCTAAAGCTATTCAAAAACAAAATTTTTGAGCCACATGCCCTTATTCACTTTTACTGGAGAATTGAGTTCCAACACAGAGACTCTCCTCTTTGCCATGGAATGTATTGGCTTGGTAATGCACCTACTCTCGAGACAGACGGGGCGATAAATATTGCCTCAATTGTTGAGTTTATCGACCGTTTTACAACAACTGATGGACACGATCCAGAGGTGCAGCAGTATATTGATTATCAAAGACACAGACATGGTCGTGCTTGCTTAAGAGACATCAGAGGTCAGCAAATATGTCGTTTCAACATGCCTTATCCACCAATTCCTAGAACTGAAATATTATTTCCATTGGATGACAATGAACAAAGTGAAGGGCATGGGGAGCTATTTAAAAAAATTAAAACTGTTTTGAACCATCATAATGGACATGATGAAGATGACCGTCTTAATGATTTCGATGAGTTTTTGATACACCCAGAGATTGCCACGACGTATGAGAACTACAAATTAGCTTTGCGTTCGAGCTTAAAAAGATATTTCTCCGAAGAAAATTTTCTCATCGACTGGTTAATGTTTATGATAGCGATATTTTACGATTGCAATATGGACATTTAGTTTATACTTGACGCATATGCATGTTGCAGCTATATCATCAACTACATCAACAAGTCAAATAGAGGGGTGTCACAGCTACTAAGACAAGCCATGGACGAAATAAATGAAGGCAATTTTACGGTTAAGCAAAAATTGCAACACATAGGAAATAAGTTTGTTAACGGTTCGGAAGTCTCCGCTCAAGAAGCAATCAATAACATCTTAGGTCTACATCTGTCAGAAGCCAGAGAAGGAGAGATTTTTATTAATACGTCCCATCCTGACAAAAGAGTAAGAATGGTAAGGCCCATAATAGATCTAGAGAGACTGCCTGCCAACTCAACGGATATTTATGTACCTAATTTACTGGACCACTATATTCAAAGGCCAAGCCAACTAGAACAACTCTGCCTTGCTGATTTTGCTGCTTTGTACCGGTTTTCGAAGACTAGAAGAGAAATTGCGCCAGAAAATGAAGGAAATGAAGACATTGAAGAAAAAAGCGTCGGAAATTAATCAGCAACCATTTGAATTAAATGATGGGAGTGGTTTTGTCAGGCCGAGAAAAAATGCACTTATATTAAGGTGGAGACGGTTTAGTGTTGAGTTTTCTCGGTCTGACTACTTTCGAGAAATGGCCATGCTGTTTTACCCATGGCGCAATGAAGCTGCCGACTTAATTAATATTGACGTGGAGACAGTTTGCAATGTAAATAAAGAGATTATTGAAGAGAACAAACTTAAATACGATAAGTTCTCTGGAAATGAGCTTGAAAATATTTTTGAGAATATGAACCAGCAAATAGCTCCGGAAGATTTTGCGAATGAAGCTAATATTACTCCCCTCTTGGATGAAGAGTTTAGAGCATTAGCTTTTCCAGAAATATTAAATGATGTCGACGTAGTTCACAACGATGGCCAAATTGAAGAGCATGCCAGACTGATAAGATTGCCTCTCCTGTAGAAGAAAATGAGCTGTTAAGTGCCGTCCGCTCTTTGAGTGAGAAGCAGCGGGAATATTTTTACCATGTACAACATAACATGAAGCTGAAAAGGCGTTTTTATGAATATGTTGGAGGTGGTGCTGGGGTAGGAAAACGCCGTTTAATTTCCGCTATATACCAGTCAATGACATCACGTGCGAACAGCTTTCCTGGAAGCAACCCAGAAACAGTGAAGGTTTTACTACGTGCTCCTACCGGAAAAGCAGCATTTGGAATTGGTGGAGTCACTTTACATTCAGTTTTTCTTTACCAGTGAACCAGTCAGTGAATCAGCCGAATTACGCCCTCTGAGCAATGGCACAGTTAGTTCAATTTATTCAAAGTTGATAAATCTCCAACCCATAATAATGGATGAAATATCAATGGTTGGCGCTAAAATGTTTGGATACTTGGATGCCCGCTTGAAGCAAATATTTCGAACCAGCGAGTATTTCGGAGGTATACCCATCATTGCGTTTTGGTGATTTAAAACAACTTTCACCGGTGGGCGATAGATGGATATTCTCACCAAATCACTTGGATTCATACAGTACAATCACCAGCACACCTCTGTGGGACTTATTTCGATACTTTGAGCTCACAGAAATTCTGCGCCAGAGAGAGGACCAAGCATTTGCTATCGCACTTAATAAAATGTCTGAAGGAAATATGACCTCTACTGATGTGGAGCTAATAAAAGCAAGGGAAACGAGCTTAGAAGATATTCCTAAGGAATGCATTCACCTCTTCTACTCAAATATAGATGTTGTTAGCTACAACAATATGATATTGGCAGAAATTGCTACCGAAGAGTTTATAGCTACAGCAAAAGACACTGTAAAGGCCAACTCTATTTCGGAACAGAGTAAACGTAACATTTTGGAAGCAGTCAAAAATTTCAAAATATCTGAGACACAAGGAATGAGTTACCGTTTACATTTGAAAACATCTGCAAAGTATATGGTAACAGTCAATATCAATACTTCAGATGGTTTGGTAAATGGAGCTACAGGGGTTTTAATGCAAGTTGACCATCAGGGATCCGAAAGAGTGCCATCCACTCTTTGGGTAAAATTTTCAGAGCCAGAAGTGGGTGCCATAGCTCGCTTGAAAAAACCTCATACATGCGAATCAAGTTGGACCCCAATTGAGAAAGTAGTACTTACTTTCCAGTACAAGAGAAATGACCAGGTCTCTGTGGAAAGAAGACAGTTCCCTGTTGTACCAGCTGCAGCCATAACAATTCATAAAAGCCAGGGAGCGACTTACAGACAGGTTGCAGTTCATATAAGCAGAGGAATAAGCCGGTCGACTTTATATGTAGGATGCAGTAGAGCGACAAGTGCTTCTGGACTATTTATTGTTGGACATTTTAATCCACCGAGAGCTCTTGGAATTAATTAAGCAATTTAAAGGTAGCTCGATGCACTTCGATCTAATAAAAAATTTAGTACTCACTACAAGTTTGTGGTTGAGCGACCAACTGGCAGTCTTCTTATGTATTGTCAAAACATAAGAAGCTTAAGAAAGAATATCGATGAAATTAGAAAAGACCATCTTATTTGTTCCGTGGATATTCTTTGTTTCGCGGTGACTTGGGCCTTACCAGGAGATCAGTTGGAAATCGAAGGCTTTGATATCGTTGGTAGAGTTGATGGTGCTCTTTCAATGGGTCAAAGTCGCTCCGGGAATGGACTAATGATTTATTGCAAAACCTCTCTACCAAGCAGTATTCGGATCAAGGCAGCAAAGTGCCAGCAGTTGACTAGAAAAGTTTACCGGTTTTTGGCGATATCAAATACCAATATTACTATTTCCGTTGTATACAGGAACCCATCATTTTCATTGCCAGAATTCAGAAGGACTTTAGAACGGGATATTTCTGAGCTGTCGAATGAAAATAATGGTAGATTTGTGCTTATTGGAGACTTTAACATGTGCCGTATTACGTCCAACGATAGAATCGGGGGCGATTAGGAGACCTTGGGCTACGGTCATTGTTAGGAAATCTTGCTACTACGAAGCAACGAACTGCAATTGATTGGATGTTAACGAGTTTATCAGCCGACAATGCATGGGCGACAACCTACGAGACACCCTACAGTGACCATGACGGCATATTTTTTAGTGCTTCTGAGTAGTATTTATATTTGTAGATAATTACTCAAATCTCATGTTATTGTACTTAATCGTAATTTTTCCTATGAGTGATATTTAAAATATTTATTTAAGTTAAGTTGCGAAAAATAAGTTAAATAAATTAGTTACTAAATTTAAGCATAGTTAATATAGTTGAAGTAAATTTAATTAATTTGTAGTAAATAAAAGAATTAAATAACGGCTGTCGAAACATGTCATTGCAACCACCGTCGTTGAAAGTTTTGTCATTTTTCTCTAATATCAATAATTTATTTATTTATTTAATTTCAGTCTACTGATTTATAAATCTTACAGACTAGACAGTTTATCACATAAGTATAAATATAACAAATTTAATTAAATAGTGTAAACAAGCTTAATTTAATCGTATAAAAACTTGAATTGAGATCAATAACATTAGCGTAACTATTACAAAGGCGGATATATGTACAAGAAAATTAAATGTATTGCTGACAAAACTTTAGAGTAGATTGAAACATGCGTATTTAAATTTCCACGTATTCATGAAAGGTATAAAGCCTTCGGCACAGCCGAAGGCAGCCCCGTTCTTACTTGTTTTGAATTGGTTTAGGTTTCGTATGTTCATAGGCTTACAAAAGTGCACGTTTCCTTGGTGTCCGTACTTAAGTTAAACGGTTTTATTGAAAACAATACTTACATAAAGTAATAATAATAAGAAAAGCTAGAAAATAATTAGGTAGGTCCTAGGTACTAGCATCACACTCCTTATCAATCTAGGGCGTTGATCAGACAATTAAATAAAAGCGTTGGGCGCGTGAAATTTCTAAAAATGTAAGGCGTAGCATAACCTGATTAAGGTTCAGTTGGTTTTACTTATGACTATCAATAGAAATATGACGCGTCAACGCTCAGCTCCCGAAAAGTTAGCTGATGAAGAAGTGAAATCCAGAAACATGTCCTAGTAACCATCGACGTTTGTAAACTTACAATTTTTCTCTAATATCATGTACAAAAACCATTGTATAAAGCAATATGGGCAAAGCTCGCTAATTAAATACATATGATCATATTGATATAATAGTAACAGCGGAAGTATTAAAAACAAATACTGTAAAAATCCGAACAAATGTTACTAAGCTTTCAAAAGCGCGCCTAAAAATCATATCCACACCATTAGGAATAAACTACATACAGAGTGTATGTGCCTACATGGTGATCAAAAGGAATATAAACAAAAAGGCAACTCTTAGAGACCAATTGTACAGCGAACAACGGGACATTCATATGGCTTAGCAGCTAAAGGCTTGCACTGATATGAATGTTGGAGATTCGAGTTCTACGCTCAGCTCCCGAAAAGCTAGCTGATGAAGATGTGAAATTCAGAAACATGTCCTAGTAACCATCGCCATTTGTAAACTTACAATTTTTCTCTAATATCAATTACAAAAACCGTTTAACTTAAAATTTTTTTTTAAATTATTTTATTTTCAAGTTTTTAGTCTTTATTTAATTGCCTATTATTTCTCATTCTATTTAGTTCATTTAGTGACTCATTATTACAAGGACTCTTTCCTGACAATTTGTTACAACCTAAGTCCTCAATACATAATCCTTTCAAAGACTTTACTCGACTCTGCGCCAAGTATGCTTGTCCCTCCTCCAACTCCAAAATATTTTGATGTCACTTCTACCGGACTGTATGCATTATTTGTTCCAAATATGAGCCAAATTGGGCATCATAGGTCGCTTTCTATTCATGTATGTATTATGTGTTCCAAATATGGACCAAATCAAATCGGACCACAAATACGATTTTTGTGAATATCTCGATTCTTGCGCCACCTAGCGGCGATTTTTTTTGATAGGTCGCTTTTTATTATTGCATGTATTATGTGTTCCAAATATGAGCCAAATCGGACCACAAATACGATTTTTGTGAGTATCTCGATCCATGCGCCACCTAGTGGCGATTTTTTCCACAGGTAGATTTCTATTCTTGCATGTATTATGTGTTCCAAATATGAGCCAAATCGGACCAAAAATACGATTTTTGTGAATATCTCGATCTATGCGCCACCTAGCGGCGATTTTTTTTTATCATAAGTCGCTTTTTATTCTTGCATGTATTATGTGTTCCAAATATGAGCCAAATCGGACCACAAATACGATTTTTGTGAATATCTCGATCCATGCGCCACCTAGCGGCGATTTTTTTCACAGGGCGATTTCTATTCTTGCGTGTATTATGTGTTCCAAATATGAGCCAAATCGGACCACAAATGCGAATTCTGCGAATATCTCGATCCTTGCGCCACCTAGCGGCGATTTTTTTCTTATTATTGCATTGTCATCGGGTTCTGAACTATATTCCAAGTTTCAAGCTTGTAGCTTATCGGGAAGTTACTTAAATTTCAATTACAAAATTCGTTCACAGCGGCCGTGCATGCAACCTGCCTGTCAACTCATGCTAAATAAAACCGTTTAAAAATACCTAGGTTGCGCAACTTCAATGTATGTATACACACATATAATAAAGGTATAAAGTGCAAATGGGATATTATTCGGATAAACGAATAACACTATAACAATGATAATAATTTTTCTTTAAATAAATCAAATAGTACTTTTAATACTCGAATCGTTTTATAGTAGGTAGAGTGGTTGCATCGAAAGGAAGAGTGGTTGGGTTCGAAACCTGCTGTAGGCATGTAGTTATAAACATGTATTTCCGTCACTTATGGGTAAGTATGCAGGTAGATTTTCAAAATTATAAGACACAGACAATTTTTAAAGCCTACATCTAAAGCAGGTAGTATTTTCTTTTCCCGGCTTCGTATGAAAAGGAACCTTTCTGTCTAGGTAAGATTTGATTTTTTCAATTTTATTCTTGTTCCGAGTATAAATATGAGTTAATGCGCCTTGAAACTTTATAACATCTGCAAGGCTCGCCGGAGATAGTTCAGTTCATAAGTCAAATTTCAAAACCGTGATTTATTTAAAAAAAAAAAATGAGCAAAAGGACGCGAGAATTTGAGTGTAATAACGATCCACATATGTTCTGTTTCATGTGTGGCCAATATACTATCATAAGACGACGACGAGTGTTCTCAGATCATATGAAAACTTTATACTCCAAGTATTTTGGCATTGAGCCTAAAATTGCTGAAAAACTATGGACACCGAACACTTTGTGTACATCGTGTCGAGTAGAATTGATTCAGTCGGAATCAGGACAACAAATAAAATTTGATACGCCAATGATATGGACCTACTTGCCATTCAATAGAGTTTTATATTTATCAAACAAAAGTACTTGGCGTTGGAAGATCAAGAAGAGTAACCTATGCCAGCGTACCTACAGTGACATTACCAGTACTACATTCAACGGCAGTTGCGGATCCAGTTCCATTGTCAACAGTAATATCTGAGTGCGGGGAATCAAGTTGTACTGAATTTCGCATGGGAAACGAGAGAAACGTTCTGTCACAAGCACAACTTAATGATTGGATAAGAGATTTGGAACTATCCAAAGAAAAGGCCGAGATCCACACTTCTCGTATGCAACAATTTAAATTTGTGTCATCCGATGTTAAGGTGATATATTGTAGAACTCCTCACGAACCATTTTCCAAACACTATACCAAGAAAGACAGTATATGCTATTGCAACGACATTCCTGGTTTATTCAAAGAGTTTGATCAAACATATGATTCAAAAGAGTGGCGATTGTTCATAGACAGCAATAAACTGAGTTTGAAGGCTGTATTATTGCATATTGGTAACATAAAGCCCTCTATCCCGATCGCACATGCAGTAAATACAAAGTAAACCTACGAGGAAATGCAAAAACTACTCAAATTTATCAAATATGAAGAGCATGATTGGAAAATATGTTCTGATCTCAAAGTCGTTGCAATGCTATGCGGTCTACAAAGTGGCTACACCAAGCACTGCTGCTTCCTCTGCAAGTGGAATAGCCGAGCTCGTAAGGACGACTACGTCAGAAAGGATTGGCCAGAAAGATTCGAGTTTACCGTTGGTGTGGATAACATCAAATACACCCCTCTTGTCAAGAAAGAGAAAATCATACTTTCACCCTTACACATCAAGCTCGGTCTCAATAAAAAATTTGTTAAGGCTTTCGACAAAGAAGGCGAAGCATTCGACTATTTGAAAACAATTTTTCCAGATATTTCTCAAGCCAAGGTAAAGGAAGATATTTTTGTTGGACCACAAATAAAAAAGTTGATCAACAATAATCAATTCAAAGGACTACTCTCATCAGTTGAGGCAGCAGCGTGGAAATCCTTTGAAAAGGTCGTTGCTTCTTTTCTCGGTAGACACAAAAGCCCTAACTACGAGCAGATAGTGAACGACTTAATCAATAATTATGCGAAAATGGGTAAATATTAAAGGCTTATTAAAATTAATTTCCCAAAATTCTATAACTTGTTTACCTAACTAATATTTTCTTTCCAGGCGTAAATATGTCCTTAAACATTCACTTTCTGCACTCACATTTGAGCTTCTTTCCGGCAAATCTAGGCGACGAACATGGCGAAAGGTTTCGTCAGCAAATGAAATTAATTGAGAATCGATATCAAGGATTCTGGGACGTCGCAATGATGGGTGATTACTGCTGGTTTCTCATAAGAAAAACCGACCCTAAACTGAATAAGCGTCAAAGTAGAACACATAATTATTTCGACTACATAGTAAAATCAAATTAAGATAAAGATTGTTAGAAAATAGTATAAACATAAATAAATTTAAAAAAGTTAAAAATATGGGTAATTTCGTTCATAAATTGCCCTTTAACTAAATAGAAACAGAGCATAGCTAGATATTTCACTTTTCTTTATACCATACATGCGTTTTGAGGTATACGTTGAAATTGCGCAACCTGGGTATTTTTATTTGTTCGCTTATAACTTACGTAGTTTTGCATCGATTTTCTTCGATGATAGCTTATCTTTTTTCTAATTAAACAGAGCTTTACGTAAAGAAAAAACATCTGGAAAAAAGGTTGTGGTTTTGGAATGCTGCCCTCGCAAGTAGTAATTTTTTTCATATTTTTTCATAAAAAAAAAACAAAAATCTGAAATGATAAGCTAATATCTCGAAAACTATCTGGTTGAGCAAAAAATAATGTATAATGCGTTTATACGAAAATTTTATCGAATTTCCGATTGTGTAAACTTTTTGCAATTCTTGACCCGTTCGTGAGATATACGTAATTAAAGGGAGTCATCTTTTTGGTTTTTTCGAATAACAGTAAATTGCAAATATCTCAAAAATGGTACCATAGAATCAAAAATGAACTCGATTTTCTAAATGAGGGGGTGGTTTTACATGCGAATTTCATAACGGCGTCTCTGGTAAATTTTGGCCGTCGACCAGTGTAATTATTTTATCATTATTATTGTTGATACATTTTTTCTTTCTTCTATTCCAATTAAAATTTTTTTTTTCAATTATGAAAAAATGTATCATAACAATAATAATGATAAAATAATTGATGTATATTGGAACGATTTCGACACTGATGATGGCACAACGCCGAAACCGGTTTGTCTCAAAACCAAATTTGACAAGGGATGACGGAAATCGTACATCATTTATCCACCCTGACGGAAAATCAACAAAACAAAATAAGCCGATAAAATAATTATTGTTAGGCCTTGAGCTCGATTCAAACCCACAATCTTACAAATCCCTAGGCCGATATAGCAACAAAAATTGTTAATACATCCCAGAGCACGGGGAAAAGGTGTAAATAAAATATGACACTATGGCATCATTGCCGTGAAACAAGTCAAATTTTCACATCTATTCTGCAACAGATGTCGCAGTGCTGTGAATATCAATTGGCAAGAACCGAATAGAAGTAGAAATAATGAAGACAAACAAACAACCGCTGTGATAGCTGAATGGTTATAGCAGCGGCGCCTAAACGTTGACGATGAAGGAATTTAGCAGTTCCCGAAATGGATCTATACAACGAGCTTTGGCAGTTGTCTAAATTTTTTATTTCTTCTATTCTAATTTAAAATTTTTTCAATTAAGAAAATATGTATCATAACAATTATAATGATAAAATAATTATTGTTAGGCCTTGAGCTCGATTCAAACCCGCGATCGTACAAATCAGTAGGCCGATATAGCAACAAAAATTATTAAAATTACTTATGTTCAGCCACACTAATAGATCATGGCATACTTGATAAATTCATCATAAAATTAAAAAAATTGTTCTAAGGAATTATGCAGTTCAGTGCTTATCGGCTATTTGTAAACTGATTGCTTCCTATTTCTACTACTAATATTTTTCGAAAAATCGAAAAGAAACAACACTGTTAATTGGGAGCAATATGGCTGCAATTTTCAAAAAATTTGTCAGCCGAGAACACCTCTCATGATTGAATCATGGTTGCTAAAGATGACTTGATACGAAGCATTTGTTTACGCTCTCATTTTTTCGCTCTCACGAGGGATTTATCTCAATTTGCGCTGGCAACAATCACAGATAAATCCCTCGCGCCAGCTGAAGCGTGTGCCAGAACAAAAAATGTGTCAGCTAAAACGAAAAACCGGCCAAAAATTTCGGTAAACTTTAGTTTGACCTACAACTGTTCAAAAATTATGGGGAAAAAAGATAAAAATACTTGTTTTAATGTAAATATATTTAGTTGGAAGGTGGAGGGTAAATATAATTTCCCATTCAAAAGTTATCACTAAAAACAGGTTTTGTAAATATGAAGTCCGAAGCAACTAGTCGATTTCCTATCCAGGAAGTGATGTTAACTATTATATCCTAGGTCCGATTTACTCAAATTTCAAAAGAAGATTTGATTTTCACTGTAAGATAAATTCGTTACAATATTTGACTAATTAATTGAATTAAAATGTAAATTTTACTTAGATTTGTTTATATTAAACTCTAACTAGCCGTATTATTGTAAAATAATTTTAAAGAAATGAATACTTTTCGACAATCATTTTATTAAAGATTGAAACTATAAAATCGCCGAAACGTATTTCAAAAATCCGCATATTCATATATTCATTTTTGTTTGGAGTGGCAATGTTATAAAAAAATGTGCATTTTGACAGCGCTCTCTCGAAACAAAGAGTCGCAAATCCATTCATCTATGATGAGAAAATTAACTTTTTCATGCGAAATATCGGAGTTTGAGTGTGTTGAACGGAGCTACTATGAAATAACGGAGCAATTGTGCATAATGGAGGAATATTCAGATTTAGGAACTGGCGTGATGTCAATCAAAAACCATATACATAACGGAATAATGAAAAAATTTGGCGACAAGCTATATATTGATACAACACATAATTAGATAAAAGAAAATTTTCGAAAGGAGATTTAAAAACTGACGTGGTACCAAATTAATAACCAATATCATTTTATTTACATTTTGATCTGGCATTATCGGTGTCTAAGCAATTTTCTATGTTTCGGGAGTCATAACTCAATTAGCTCAGAATATATACAATATATATAATAATATGCATATGTATTATTACGCAGCCTTGTAACACTATTAAGCACACAAAACAAACAACAACAGCATTTCAAGTGTACAGCTGGGTATGTAATGTTCGGTTTCACCCGAACTTAGACTTCCTTACTTGTTAATTTATATGTTGTGATGATATCCGCTGTTAACTGCAAATGCCTTTAACCACTAGGCTACCATGTCTGTGATGAAGGTTTTTACTTAATCTTAGTGCAATTTTATGCCATATTCTTTCCTTCAATATGATCTTTACAGTAAGTGTTGGAAGCAAATTTTCCATGATTCTTCCTTTTCGATAAATTCTATCCTATCCTATTTACACACGGCGAAAATAAAAAGAATTTCACCACAGAAGAAAGATAGCATATATGTAGCAAGTCGCCGAGCACGGGAAACTCGGTGCCCGTCGCATTGCTCGTCAACCTACTTCTTCAAATAAAGAGTTCCAGAACCAAAATATTTTTGTAAACAGCGTCTTATTACAAATATGTATCTAATTTTTTGGTCACGATTGCGTCACAAAGGTAATTTGTAAAAACCTCATTTTCCAAAAGGTCTTAATCTTTTTTTTTTTTTAATATTAAATACAAATCTAGAAAAATTTTAATTACAGCAATGATATGAATCTGGGTTGAAATGTTGGAAGCAAATTTTCCATGATGCTTCCTTTTCAATAAATTCTATCCTATCCTATTTACACACGGCAAAAATAAAAAGAATTTGACCACAGAAGAAAGATAGCACATATGCAGCAAGTCGTCGAGCACAGGAAGCTCGATGTCCGTCCGCTTTGCTCGTCAAACTATTTCTTCAAATAAAAAGTTCCAGAACCAAAATATTTTTGTAAACTGCGTCTTATTACGAATATGTATATAATTTTTTGGTCACGGATGCGACACAAAGATAATTTGTAAAAATCTCATTTTCCCAAATGTCTTAATCTTTTTTTTTAACATCAAATACAAATCTAGAAAAATTTTAGTTACAGCAATGATATGAATCTGGGTTGAACAACATAACTATATAAAGGAAAGATGTTATCTTGTTTGTATAATAGCCAAATAAAACAGCCAAAATAGCTCTTTTTAAAAGCATACTTTCTGTTCAGGAGAAAAAAGTAAACTACTTATGTAATATTCGTATCATACACAAGTTTAATTTTTAATGCAAAGTCATAAAAATATTATATATATATATATATGTATATATATACTATATATACCACGGATCTCTATGATTTTTTCACACAACAATACATACTATAGACGTAAGCAATTGTTGAAATTTGAAGCTTATAGCTGTTAAAATGTGGTAGTAATTGCGAAAAGTTTCTTATCTGAACAATCGGTTGTATTAGATATATACCATATATACCACCGGTCTCTATGATTTCTTCAGACAACAATACATGCTACACACGTAAGCATTTGGTGAAATTTGAACATATCTAAACGATTTTTAAGATAAATATAAAATAAACAAGTAAGGAAGGTTAAGTTCGGGTGTAACCGAACATTACATACTCAGTTGAGAGCTATGGTGACAGCATAAGGGAAAATAACCATGTAGGAAAATGAACCGAGGGAAACCCTGGAATGTGCTTGTATGACATGTGTATCAAATGAAAGGCATTAAAGAGTATTTTATGAGGGAGTGGACTATAGTCCTATAGGTGGACGCCATTTAGGGATATAGCCATAAAGGTGGATCAGGGTTGACTCTAGAATGCGTTTGTACGATATGGGTATCAAATTAAAGGTATTAATGAGGATTTAAAAGGGAGTGGTGGTTGTTTTATAGGTGGTCGCCTTTTCGAGATATCGCCATAAAGGTGGACCAGGGGTGACTCTAGAATGCGTTTGTGCGATATGGGTATCAAATTAAAGATATTAATGAGGGTTTTAAAAGGGAGTGGTGGTTGCTGTATAGGTGGTCGCCTTTTCGAGATATCGCCATAAAGGTGGACCAGGGGTGACTCTAGAATGCGTTTGTACGATATGGGTATCAAATGAAAGGTGTTAATGAGTATTTTAAAATGGAGTAATCCTTAGTTCCATAGGTGGACGCCGTTTCGAGATATCGCCATAAAGGTGGACCAGGGGTGACCCTAGAATTTGTTTGTACAATATGGGCATCAAACGAATGGTGTTAATGAGTATTTTAAAAGGGAGTGGGCCTTAGTTCTATAGGTGGATGCCGTTTCGAAATATCGCCATAAAGGTGGACCAGGGGTGACTCTAGAATGTGTTTGTACGATATGGGTATCAAACTAAAGATATTAATGAGGGTTTTAAAAGGGAGTGGTGGTTGTTGTATAGGTGGTCGCCTTTTTGAGATATCGCCATAAAGGTGGACCAGGGGTGACCCTAGAATGCGTTTGTACGATATGGGTATCAAATGAAAGGTGTTAATGAGTATTTTAAAAGGGAGTAATCCTTAGTTCCATAGGTGGACGCCGTTTTGAGATATCGCCATAAAGGTGGACCAGGGGTGACCTAGAATTTGTTTGTACAATATGGGTATCAAAAGAAAGGTGTTAATGAGCATTTTAAAAGGGAGTAATCCTTAGTTCCATAGGTGGACGCCGTTTCGAGATATCGCCATAAAGGTGGACCAGGGGTGACCCTAGAATTTGTTTCACTATATGGGCATCAAACGAAAGGTGTTAATGAGTATTTTAAAAGGGAGTGGGCCTTAGTTCTGTAAGTGGACGCCGTTTCGAAATATCGCCATAAAGGTGGACCAGGAGTGACTCTAGAATGTGTTTGTACGATATGGGTATCAAATGAAAGGTATTAATGAGTATTTTAAAAGGCAGTAATCCTTAGTTCCATAGGTGGACGCCGTTTCGAGATATCGCCATAAAGGTGGGCCAGGGGTAACTCTAGAATTCGTTTGTGCAATATGGGTATCAAACGAAAGGAGTTAATGAGTATTTTAAAAGGGAGTGGGCCATAGTTCTATAGGTGGACGCCTTTTCGAGGTATCGCAATAAAGGTGGACCAGGGGTGACTCTAGACTTTGTTTGCACGATATGGGTATCAAATGAAAGGTGTTAATGCGTATTTTTAAAAGGGAGTGGGCCTTAGTTCTATATGTGGACGCCTTTTCGAGATACCGCCATAAACGTGGACCAGGGGTGACTCTAGAATGAGTTTGTACGATATGGGTATCAAATTAAAGGTATTAATGGGAGTTTTAAAAGCGAGTGGTGGTAGTTGTATATGTGAAGGCGTTTTCCAGATATCGACCAAAATGTGGACCAGGGTGACCCAGAACATCATCTGCTGGATACCGCTAATTTATTTATATATGTAATATCTGCCAAGATTTTAAGGGTTTTTTATTTCGCCCTGCAGAACTTTTTCATTTTCTTCTACTTAATATGGTAGGTGTTACAACCATTTTATAAAGTTTTTTCTAAAGTTATATTTCGCGTCAATAAAACAGTCCAATTACCTTACCATGTTTCATCCCTTTTTTCGTATTTGGTATAGAATTATGGCATTTTTTTCATTTTTCGTAATTTTCGATATCGAAAAAGTGGGCGTGGTCATAGTCGGATTTCGTTCATTTTTCATACCAAGATAAAGTGAGTTCAAGTAAGCACGTGAACTAAGTTCATTAAAGATATGTCGATTTTTGCTCAAGTTATCGTGTTAACGGCCATGCGGAAGGACAGACGGACGACTGTGTATAAAAACTGGGCGTAGCATCAACCGATGTCGCCCATTTTCACAGAAAACAGTTAACGTCATAATATCTATGCCCCTACCAAATTTCAAAAGGATTGGTTAATTTTTGTTCGACTTATGGCGTTAAAAGTATCCTAGACAAATTAAATGAAAAAGGGCGGAGCCACGCCCATTTTGAAATTTTCTTTTATTTTTGTATTTTGTTGCACCATATCATTACTGGAGTTGAATTTTGACATAACTTACTTATATACTGTAAAGATATTAAATTTTTTGTTAAAATTTTACTTTAAAAAAATTTTTTTTTTTAAAGTGGGCGTGGTCCTTCTCCGATTTTGCTAATTTTTATTAAGCGTACATATAGTAATAGGAGTAACGTTCCTGCCAAATTTCATAATGATATCTTCAACGACTGCCAAATTACAGCTTGCAAAAGTTTTAAATTACCTTCTTTTAAAAGTGGGCGGTGCCACGCCCATTGTCCAAAATTTTACTAATTTTCTATTCTGCGTCATAAGTTCAACTCATCTACCAAGTTTCGTCGCTGTATCGATCTTTTGTAATGAATTATCGCACTTTTTCGGTTTTTCGAAATTTTCGATATCGAAAAAGTGGGCGTGGTTATAGTCCGATATTGTTCATTTTAAATAGCGATCTGAGATGAGTGCTCAGGAACCTACATACCAAATTTCATCAAGATACCTCAAAATTTACTCAAGTTATCGTGTTAACGGACGGACGGACGGACGGACGGACATGGCTCAATCAAATTTTTTTTCGATCCTGATTATTTTGATATATGGAAGTCTATATCTATCTCGATTCCTTTATATATGTACAACCAACCGTTATCCAATCAAACTTAATATACTCTGTGAGCTCTGCTCAACTGAGTATAAAAATAGGTAGTTACTTTGTGTGAGGATGCAAAGCTTCTCGTTTTTTGTGGTCTGCATGTATAAACTATGACTACGAATCACGTATTTCAACAATATATGACGTAAACGTAACTATTTGATGAAATTTGATGAATTTTGAAGCTTCTAGCAGTAAAAAAGGGGCAAAAATGACAGTTTATATGGGGTATATAATATGTATACCACTGATCCCTATGATTTTTTCAGGCAACAATATACGATATACGTAAGCAATTGGTGAAATTTTAAGCTTCTAGCCGCTGAAATGGGGCAGAAATTGCGCAAAGCTTCTTATCTGAACAATCGGTTGCATGAGATATATACTATATATACCACCGATTTCTATGATTTTTTCAGACAACAATATATGCTATATACGTAAGCATTTGGTGAAATTTGAAGCTTCTAGCTATTAAAATGGGGCTAGAACTGCGAAAATATACATATATACTATATATATACTATATATACCACCATATATATACTATATATGCCACCGATCTTTACGATTTTTTCAGACAACAATATATGCTATATACGTAAGCATTCGTTAAAATTTTAAGCTTCTAGCTCTTCAAATAGGGCAGTAATTGCGAAAAGTTCTTATCTGAACAATCGGTTGTGGGGATATATATTATATATACGACCGATCTCATCAATTTTTTCAGACAGCAATACGTGAAATATATGAAAGTATATGGTGAAGTTTGAAGCTTCAATCTGATAAATTGAGGAAGATATAACAAAAATCCTCTTTTTCTGAAAAATCGGTTGTATGGAGGATATATTCTACAGTGGTCCGATCCGGTCGGTTCCGGCAAATGCCTAATCGGACACCCAAATACACCCGCTCAATAAATTTTATCAAGATATCTCAAAAATTGAGGGACTAGTTTGTATACAAACAGACAGACGGACAGACGGACATGGCTAAATCAACTCAGCTCTTCATCCTGATTATTTCGGTATACCTAATGGTGGGTCTATCTATTTTCCTTTAATGACTTACAATTTTGGAATTCGTGACGAAATTAATATACCATTTCATTTTCATGAAAAGTATAAATGGATAGGTACTTTGTGTGAGGATGCAAAGCTTCCCGTTTTTTGTGGTCTGCATGTAAAAACTATGACTACGAATCACGTAATTCACCAATATATGACGTAAACGTAACTATTTGATGAAATTTGATGAATTTTGAAGCTTTTAGCCGTAAAAAAGGGGCAAAAATGACATTTTATATGGGGTATATAATATATATACCACCGATCTCTATGATTTTTTGAGACAACAATATATGGTACATTCGTAAGCATTTGGTGAAATTTGAAGCTTATAGCAGTTAAAATGGGTCAGAAACTGCGCAAAGTTTCTTATCTGAACAATCGGTTGTATGAGATATATACTATGTGTACCACCGATCTCAATGATTTTTTCAGACATCAATATATGCTATACACGTAAGCATTTGGTGAAATTTGAAGCTTCTAGCTGTTAAAATGGGGCTAAAATATCTATAATATATAATATATAGTATATATATATAGTATATATATATTTTTTACAATTTTAGCCCCACTTTAACAGCTAGAAGCTTCTAATTTCACAAAATGCTTACGTGTATAGCATATATTGTTGTCTGAAAAAATCATACAAATCGGTGGTATACATAGTATATATCTCATACAACCGATTGTTCAGATAAGAAACTTTGCGCAATTTCTGACCCATTTTAACGGCTAGAAGCTTCAAATTTCACCAAATGCTTACGTATGTACCATATATTGTTGTCTGAAAAAATCATAGAGATCGGTGGTATATATATTATATACCCCATATAAAATGTCATTTTTGCCCCTTTTTTACGGCTAAAATCTTCAAAATTCATCAAATTTCATCAAATAGTTACGTTTACGTCATATATTGTTGAATTACGTGATTCGTAGTCATAGTTTTTACATGCAGACCACAAAAAACGGGAAGCTTTGCATCCTCATATATATATACTTGTTGAAGACATGCATGAAAACCTCATCCAATTCGAGGACTAAAATTAATAAATACAGAAATGAAATTGAAATATTGAAATAATATGTATATCTATATATAAATTACTTACCTTTATACTTACCTTATACTGAGATACCTATGCATACTTACACCTTTATGAAATCCTTAGCTTTATACTTACCAAAACACATACCTGAAGTATCTTTATATTTACCTTTAAAATAATAAGTATCCTCACCCTGTAAGGAATTGTATATACTCGCCTTTATCTGGTTGAACATTTACCATTTATGTATAACCAAAACACCGCTAAATATTGGAATGCAAAACACTTACCTATGTACATACATATTAATGCTAATATTGAAATTAATTATATGCAAAGAAGTGAGTTAAGCATAGACGATTAACGAGAGAAGTAAAAAACGCCGCCGCGTCCGCATCGCATAGTTCAGTTGAACAGTGTCAAATAGCAAAGTTTCTCAATTAGGAAAATCTCTCATAAAAATTTAATTGCTGTGTTCGAAGCGTTTGAAAACGTGCAGCGTATAATCTCATTTCAAACGCTATCTTCAACTTGTTGAAAATTGTAGCTAATACAAATCTATTGTATTGTAATATTAACAAATTTAATTCCGATTTTAATTGAATTAAATAATATCTTAACGTTTATATTTTGCGAATAAGTCCGTAACTATAAAGTACAAGAAAAACGCGTGAATTATTCGTGGTCGCCACGACAAAGTGTTTATAAATTCTTTACAATAAAATACGAAGAAATTATTAAGAAGTGTTGTGATTTATTTGGAGATAGGAGTCGCTGGTGCATCGGCACTCTATTCCTCAGGTCCCCACTTTGTGCGTCGGCACATTTAGTCCCAGATCCCCATATTTTAGAATTAAACATGGTCCTTCGCGGCTGAAAAAGAACCACGGCCTAAAATAAAAATAGTATATATACATACATACACAGGCACTGGGTGCAGTGCGAAATAATTTAAAATAAAAACTGATTTAATACAACATAATTCGTGAAACGACGCAGGCGGTAAATTAATTCAAATATAAAACAAAACTAAGTGCTTAAAACAAAAACAATTGTAAAATACGTCACATTAGGGTGGCCGAAAAAGTGTACAAAAGTTGAAACAGAGAAGGAAAGAAAATTTGGAAAACAAAGGCGAGGCTGTGTATGTTGGTGGAAACATAAATCTGAAAAAAGAAAAGAAAGTGGTTAAAAAATAAAATCACTTACCTAAGGAAAAATCTCTGAGAAAATAAAAATAAATATACGTGTAAATAAAGGTTGAAAAAAAAGCTAAAGCTAAATACTTACTTTACAAAAAATAAGATACATTTAAGTGAAGAAAAATACTCACACTTCCTGGGAAAAGCAAACAAAAAATACGTGACTTAAATGAGTATCCGAAAAAATTCAAATAGTGAACTTGTACCACTTTCGAAAATATCCTCACAATCACTTAAATACTAGTCTATGTAAAGGCATTTAAAAATATACATAACTCTAATAACTACTGGTACATATACGACAGAAGAACTACTAATTTCAACAAAAAAAAAAAAACAACAACAACAAGAAAGGCACTCAGGACAGTCTACAAAACTCACAAAACATTAGAGGGTAACAAGCATCTCGGTTAGTCTCGAAATACACATATTACGTATGTAAATAAGTAGCGGTTTTATACACGGTATAACTAAGTTGTCGAACTTTAATTTCCCGTAACAATATTCTCTTGGAATGGTTTTTCGCGATACATACCCCAAAAACATAATTACCGCAATTTCCAACTCGAAAACACACTCCCACTCTCAAAAGTACTCTGAATAAACCGCTACAAAGATATATACATAATATATCTCTAATACTCTAATTGCATTTCATCACGTTTATTTCACTGCACATATTTATTTAAATATACCCACGTCTCATCGCGAGTATATATCTCATGGTAGATCTCACATACCTATCGATTCATATACTTATAATTGAGATCTTAAATTCTTGGCCGTGCCAATAAATTTCTCTGGAAAAATATCTACCCTCTCAACAGGATCCCGTTAATTGCACTCAGCCGCTCTTTAAATATATATATACATATGAGCCGTTTATTTTGAAAGTGGCATAAGTCATTTCCAACTCATGGTATTAAATGCATTGTTATTTTTGAACGAATGCATATATAGATGTTTCTACAATTATAAAATAATAATAAGAATTGCATCTTTTGGATATTGGAGTCTAAAAAACTGGAGGCGAGGAGAGATACAAACAAATTACCACTGAACCTAAACGACATGAAATGACTTATGCCACTTTCAAAATAAACGGCTCATATAGGCATATATATACCAAATCCTCAAGAATAAAACAAAAAAAAAACTGCAATATTTTAATACGTGGCTAATGTACATCTCCTGTCGCTAACATTAATATTATAATAACAACTCCGCCGTCATATACCAAATATATAAACACTCACACATACAGGCAAATACATATTCTCAACTTTGATTGCATTCCCTTCACTCAAGTGTTATTTCTAGCGGCTCTGTCGCTAACAATAGGTGGGTCTGCAGGTTGCAGCTCATCAAATACAAACACACAAAAAAAACACCACCTTTTGCTCCCACACCAATCGGCTACAGTGGTGGCTCACTAAATAGGACCACCAAAATTTTTTATTTCAAACAAGCGAGACAAATAAAAACATACACTGCACTCCTGTTGACACGTTTCAAATTAACTCCATCAATACAGCAGAGCCTCAATAATATTTACAAAAAAAATTTTTTAATATTCTCAAATCTCCGATCCAAGGCTTGATGAAATTGAAAATGGCCAAAAAAGACGAGTCAGAAATTGATGCAAGTCTACAAGACTTCATTTTCGATAGCAACCGGCTCGAAACGTTTTACTCAAAATGGTCATCGGTAATCATAAACGAATTAACCCCAACCCTACTCAATGCAGAAATACAGCAACTCGATAAGGTATGGGATTCTTTAGTATTCTCATTCAGAGCAGTGTATCAATCAACAGAATTCGCAGAATCTAGCGGTTCAGTCGAGCAAAAATATAGCAAATGCTCAGAAAGTTACGAGCTATACAAATCCCAAATTCTTGAAGCATTACAACTTATACAGCCGAATCCTCAGTCTCAGCTATCTCCTGCCCAAACCACAAATCCACCAAATTCCAACTCTCAAGGAATGTTTCTCAAGGTGCCAGCATGTGACACAGAAATTTTTCACGGTGGATATGAAGATTGGCCTGTGTTCAGGGATATGTTCACAGCCGTCTACAAGAATCATCCCAAACTCTCTCCAGCACAAAAGCTCTACCATTTGCGTCAGAAAACCAGAAGCCAGGCAGGACAAATAGTCAAACAGTTCCCCCTCACCGATGAAAGTTTTGAACTCGCCTGGGATGCCCTAAAATCTCAGTATGAAAACCGCAGAATATTGGTGGACACGCAATTAAAAATTCTTTTAAATCTCCCTCCCATCTACTCAGAAAATGTTGGAAAAATTCAAAACCTACAATCAACCATCAACAATTGCTTAGCAACTCTCTCCACACATGGAATCCCAACCAGCAATTGGGACCCCATTCTTGTGTATCTCTGCTCATCTAAACTCCCCAGTGAATCCCTCTCTCTCTGGGAGCAATCACTCAGCTCACGGAAAGAGTTACCTCTTTGGGCGGATATGAACAAATTTCTCACAAGCCGATATGAGGTAGTAGAAAGACTTCATACCTATCGGCCGAGCAACCCAAAGCCAGTTCACTCAAATTTCACTCCCAGAACACCATCTCACAACTCAACCTTCGCAAATAAAAACCGAACGCAAAATTTTCTTGCTGAATCCACTCCGCCGATCTCATGTAAATTATGCAACACCAGGCACGCAATGAAAACCTGTATCAAAGTTAAAGCGTTATCGGTAGCCGAACGCGTAAAATACGTTCCCGAAAACGGGTACTGCGAAAACTGCTTGTCCAACTCCCACTCAAGCAATAATTGCTATAGTAGCTTCTTGTGCGTGTATTGTCAAAAATACACCATTTTCTACTGCACTTCCCGCGTAACACGCAAAATCAAGCTCATAACGCGATACCCCAGCGAACGACGAGCCAACTCACCACCCAACATCATGCTGCTGATGAAACACCTTGTTGCTCGAAAAATTCAACTCACTTACCCACGGAACTAAGTCCACCTCAATCGGGTGTGAATTAAGTGTCGTCACACCATTCAAGTTCCCAAGTCACTACGCTTCTCCCAACAGCGGTAATTCCCATATATTGTGATGGCGAATATAACAATATTCGAGCTCTCGTGGATCAAGGCTCCGAAAAAAACATTTATCTCGTCCCGGATTCAAAAGCTTTTGCGTCTCCCTACTAAAGAAGCTAGATTTGAAATCTCGGGAATAGGAGGCACAGTGGTACAGAACTCAAAACAGATTTGCGAAGTCACACTCTGCTCAGCGGACAAATTACAAAAAATTAGCACCCAAGTAATTTTTCTGCCACAATTGACCCACTTTCTCCCCTCAACTAACATCTCATAATATAAACTTGGAAAAAATATCTCATTTGAAACTGGCCGATCCCGACTGTTTCACCCGTCACCGTATTGATATGGTCATCGGCTGTGATGTGATTCCCCGCATTCTCCTAGAAGGGCTACACACCAATATAAGCGGCTGCCTCGTAGCCCAGAACTCGATATTCGGATGGATTCTCAGTGGCCCAATTCCCGAAAGGATCTCAACGTTCACCACTCAGATTCGACCATCTGAAAATGACTCCCTAAATACGCTCCTTAGGAAATTTTGGGAGCAAGAAGAAACCTCTACGACTCAAGCCCGATGCAACGAAGAAGATTTTTGTGAAGAGCTGTATCAACGCACAACAACCCGACAGGCAGATGAAAGATACATGGTTCGACTCCCCCGGAAATCAGAATTCCCCAAATACACTGCTCTTGGACATTCCCGCATTGCAGCTCAACAACAATATCTCAGCATTGAGCGGACTTTGGAGAGGAACCCGACATTGCAGAAGAAGTACTCCGAGGTCCTAGAAGAATGCCTCACTCTAGGTAAATATTTATCATTTTATTTACCACACGATCCAGTCATCAAGCCAGACAGTAAAACTACAAAGGTTCGCGTAGTTTTCAATGCATCAAAGTTATCCCATTCTGGCAGCTCCCTTAATGACGTGCTTTATACGGGCCCACTTTGCAAAACAACTTAATGCTCATAATTCTAAAATGACGACTTTATCAATTTGTGTTTAACGGCGATATAGAGAAAATGTATCGCCAAATTCTCGTTCACAAATATGACCTAGACCTCCAAAGAATAGTCTTCCGTAGATCCCCAAATATTCCTTTAGAAGACTTTCGTTTAAAAACGGTTTCATTCGGTGTCAATTGCGGACCCTATCTCGCTATACGCACTCTCGATCAGTTGGCGCAAAATTGTAAAGAGCAATTCCCTTTAGCCACCGATATTCTTCTACATGAAACATATGTGGATATACTCTCGGGTGGCCACTATCAGCTCAATGGTTCAAGTAAAAGACGCTCTACAATCAGCCGGCTTTCCTCTCCGAAAAATTACCGCAAATCACTCAAAAATTTTAGAATTAGTTCCCGATTCCGAAGTGCTGGATATAGACTTCCTAAAATTACAGGAATCCAGCTCCACGAAAACTCTAGGCATAAAATGGAATGCCCTAACAGATATGTTTTCGTATACGTATGATCCTGAACCCGCTGCGGACTCGAGAACAAAACGCCAGATATTGTCATCGGTAGCCAAACTGTCAACAATTATGGATGGAAGGAACCGACTGGGACGAGCACATCAAGCCCGTAGCATTTCACAAATGGACAGCGTTACGCAACAACCTCCCCGAAATCTATAAAATTTCCATACCCCGCTGGGTGCAATTCTCCCCAAACGAGCACATACAGCTGCGTGGTTTTTTAGACGCCTCTGAAAAGGCATACTGCGCCTGTATATACCTCCGCGTACAACTAAATTAAACCTCGTTCTCGTCCCATCTACTCGTAGCGAAGAGCAAAGTGGCACCCCCACAAACCGTCAGCCTCCCACGATTCGAACTCTGCGGAGCCGTATTGCTCTCAAAGCTAGTAAAACAAATTCGTTCTGAACTACACTTGCAGTCAAGCGAACTCTTTCTTTGGTCAGACTCCTCCATAGTGTTAGCATGGCTAGAGAAACCACCACACACCTGGAAAACTTATGTTGCCAACAGGATATCTCTCATTCTCGATCATGTGAGCAATGCCACATGGAGGCATGTGTCGAGTGCCGATAACCCCGCCGATCTTGGCACCCGTGGTTGTACCCCACAAGAACTCGCGATATGTGGCTTGTGATGGAAAGGTCCGGATTGGCTACAAAAAATCCCTTTGATGTGGCCAAAAGCACGGCCAACTTCCCTCTTGCCACCCGAACAACGCCGGATTGAATCATTTCATACGGTCGAACATATTGATATTCTTGAACGGTTCTCCTCCATACCTCGAGCCCTTAGAGTGATGGCATACGTGTATCGATTTATCAACAAGTCGCGGAAGCATGCCATTCCCGAGTCATTCACATTCACTTAGAGTGAAGTCACTCGAGCAAAACCACAACTTATTACTCAAGCGCAACTCATGCACTGCCGAAGTGAGATGCGTTCACTACAATCGGCAACGCCCCTCGGTAAAAAGAGCCCTTTCCTTACATTAAACCCCCTTTTGGATAAGTTGGGCGTCATGCGAGTTACTGGCCGTTTATCCCAAGCCCACGTCAGTAATAATGAACGTTACCCGATTATTCTCCCTGGGAACTCAAAGTTTTCTTCACTGCTGCTAATTTTTCTCCACGAAAATATGCTGCATGCTGAAAATCAATTAATGGTTCGCATGGTGCAGCAGGAATATTATATACCCCGATTGAAACAAATACTCAAGAAATGCATTTTCCATTGCAAGACGTGCACCATTTACAAACAAGAAATGCGAACGCAGATTATGTCCGCACTCCCCCCTGAGCGATGTACTCACTCGCTTCCCTTTCACACCACAGGGGTGGATTTTGCGGGGCCAATCTCGGTTAAAACCTCTACCCTACGACGCGCCCCCTACCCTAAGGGGTATGTATGTGTATTCGTGTGTTTCTCCACCAAGGCAGTGCATCTGAAATTATGCTCCTATTTGACTACGGAAGCATTCAATGCTGCCTTCGCCCGATTTGTTGGACGCCGTGGTCTCCCCTCTAAGATGATGAGTGACAACGGAAAAACGTTCGTAGGGGCCAGCCGAAGCTTCAAAAAGGAATTTTCACAATTCCTTCACGAAATCGGGAATGACGTCTCTCACAAACATGTGACCCAAGGCTTCTCTTGGGAGTTCATTCCTCCTTATGCCCCTCACATGGGCGGTCTCTGGGAAGCCGCGGTGAAAAGTTTCAAAACACTTCTCACGAAAGCCGCAGGAAATCACAAGTTAACCTTCGAAGAATTCACCACGCTTCTCGTTCGCATTGAATCGGTTCTCAACTCAAGGTCACTGTCGCCTATGTCTCAGGACCCCACTGACCTGCTAGTATTGACGCATGGACACTTTCTACGTGGCGCCCCTATGCTCGCCTTGCCCGAACCGACTACTGAGAACCCGTCCTTGATACATAAGTGGCAAAAGCTGAAAGTCATTCATCAGCAGTTTAGTACCCGATGGAAAAATGAATATCTCAAGGAACTTCACAAGAGGCACAAATGAAAGCGTCAAGAACCCAACGTTCATTAAAGATGACCTGCTGCCACCAAATGAATGGGGGCTGGGGCGCATTGCCAAACTCCACCCAGGGTATCATAAAAACATCCACGTAGCTGAGATTTGCACTCAGGCAGGCACTATCACACGAAACATCACAAAACTATGCATACTGCCTCCCCAATAGCACCCTGGTTCTCAGGCTAGCACCCCTCGTCATTCTTGTTACCCAAAATATGATTGTCTCATATATTAATAACTCACTAACACCCCATGTGTTTCGATTTTCTTTCTCCTTTTTCGTTTAGTATCATGGAGCTTACTCAATGCCGCCTGTGTTGCCGTCATCACTCACTACGATTCTGCAATGCATTCCTAGCCATGACACCCGACAAACGTTACGAATCAGCACGTGTCCACAAGTACTGTTGAAATTGCCTGGCCACGTACCACCGCACGACCGCATTTAACTCCGCCGGCCGGTGTCATCGATGCTCCAAAGCGCACCACACGCTACTACACCGGGAAACCTCATCGTCTCCCGCTCGCAATCGTCATGAGCATTCACGACGCGCTCATCGGCGCCAGAGGTCGGGGGTAGCGAACCCCACTATCCAACGACCCAGAACGCGGACGCAAAGGCGCACCCCCCCTGGCCAACTGCGCACCCTAGTCAATAAGGCGGTAACGACATTGGAGCAGCTGAAGGAGTTGCTGCACCTCGCACCGGCGTAGGCGGGGCGCCATGTTGAAGACATGCATGAAAACCTCATCCAATTCGAGGACTAAAATTAATAAATACAGAAATGAAATTGAAATATTGAAATAATATGTATATCTATATATAAATTACTTACCTTTATACTTACCTTATACTAAGGTACCTATGTATACTTACACCTTTATGAAATCCTTAGCTTTATACTTACCAAAGCACATACCTGAAGTATCTTTATATTTACCTTTAAAATAATACGTATCCTCACTAGGGCGGGTCGATTTAAAAATCGCTCATTGCTCCGTGAAAATCGTATTCTAGGGATCAAAATAAGAAACTTTGCCCAAGGAACGATACCTCTAAAACGAATTCTGATGTCCCCCCCTTTGGGTCGAACTTTTGGGTAGGGGCAATTTCAATTCTACCTGCTCTGTCTTGTGGTGGCTTAAAAAAACAACACAGGCAATTTTACGATCTGCAATTGTGCCACAGTGATACCTTCATATTTTAAAACGGTTGAATAAAAAACCCACACAACTATGTTTACGACATTCAAATGCATCACAGTGATGCCTTGGTTTTAAAAGGGGGTTGTAAAAACGCTAATTTCTAATAATTTTTTTTTAATTTCTTTTCTATTACTAAGTTAAATTCATTTTTTCATTTACATATGTTCTGACTAAATAAATTTCTAAAGAGAAAAATAAACTCCAAAAAGAAAAAACATAGGCATTTCAAAGTGGGATTTTTCAAAATTTGCCCCTACGACCCAAAGGGGGAGACATCAGAATTCGTTTTAGAGGTATAGTTCCTTCGGCAAAGTTTCTTATTTTGATCCCTAGAATATGATGTTCACAGAGCAATGGGCGATTTTTTTGCCTCCCCACAAATCGACCGGCCTAATCCTCACCCTGTAAGGAATTGTATATACTCACCTTTATCTGGTTGAACATTTACCATTTATGTATAACCAAACACCGCTAAATATTGGAATGCAAAACACTTACCTATGTACATACATATTAATGCTAATATTGAAATTAATTATATGCAAAGAAGTGAGTTAAGCATATACGATTAACGAGAGAAGTAAAAAACGCCGCCGCGTCCGCATCGCATAGTTCAGTTGAAAAGTGTCAAATAGCAAAGTTGCTCAATTAGGAAAATCTCTCATAAAAATTTAATTGCTGTGTTCGAAGCGTTTGAAAACGTGCAGCGTATAATCTCATTGCAAACGCTATCTTCAACTTGTTGAAAATTGTAGCTAATACAAATCTATTGTAATATTAACAAATTAAATTCCGATTTTAATTGAATTAAATAATATCTAAACTTTTATATTTTGCGAATAAGTGCGTAACTATAAAGTACAAGAAAAACACGTGAATTATTCGTGGTCGTCACGACAGTGTTTATAAATTCTTTACAATAAAGTACGAAGAAATTATTAAGAAGTGTTGTGATTTATTTGGAGATAGGAGTCGCTGGTGCATCGGCACTCTATTCTTCAGGTCCCCACTTTGTGCGTCGGCACATTGAGTCCCAGATCCCCATATTTTAGAATTAAAGAATACTATATATATATACTATATATATATATATATACTATATATATATATATATACTATATATATATATTATATATACCATCATATATATATATTATATAAAACCGATCTCTATGGTTTTTTCACACAACAATATATACTATATACATAAGCAATCGGTGAAATTTGAAGCTTATAGCTGTTAAAATGGGGTAGAAATTGCGAAAAGTTTCTTATGTGAACAGTAGGTTGTATGAGATATACATATATTATATATACCACCGATCTCTATGATTTTTTCAGACAACAATATATGCTATATACGTAAGCAATGGTGAAATTAAAATGGGGCTGAAATTGCGAAAATATATATATATACTATATATATATACTATATATACCACCATATATATACTATATATTCCACCAATCTTTATGCTTTTTTCAGACAATGGTGAAATTTGAAGCTTCTAGCTGTTAAAATGGGGCTGAAATTGCGAAAATATATATATACTATATATACCACCATATATATTAGGCCGGGTCGATTTGTGGGGAGGCAAAAAAATCGCCAATTGCTCTGTGAAAATCATATTCTAGGGATCAAAATAAGAAACTTTGCCGAAGGAACCATACCTCTAAAACGAATTCTGAGGGGGGGCGTAGGGTCGTAGGGTCAAATTTTGAAAAATCCCACTTTGGAATGCCTATTTTTTTCTTTTTGGAGTTTATTTTTCTCTTTAGAAATTTATTTAGTCAGAACATATGTAAATGAAAAAATTAATTTAACTTAGTAATAGAAAACAAATTAAAAAAAAAATTATTAGAAATTAGCGTTTTTACAACCCCCTTTTAAAACCAAGGCATCACTGTGATGCATTTCCATGTCGTAAACATAGTTGTGTGGGTTTTTTATTCAACCGTTTTAAAATATTAAGGTATCACTGTGACACAATTGCAGATCGTAAAATTGCTTATGTTGTTTTTTTTAAGCCACCACAAGACACAGCAGGTATAATTGAAATTGCCCCTACCCAAAAGTTCGACCCAAAGGGGGGGGGGGGGGGGGGGGGAGCGACATCAGAATTCGTTTTAGAGGTATGGTTTCTTCAGCAAAGTTTCTTATTTTTTTCCTAGAATACGATTTTCACAGAGCAATGAGCGATTTTTAAATCGACCCGCCCTAATATATATACTATATATTCCACCGATCTTTATGATTTTTTCAGACAACAATATATGCGTAAGCATTCGTTGAAATTTTAAGCCTCTAGCTCTTAAAATAGGGCAGTAATTACGAAAAGTTTCTTATCTGAACAATCGGTTGTGGGGATATATACTATATATACGACCGATCTCATAAATTTTTTCAGACAACAGTACGTGAAATATACGAAAGTATATGGTGAAGTTTGAAACTTCAATCTGATAAATTGAGGAAGATATGACAAAAATCCTCTTTTTCTGAAAAATCGTTTGTATGGAGGATATATGCTATAGTGGTCCGATCCGGCCGGTTCTGACAAATGTCTAATCGGACACCCAAATACACCCGCTCACCAAATTATATCAAGATATCTCAAAAATTGATGGACTAGTTTGCATACAAACAGACAGACGGACAGACGGACATGGCTAAATCAACTCAGCTCTTCATCCAGATTATTTCGGTATACTTAATGGTGGGTCTATCTATTTTCCTTTAATGACTTACAATTGTGGGATTCGTGACGAAATTAATATACCATTTCATTTTCATGAAAGGTATAAAAAATCTGTTTATCTTACGCTCATCGCTTGTACATATGAGCATGCACATGTATGTATCCATACATATATTTATGTGTGTATAGATGCATATGTGCATATATTTTTGTTTGTTTGGGGTTGCTTTGTTAATATTCATTTATTTAGTTATGTTTAGGTCACTAGCCTAAATATTTTAAAATAACTTTCGGGTCACCCTAATGCACCCCGTAATTTGACTATTACCGGTAACGGTCCATGCACCGCCGAGAACTAATTGAGTAGGGGAAAATCCGACGAAAGTTAGTAATCGGCGGGTGCCATGGACTTTTTCTTTTCACTTCACTTCTTTTCTGAACGTCCGCAAGTGAGCTCCAGCAACCAAACCGAAGGTAAGCATTCCTTTTTTTCCACGTGTACATTCGATAAAATTAAGATAAAGTGTGATTTATTAAATGCTTTCAATTTAAAATTCTCCGCTTAATTTTGAATTGTTGAATAAAAAAAGTTTTGTTATTAATTAGATTAATGAAAGTGTTGTTTTTCCCTAAGGCACTAACTAGTTCCTTTTTTTCTTTTTCTTTTTGGTTTTACGTGCGAGCGAATCCCCATCGTCCCGAACCACACGTAATCATTGGTCCTATCGCGCCAGGAAAAACGAAAGTGAACACAATATTTAGCCAACGCATTAAAATTTAAAGTACAAATTTATCAGCAAAAATTATTTAGAATCGACGGTGCCAATTTGCAAGAAAATTATTTGGAATTATCAATAAATACCAACAATCAGCCATTAGCGACGAGTGGTAATAGCGAGCATTCCATACGGACACCAAAGCACATCATATAGTCATCACATAATACAGTCCGCACATCATACACTCAACACATCTAACCACATATCATAAAAACAAATCATCACTTAAACGATACAAGGTACGTTGATTTTATTGGTTCATGCACCACCACTTTTTTTGCAATACGTGAACGTATAGAAGTGGACTTGTGATAGATTTATAATTCGAAGTAGGTGGAAATTTCGTGTTTTTTAAACACACCAATCGCCTTTTGACTATCGGTTGACTCCCCCACCAGTGGTAAGAGTCCTCCGACACAGCTCAAGGCAGACAGGCAGTGATTTAAATTTTTTTTCTTTCGTCACTTCCACTGCCTTGTGCAACATAAGACTTAGGGATAGTTTCCTTTCATTCGAAAGTTCGATAAGAAATGCACAACACTTTTATTTCCACCTGGTTGATGTTTTTTGTAAACTTGTCACAAATTCACTTCAGTTTATATACACTTGTACACAATATCCACGCCACTGCGACTTATATACACCACTGGATGGCTAGTGGCAACTTAGGCTTGTAGCAGACAATATTCACTTACAGTCCATATAAAGTTATTTTCAAAATTGTGTATTAAACAGAAAAAATCTAAATAAATAAGTTTATTACGCTTTTCACTTTCGAAGAAGTACACAATTGCGTTCAATTCCTTTTTTTGGAATACTAATTTAGTTTGGCACAATTAGCCCACTTCACTTTCATCAAATACCAATTTGACACATTAAATTTGCATCCAAGTTTCTATCTGTGTCACTTGTAGAGATCTCAACAACAATACACAAATAATTAGGCACATTAAATCTTGAAACAGATTTCTATCTGTGTCAATTCTTATAATTTCGCTTTCGTTGCAAGCACAATACTCCAGAGTCATTACTTTCGCTCTCGTTCCTTAAAAGAGACAAGATATTTAAAATAATAAAAAAATGGAGACCTATATAAATAAGAATGACAGACTCCATAGTGGAGTTTGAGCAGGAGTTCAACGCTTAGCCAATCGCTGAACAAAACAAATATACCCTTGCAATACAGCAAGAGGAACTGAAATCACTATGGAAGAAGACAAAGTCACTTTATGAAGGTCTCCTCAACTCTACAGATATAACGAAAGAGGACTTGGATTGCAGTTAAACAGAAAAATAAAAGCTGATTCGCATGCTATATGAAATGCATGGTTACAATCTCTGCTGAAGTGGAAAAATTAGCACCACCTGCACCTGCCACAAAAGTGGAAAACAATCCCAGTCATGGACATAAAATTCGGCTGCCCTCTTGCGATCCCGATGTGTTTAAAGGTGATTACCTTTCTTGGCCGGCTTTTAGAGATTTGTTCACGGCCTTATATATTCTCAACAAGGATCTGCAAGATGGTGAAAAAATTTACTATCTAAGGCAGAAGACTCGAAGGGAAGCAAAATAAATAGCAAAAAGGTGCTCCCTGACGAATGAAGGGTTTGAAACAGCCTGGAAAAACTTAAAAGACAGGTATGAGAATAAGCGTGTCCTAGTGAACACGCAATTGAAGCTTTTGTTTAATCTTATGGCAGTCGAATACGAATGCGGAACAGCAATAAAAAAATTACAACGCGAAATAGATAATTGCATATCGGCGCTTCAATGTCACAAAATCGACATTACAAACTGGGATGCAATTATAACATACTTATGTTCACCAAAACTCCCTGAATCCACCTTGGCGCTATGGGAACAAACCGTAGAGAAGAAAACGGACATCCCAAAATGGGAAGATATGGATAAATTCCTGTCCAGCTGTTTTCAGACTCTGAAACCGTGTCTGACATAAAGGGTAGCAAACCATCAAAGCCGCCCAAAACTCAAACGCATAGTTCAAAGGAAACGCCTACAAAACTTGGAGTGTACTAAGCCAGCGTTCCAAAAACGGCATGTAAGATGTGCAACAGTAAGGAGCACAAATTACGAAACTGCCAAAAATTCCGTAAGCTGTCCACGGCAGACAAAATAACGTATGTGAAAAGCAACAACTGTTGTCTGAACTGTTTGTCGGCTGGACACACAGTGACAAGATACACGAGTCCATTCAGCTGCAACTCATGCCACTCCAGGCACAACACCTTGCTCCACCTTCCGACAGTTCATACAAAAACAACATCAACACCGCCCCAAAGGGGGACCAACATAACAATGATAACATACCCTCCACTTCGCAACAGGCAAGGGCAAGGATGGACTCTGAAAAGAGAAAAGAAAATATTAATAGCGTCTCTTCCTGTCATGCACATACAACAAAGGGGGTATTACTAGGCACAACACGAGTGAAAATAAACTATAATGGAGTAGATTTCTCCGCGAGAGCACTTATGGGCTCCGGGTCTGAATGTTCGTTTATAACAGAAATACTCAAAAACAGAATACATCTGCCATCGAAACGATTGCACGTCCAAGTTTCAGGCATTAATAATACACCATCTGGTGTTCTGGTGGATAAAAGGTTATTCGTTAACGAAACAGTCGACCTAATCTTAGAAGGCGACATTTATCCTCAAGTAATTCTAGACAGCATACGGAAGAACGTCTTAAATACGCTTCTCACCCAAGAAACCGTCTTCGGTTGGATATTAACCGATCTCATAGAAGCAACTGAGCCAATTAATAACCGAGTATCCTTTTTTAATGAAATCAGCATCGAGAAACAATTGATTGCCTTTTGGGAGCTAGAAGAAATACCTAAGAAAAGGTCCCTCACCGAGGATAATGTCTATTGCGAGACACTTTACAAAGTGAAAACAAAAAGGAACACCGATGGGAAATACATCGTAGCCCTACCATTCAAGCAGGGGTTTCCAAACAGCATCACATTAGGGCCCTCTCTGAAAAGCGCTTGCTCTCAGTTTTACCGAAACGAGATGCGCTTATCGAAAACGCCAGCCCTACAAACTGAATACAACAGAGTATTAGCGGAATACGAACCACTAGGGCATATGACAAAAGTTCTTACAATTATCCCTCCCCATTCAACAAATTGCTACTTTTTGCCTCATCATGCGGTAATAAAGAGGAGAGCACGACTACAAAAGTAAGAGTAGTTTTTAACGCATCGTGTCCCACTGCTAATGGCACTAGTTTGAATGAGGTGTTATACACCGGCCCCGTACTGCAGGCCGACCTAACAATTCTGCTCCTTCGTTGGCGATTCTTCAAATATGTCTTTAACAGCGATATAGAGAACATGTATCGCCAAATATGGTAATGCCCAACCAAACCCAGTTTCAAAGAATAGTATTTCGCAATAATCCAGGGGATCCTATCAACGTCTATGAATTAAAGACAGTAACGTTTGGAGTTAACTGTGCTACTTATCTGACAATAAGGACACTGCACCAACTAGGAGATGATGTGTAGACTTCCTCACCCATAGCAGCCAGCATTCTGCGTACAAGCATGTTCGTCGATGACGTGCTAGCAGGAGGCCACAGCATCGAGTCAACAATTAAAGCTCGTGAGGAAGTTACCCACGCACTACGGTCAGCAGGTTTTTCTTTGCGAAAGTGGACTTCGAACTGCAGCCGAATACTGAAAGGATTACCAAAATCCCACTTGCTAAATGAATATTTTCTGGAATTCGAGGATGCGAGTACAGTCAAAACATTAGGCATCAGATGGAACGCGCATTCGGATTATTTCTATTTTACCGCAAAATCTTTCGAAAATCGTAAGGTCCTGATGAAAAGGGCAATACTTTCCGCAATCGCCAAACTCTTCGATCCTTTGGGATGGCTCGCGCCAGTCATCATAGTAGCCCAGATCATAATGCAAAACATCTGGCTGGAAGGAACTGACTGTGACGAGACAGTGTCCATGCGTACCCTAGATAAATGGCAAACCTTTATGGAGGACTACCCCGATATTAACAATATTCAGATACCAAGATGGGTAAATTTTACACCAAATGTGGACGTTGAATTACATGGATTCTGCGACGCATCCGAAAACGCCTATGCAGCTACAATATTTCTTAGGGCAAGGGTTAATGAGGAGGTCCACATCAGCCTACTAATGGCGAAAACAAGAGTAGCTGCCGTAAAAACAATTTCGCTACCCAGATTAGAACTGTGTGGAGCAGTCTTGTTAGCCGAAACTTTAGAATCAGTGCGCGAAAACCTGAACCTGGGAAAATTCCATACACATCTATGGACTGACTCAACGATCGTTTTAGCGTGGGTTACAAAACCTCCCTGCTCTTGGTCAACATTTGTTGCTCATCAAGTAACCAAAATCGTAGAAAAGGTAGGGAACAGTGCCTGGCACCACGTAGAGTATGCATCAAACCCAGCAGATTTGGCCAGCAGAGGGATGTCAGCAAAAGACCTAGTCGCAAGCTCCTTGTGGTGGCAAGGACCTTCTTGGTTACAAGAAGACAATTCAAAGTGGCCAAATCAAGAAAAAGAGTATCAGACAAATATTGAGCAAAAGCGCGTAAAGGCCTTTACAACATCAAAAATAAATGGAAATGAGGATATCTTAGAAAGGTTTTCAGAACTTTCAAGAGCCTTGCGGGTCATATCATATATTATAAGGTTTTCGCAAAGAACCAATCCTAAGACAAAATCTTCCTTTAAAGCGGAATCGTACTTCATTTCACCCGATGAAATTCAGGCCACCACAAGTCGTTTAATAACTATCTACCAACGAAAGCATTATTCGGAGGAGCTTTGGAATTTCAAATCCGGGAAACACATCGGTTCAAAGAGTGAAATCCTGCCTCTTACCCTCCTTGTCGATGAAAAGGGCATATTGAGGGTGGGCGGTCGTCTTTCAAGGGCCAAGGATCTTCCCTACAGTGGACGGCACCCGATCATTCTGCCACATGACTGCCGGCTCAAACGACTTCTTGTCCAGTTCATCCACAAAGTTACCCTGCATGGTGAGAACCAACTTATGTTTCGTCGCCTACGCACAGAATATTGGATCCCTAGGGTCAAAAATATGATCCGATCGGTCATACATAATTGCAAAACCTGCACCATATTCCGCAAACGGACCCAAACCCAACCTATGGGAGATCTACCTCCATAACGAACCACCTTTTCCCGGGCGTTCACCAATACGGGGGTAGATTTTGCCGGACCATTTGACATCAAATCTTATAGCGGAAGAGGATTCCGCATATCAAGGGGTTACGTCTGCCTCTTTGTCTGCTTTGCCACCAAGGCGATTCATTTAGAAGTCGGGAGTGACGTCAGTACCGCCGCCTTTTTAGCAGCTTTCGATCGGTTTGTCGCCAGGCGAGGATGTCCGAAGAACATATACTCCGACAATGGAACAAACTTCGACGGTGCCTCTCGAGCACTTCGATCCGAACTCAAAGCTTTCCTCGCTGATGCGCGTAACCAAACCCTATCGAGGTACTCCCACCAAACCCTTCAATGGCACTTCATACCTGCAGCCGCCCCTCATATGGGCGGACTGTGGGAAGATGGAGTCAAAAGTTTTAAAAACCACTCCAAAAAGATAGCGTTTGACTATAAATTTACTATGGTACCCTTCTTTACAGAGTTGAGTCTTGTCTCAACTCGATACCTCTGAGCCCCTCCTCCAACGACCCGTCCAGCTTGGAGCCACTCACTCCGGGACACTTCCTCATTGGCGGTCATCTACTTGCCCTACCAGAGATTGACGTCAGTGAGAATCGTGCCTCACTTGTCAACCGCTGGGAGAAGCTGAAGGCATTACATCAAACGTTTTGCAAACGGTGGAAGTCCGGATATCTCACCGAATTGCAAAAACTTACCAAGTGGAAACACCCACAAGCCAACCTGAAACAAGGGGACCTGGTAGTCATAAAAGAGGAAAATTTACCTCCGAACGAATGGAGATTAGGACGAATAACCAAACTAATTTATGGAGCCGACAATCGAGTTCGAGTCGACGAGCTTGATACGGCGAGAGGGCACACGACGAGACCAATCACAAAGTTGGTCTTGCTTCCTCCTTGCGAGGAGGGGTCGGAAATCTTCAATATCCCACTTCTCATTCTCCCTAATTCCACTTTTTTCTAGTCAGGGTGTGACACCGAATTAGGGATCTGAAGCTTGGCTACAATTCTTATTCTCCTATTACAAATTATCCAAGACCAGCAAATCCTTCATGCAACACTCCTTATGAACAAATTTCAAAACAACGATGCGGATGGCCAATTGCATTGCAATGATTTAACTAAAATTTTTACTAAATTACAAAAAATGAGGTCATTCGAAATTGTCTACCTTGAAAAATTTATACTTGCTTAATATTTTCAATGAACTATTTCTGTGATTAACTCAGAAATTACAATTTCATTTTGACAACTCCCAATTTCCCTTTGCTCTAAAAAAAGCTGAACTGTTAATTTCAGCTCTTTAAAATAAGTCTCGGTTTAAAAACTTTCTTATCAGCGATGAAATTATTAGACAATAGGAGAATTTCCTGTCTGCAAACCTATATTTTACCTAAACAGTATTACACCTGCAGATGGCATTGGTTTAAGATTGCATAATGGTTAGTTATAAAGGTGAATACGAGCTCAAGTGGAAACGCGTGTGTCTAAGCTTTGGGCAATTGAGGGCGAGCAGTTTAATAAGAGTTATAAATGAGTAATTTTATGTGCTTGTAAGCGTATGAGTCGTGGCACAGTGGCTGACGTACCCGACCAAACGCCCGGGGTTGCGGGTTCAACTCCCACCAAGCATTCCTTTTTTTTAAATTTATAAATTATTATTATTAATGGACTGTATTGAGTTTATGGGGTTTTTGATTTAATGTATTCCATTTATTGAGTTGGGTAGTTTTAGTTTTATTGGTGTATTTAAGTCATGGGAGGATGCATAGCATCAGTACACCTTTATTTATTTAATTTGGGGGCGAGCACTGGGGGGCTCTGAGGCTTCGCTCTACTGAACCACCTCATCCTCTATTTGAAGAACCCTTTAAAATGTGATATGGAGGCGAGCACGGGACGGCTCTGAGGTATTGGCACCACATTTTCTACAAGAAAAACCTCTATTTATTTAATTTTGGGCGAGAGTTGGGCACTCTGAGGTTTCGCTCTAATGAGCCACCTCATCTTCTATTTGAAGAACCCCTTCAAAGTGTGATATGGAGGCGAGCACTGGGCTCTGATGTATTAGCACACCATCCGAAGAACCTCGATTTTAATTAAAAAACTCAAACTATGTCTTTAGAATATTTCACTAACCAGTTGAGAATTACAAGCACACTCAATGGCTACTGAAACAAACGAACGAAAAATGTTCATAGTTTAAGTCGCTTAAACAGCGTGGGTTAGGTCATATCTATATATAACTCAACTAATTCACCTCGGCGCAAGACTTGCTTTTGTGCGCCCATGCCCTTGCTTTGGGCATGAGTGAAATGCACGCTCCTATGTTTGGCGGAGCCATTCACACACCTCCTATAGTGGCGGAGTCACACACACAACCTCTCCTTAGTTTCACGGAGCCAAAAAACTGCCTATGTTTTGGCATGAATGAAATGTACGCTCCTATGTTTGGCGGAGCCATTCATATACCTCCAATTTGGCGGAGTCACATACACACAAACAAAATGGGGGCCAAACAAAGATGTTCCCAAAATTTTACTCATGATAATGGCATATCTTCAACATGCTCCTCTAAGAATTTCATGGCTGAAAAAAAGGTTTTTTTTTTCTTCCCTCGTGCGTGGCGCACAAAAGGTTTCCAATAATTTTTTTATTTCAAAAAGGACAAAATTACTCAGCGGGCAAAAGGAAACCTTTACTGTTTGGTATACGAAATGATTAATGGAAACTTTTGCAAGTGAAGATTCATCCGGGACAACCAAGTTTTAGGAGAAATGATTACCAATACAGAGAGAAGCTCAAACTAAATCAACTATGGTTCCGGACCCCAGAGACTTGTGATGCGACCTAATTAAAAACATGTTATTATAATCTCAAGGTGACAAAAGGTAGTTAACCAAATACATACAGTCACCCATCTCGCCGGTTAAGGATTTGTATGGATAATTCCTGAACTCGTAGAAAAGTGCGACATTGAAGCGGCGACATTTGTACTTCCAAGAAAATTTTCCCCAACAAAAAAAAAAAAGGGTTTACTTACTTCCAATTTGTTTGATTAATTATCTAACTACCAACTTGTGAGTCGTGAAAATCGACTACCGCTTGCCCCAAAACCATTTGTCCACCAATCCCCAATAGGAGATACTCTTTAGTCTGTCAATTTGTAGAACCTATCTGATTTAAGGCGTGCACCACAAACCGTGCAATGCAATGGGCAAATATCAAGATCTACTGGCAGCGGTATGCATTGGTCATATTGCTGTTGTGAAAAAAACACTAGAACAAATTTCAAAGTGAAATAGTGGACCATATGCAAGCTTTCCTCGAAGTCCAGGCATAAACAGCCAAGATGTCAACGGTTGTGCGCCACTGTATTATGCAGGCCTTAACGGTCATATTAACATTATTCGACTGCTACTGGCTCACAATGCTGCACCAGATATGCCTGACCTAGGTGTTTCGACTCCATCGCTTTTAGCAGCTTGGGCTGGTCATGATGAGATAGTGAAACAACATTTTTCGCATACACCACGGCAGCCAATCCTAGTGCGCAGAAAATTTCGCCAAGAGAATACATTAATCAATCATATTAAAACACGTAAAGAATCAAGCACCCCAGCGTCACTGCTGAACTATCAACCAGGTAGTAAACTGAATAATCGCAACCAGAAATTGCCTCCAAATCAAACTATTGAGTATCAAAATCGTTCTATAACGAAAACTCTTTACACTGGCAGCTATAGTTCAGTGCAAGCAGACGAGCTAGTTAACCCCTATCAATGCAATGTTTGTACAAGGCGTTTTCCGTCAGCTATGTTACCACAAAGGCAGCAGCGCACAATCAGTCCCACCACCAGCTTCCCACACCAATGCGCCTAGTATGGGGGGTGACTGGCAAAATCCAGCACAAGCATGGGTCCTTCGAGCTCATCACACAAGCCATGGCCCACATGCTGTTGTACACGGTGCTCCTGTCCAAACAGGTCAGCCACAAGAATTTTCCGATATGTTGCAAATGTTAGATCAAATTGGGATAACGACGACTTAAACATTAATATGTTCAATACACAATTTGAATAAATTGAAACGTGGAATTTTTCGGGAAGATTGACCATTTGAATTACCAGAAATGCCAAGACTCTGTGTGTATAAGTAAGGAATCAGAGTTCAGGATTTTGGTAAAAATGATGGAGTTAGTAGAGGTTTTAGGTTAATATTAGTATCGTCAATCCTTGCATACCCTGTCATACATAGTCCACTGGCATTAGTAAAACTAAAAGCATTATAAATCCAATGTTTCGCTTGAAAACCTCAAATTGATATACTAAATGCAAAATTATGAAAGAAACAACAGTAATATCTACAACCATGTATGATTCCTCCCCCACTGTCACGACAAGCACACCACATCCTGTCAGAATAGCGATTGTGTGTATTAGCCAGTCGCCTTTCGTTTCCAATCGCGAACATATTGCTATTCCTACACAGCCAGTTAATCTCCAACCAAGCAAAACGCTTATGCACAAGGAAATTTACAGTGTTGATGGTAATATGCAGGTTTCACAGGCGCTTTCCCTCTCAAAAAGTGGTTGATTCGCCTTATATATGGCATCGTAACTTGAAGTTTGTTATTCATAAGATTTTCACAATTTTTTACAAATAATTAGCATTTAAATCACTATTATTCACTGTCATTAAAATTGCGACGTTTGACTTTTCCGACTTTCAACAATTTGATTGTAAGGTGCATCCACATCGTTTATTTTTTACACCATCAGCGTCGTAGTTATAATGGTTATGCGACATGGCTTGTGGATGGCGATTGTCCTCTGCCTGTTGCACATATAGAACGTCCTATAGTTGATGTGTGCCAAATCCACAAGGTTGAAAACTAAATATGGTTTTTCGCCATAAAAAAAAATGTTGTTTTAAATGCTTTCAGTCACAAAGTGTTCCATTAACGTTTTGCGTTTCTTGGAAATAAAAAGAGGAAGGTAATGACTAAACAAAAAAGAAAAAATCTACCAGTATGCTATATACTCACCACGGCGTGTTTTACATTAATGATTTTTTTTCCATTCAGGAAGTGAAAAAGTATAGTAGATGTCAAAATTTCTTCATTTCACTTCTGACAGTCAAGCAGTCAAGCATTACAAATCACACACAGAAGATTGTGCATTCACGAGTTCAAATTTGCTTCGTTCTGCGCGTCAACGTCACACTTGACTGCTTCAGCGAATGATTGATAGAGATATTTTATACGAGACATGTAGTGTGCCAGCGCGCCATGTGGTTTTCGAAGTGATTATTGCCTGAGGCCTAACGTCTGTGTTGCAATGCTTGACCATGATGGAATTACAGAAGGTTACGCATTGCGCATGTAAACATTAGTTCCGCTGTTTTTGAAGGGCAATTTTTACGTAATTTTCCTTCAGCTCTTGCTTTTTATACCTTTCATGAAAATGAAATGGTATATTAATTTCGTCACGAAACCCAAAATTGTAAGTCCTTAAAGGAAAATAGATAGACCCACCATTAAGTATACCGAAATAATCAGGTTGAAGAGCTGAGTTGTTTTAGCCATGTCCGTCTGTCTGTTTGTATGCAAACTAGTCCCTCAATTTTTGAGATATCTTGATAAAATTTGGTGAGCAGGTGTATTTGGGTGTCCGATTAGACATTTGTCGGAACCGACCGGATCGGACCACTATAGCATATATCCTCCATACAACCGATTTTTCAGAAAAAGAGGATTTTTGTAATATCTTACCCAATTTAACAGATTGAAGCTTCAAACTTCACCATATACTTTCGTATATTGAACATATTGTTGCCTGAAAAAATTTATGAGATCGGTCGTATATATAGTATATATCCCCCACAACCGATTGTTCAGATAAGGAACTTTTCGTAATTACTGCCCTATTTTAAGAGCTAGAGGCTTCAAATTTCAGCGAATGCTTACGTATATAGCATATATTGTTGTCTGAAAAAATCATAAAGATCGGTGGTATATATAGTATATATATGGTGGTATATATAGTATATATATATATATATATATTCGCAAATTTTAGCCCCATTTTAACAGCTAGAAGCTTCAAATTTCACCGAATATTTACTTATATAGCGTATATTGTTGTCTGAAAAAATCATAGAGATCGGTTGTATATATAGTATATATCTCATACAACCGATTGTTCAGATAAGAAACTTTTCGCAATTTCTACCCCATTTTAACAGCTGTAAGCTTCAAATTTCACCGATTGCTTACGTATATAGCATATATTGTTGTCTGAAAAAATCATAGAGATCGGTTGTATATATAGTGTATATCTCATACAACCGATTGTTCAGATAAGAAACTTTTCGCAATTTCTACCCCATTTTAACAGCTATAAGCTTCAAATTTCACTGATTGCTTACGTATATAGCATATATTGTTGTCTGAAAAAATCATAGAGATCGGTTCTATATATAGTATATATCTCATACAACCGATTGTTCAGATAAGAAACTTTTCGCAATTTCTACCCCATTTTAACAGCTAGAAGCTTCAAATTTCACCAACTGCTTACGTGTATAGCATATATTGATGTCTGAAAAAATCATTGAGATCGGTGATATACATAGTATATATCTCATACAACCGATTGTTCAGATAAGAAACTTTGCGCAATTTCTGCCCCGTTTTAACAGTTAGAAGCTTCAAATTTCACAAAATGCTTTCGTATATAGCATATATTGTTGTCTGAAAAAATCATAGAGATCGGTGGTATATATATTATATACTTCATATAAACTGTCATATTGACCCCTTTTTTACGGCTAGAAGCTTCAAGATTCATCAAATTTCATCAAATAGTTACGTTTACGTCATATATTTTTGAAATACGTGATTCGTAGCCTTAGCTTTTACATGCAGACCACAAAAAACGTGAAGCTTTGCATCCTCACACAGATTACCTACCTATTTTTTATTTTATATTTATCTTAAAAATCGTTTAGATATGTTCAAATTTCACCAAATGCTTACGTGTATAGCATATATTGTTGTCTGAGAAAGTCATAGATACCGGTGGTATATATAGTATATATCCCATACAACCGATTGTTCAGATAAGAAACTTTGCGCAATTTCTTCCCCATTTTAAAAGTTATAAGCTTCAAATTTCACCGATTGCTTACGTATATAGTATGTATTGTTGTGTCAAAAAATCATAGAGATCGGTGATATATATAATATATATATGATGGTATATATAGTATATATATATAGTATATATATATTTTTTTTACGATTTCGGCCCCATTTTAACAGCTAGAAGCTTCAAATTTCACCAACTGCTTACGTGTATAGCATATATTGATGTCTGAAAAAATCATTGAGATCGGTGGTACACATAGTATATATCTCATACAACCGATTGTTCAGATAAGAAACTTTGCGCAATTTCTGCCCCGTTTTAACAGTTAGAACTTCAAATTTCACAAAATGCTTACGTATATAGCATATATTGTTGTCTGAAAAAATCATAGAGATCGGTCGTATATATATTATATACTTCATATAAACTGTCATTTTGACCCCTTTTTTACGGCTAGAATCTTCAAAATTCATCAAATTTCATCAAATAGTTAAGTTTTCGTCATATATTTTTGAAATACGTGATTCGTAGTCATAGTTTTTACACGCAGACCACAAAAAACCTGAAACTTTGCATCCTCACACAAAGTACCTACCTGTTTTTTATTTTATATTTATCTTAAAAATCGTTAAGGTATGTAGATCTGTTCACTATATATTTCTTATCTTATACATCCGATTTTTCGGAGATTACGAACGGGATAAGATTATTGTTCAGCCCCATTCATGAAAGGTATGAAGTCTTCGGCACAGCCGAAGACAGTCCCGTTCTTACTTGTTTTCTCTTTCTTTTTACGGCCTTTCGCCGTATGAGTTAAATGAAAAACAGCGGCGGCATCTGCCTTTCACATCTCGCGTGTGCGAAAATTTCACGACATCTGCTTCTCAAGTCTCTCAATTATCCATTCCCGTGAGAATTGAGCGTGAGTAAGAGCTGTAAAACTCACTGGAAGACGGCAATTATCGACAATACACGTCGAAAAATAATGTTGGATGGTGAAAACGCAATTGCGCAAGCATTTTTTTATACACTTACAACAGTCAAGTTCGGAATTCGTGGTGTTTGGTGGCATGCCACTTGTGGTAAAACTAAAACACACCACAAATTATGTAGCGCCAGCTCAGCGACATCGACCGACCAAAGCTGAAGTATGTAAGGTAAAATACCAAAGCACCATCTACATGGAATGATGGGTGATAAAATCAGTTTAGCTGTTTTTCCTTTTGCCCCTTCTTTATATAAAATAGCAAATATTAAAAAACATCCTCATACATAAACCAACTAGCCATCCATGTAGACGAAATCAATGTAATAACACTTGATTATGTTTTTAGAATGACTCGTTTCACGGCAACTCGCGTCAAGACAGAGGGGCGTTCCAAGAATTTCTCCGTACCATGCCGCCTTTGCGCCGAAAATCACGGCACGATTCTGCGCACAATAGCGCAGGATGTCCGCTGAAGAGAGGTGGCAGGCGGTTCGAAAACATAACTACTGCATCAACTGTTTGTCCCCTTTCCACAGTCACGAGTTATGCACAAGTAAGGACAAGTTCTATCGATGCAACGAGCGTCATCACACTACCCTTCATCGGGAAAAAACCAAGAATAGCGATATTGGCCCTCACGGAAAGAACCAAGTCTTGGGCGCAACAAAGCGGCGAGCACTGGCCGACGAAAATAAATACCCAAACGTTTTAGGACCGGCCGAGTTATAACAACCCCAGCTACACCTTCTATAATAAGGTCGTTTATCGCGATCTCACCCACGGCAGTCGTTCGCATCGAGTCCGGAGGACGCCTGCATCTGGTACGCGCACTCATCGATCCCTGCTCCCCAAACACAGTGATCGATGCCAATTTGGCGAACGAACTCCAGCTGGAGCGCATGCATTCCACGTCACCACCGAGATGTACACTCATATTACGCGGGAAGTATGGGGTAGCAGGGAGGGTAATCACCCAAGCTGCAATAATAATACGCCATAACCATCTCAACCCAATCGTCAGCGTAGACTCCACAATCGCAACGCCTTTCCAGTTTATGCGGCTAGCAGACTACGATTTTTACCACGCATCACCAGTGCGACTTACACTCGGCGCTGACTTTTATGCTCGTCTTATGATCAGTGGCACGCCACCGTCCACGATTAACGGGCTCCTAGCTCAGGCCACCATCTTTGGCCTGGTCATCTCGGGGGCCTACCAACAATAAGCCAATCACAGAATACATTTTTATATCCACACTTACTTCCATATCCACATTTTAATCTAATAAGGTGCATTGAACTAAATAGAACCATGTATTTATGTATTAACCACTTTTCTCTCATCCACAGCATTTATCGAGAAATGGGAGCCATCACCACAAGGCGATGGAGAACAACCTACGCATACTTTATTCCATCTTTTTTTCACCTAATATGTCGCTACATTCATAATCTTAGATGTCGATTCGGACTGGTTGGTTGTTCTCAGCTTGCTCGCCGCAAGGGGGCCGGCATGTTTAGGTCACTAGCCTAAATATTTTAAAATAACTTTCGCCCTAATCGCCCCGTAGAATATTACCGGTAACTGTCCATGCACCGCCGACAACTAATTGAGTAGGGGAAAACTCGACGAAAGTTAGTATTCGGCGGGTGCCATGAACTTTTTCTTTTCTTTTCACTTCACTTTTTTTCTGAACGTCCTCAAGTGAGCTCCAGCAACCAAACCGAAGGTAAGCATTCCTTTTTTTCCAAGTGTACATTCGATAAAATTAAGATAAAGTGTGATTTATTAAATGCTTTCAATTTTAAATTCTCCGCTAAATTTTGAATTTTTGAATATATAAAGTTTTGTTATTAATTACATTAGTGAAAGTTTTGTTTTTCCCTAAGGCACTAAATAGTTCCTTTTTTTCTGTTTCTTTTTGGTGTTACGTGCGAGCGAATCCCCATCGTCCCGAACCACACGTAATCAAGTTACATATACGTACCCAAAGTTGTGCTTGAGTCTTAAGCTAGAAATATCGGGGTCGTTATCCGCTGTACTAATGATAGAACTTTGTTTATTAGTAAACAAGTGTGTAAATGTACATACATGTATTTTAATAGCATTAATATGGTAGGAATTTTTGTTTCCCATATACATACATACATATGTAGATAAGTTGTATGGAAAAATTTTGTTTTGATATATTTTGGTTTGTATAAACATCTAATTGATCACCATTAAAAAATATTTTTACATGTCATTGTCAACATTTTTTGCGAAGTCTGATGATTCAAAAGTTATTTAGGGTTAATGTTAACTTAATTGAAAACTTTGGAAAAAAATGTCATAAAATAAAATTTCAAGCAATCCATTTTTAACGTAATAAAATTCTAGTGGAACTAGTGACTATTTTCAAAAACGAATTCCTGTCTGTTTTTGCCGCTCCTTAAAGTTTTGATTGTCCTTGGACGCGTTAAACGCTGTAATATAAATACCCAAATGTGCATATAAGAATATTTTATCATACATATGTACATGTTGTATTCTTGCAGATTCCTTTGAAATTAGTTCATATAGAAGTGCATGTGGTTATCTCTATATATACATAGGTAGATATGTAAATTCAAGAAACTGCGAAAAGGGTGATACGAAATAAAAATCCCACCTACTTATAACATATGTACTTACATACATATGTATGTATGTATATGGGAAACAAAAATCCCTAACATATTAATTTTATTAAAATACATGTACCTTTTTGTATGAACATTTACACACTCGTTTACTAATAAATAAAGTTCTATGATCAGTACATTGGATAACGACCCCGATATTTCTAGCTTAAGACTCAAGCACAACTGTGGTTACGTATATATAACTAAACTAGCATACCCGGCATACGTTGTTCTGCCCTAAATTTGGTATATCTGCATACATTTTAATAAGCTTTTTCCGTCTAACTCTGCCCTCGCCCCTCTACACTTTTTCCTAATCTTTGTATTCACCCTTCACTCCGTATTTTTCGCTTCAACTATCTCCATCTTCGTCTCATTCTATCTCTTTCTCAGTCTACTTCTCCTTCTCTCTTTTCTCTTCTCTCAATTTGTTCTCATTCTTCCTCATATCTTATTGTCAGTCCCAGAGGGTGGCATGCATTTTGTTCCAGTCCCATTCCGAGTCTCAGTCCCAGTCCCACTCCGCGTCTCAGTCTCAGTCCCAGTCCGTCCCTGGTCTATTTCCCGGAAAAAAGCATCGTAAATACTAATATATGCAAATTTTTATACCAAATTTCAGGCAAATCGAATAGGACGTATGTAAATAGGTATGCGGGTATTCTTAATTCATTCGCATGCATATTTATCAGTTTTGCCAGGTTGATGCGACTAAATCGAATATCACAATTCAAATTACTTAAAAGCTCTCAACAACAGCTTTCATTTGATATCCAAAATACACACACATTCTAGGGTATCCGGGTCCATGTTTTGGCCTATATCTCGAGACCCTAGTCACCAAAAGGTATGAAAACTACCCTGCAGTAAAGCACTCATCACCAGTTTTCATTTGATATCCATATTGCATAAACATTGTCTCGGGGTATCCGGGTCCACGTTTTGGCCTATATCTCGAGACCCAAGACACCCAACGGTATAAAAAATTATCTGTGGTAAAGTACACATCAACAGCTTCAATTTGATATCCATAATGCATCCTAGTGTTACCCTGATCCACGTTTTGGCCTATATCTCGAGACTCTAGTCACTAATAGGTGTGAAAACTACCCTGTACTAAAGCACTTATCAACAGCTTTTATTCGATATCCATATTGTATAAACACATTCTAGGGGTACTCGGGTCCACGTTTTGGCCTATATCTCGAGACCCTAGTCACTAATAGGTGTGAGCACTACCCTGTACTAAAGCACTTATCAACAGCTTTCATTCGATATCCATATTGTATAAACACATTCTAGGGGTACCCGGGTCCACGTTTTGGCCTATATCTCGAGACCCTAGTCACCAATAGGTATGAGAACTACCCTGTACTAAAGCACTCATCAACGGATTTCATCTGATATCCATATTGTATAAACACATTCTAGGGGTGCCAGGGTCCACGTTTTGGCCTATATCTGGAGACCCTAGTCACCAATAGGTATGAAAACTACCCTATACTAAAGCACTCATCAACAGCTTTCATTTAATATCCATACTGTATAAACAAATTCTAGGGGTGCCCGGGTCCACGTTTTGGCCTATATCTCGAGACCCTAACCACCGATAGGTATGAAAGCTACCCTGTACTAAAACACTCATCAACAGCTTTCATTTGATATCCACACTGTATAAACACATTCTAGGGGTGCCCGGGTCCACTTTTTGTCCTATATCTCGAGACCTTAGCCACCAATATTTATCCTGGTCCACTTCCCGGAAGAAAAATTATCCGACATTTTATTCTAGATATAACGCTACCTACATACCAAATTTCAGGCAAATCGAGCTATATATAGGATAGTTTAGAATAAATCGGTCCCTGATCCACTTCCCGGAAAAAAAAACTTTTCAAAACCACTCTCCTGGTTCCTACTAAGTTATCCTGAAAATTTAAATAAATCATACATACATATATCCTATTTTATATATATAGATAAATGAATATTAACAAAGCAACCCCAAACAAACAAAAATATATGCATATATGCATCTTTTTTTTTTGCATCTATACACACATAAATATATGTATGTATACATACATGTGAATGCTCATATGTACAAGCGATGAGCGTAAGATAAACAGGTTTTTTTATTTTACTATTCGAATAGTATTATTGGAATAGTATTATTCGGATAATATTATTCGAATAATAAGGAAAGGAATTCGAATAAACAAATAAAAAGTTCGAATAAATATTGTTTGAATTACGAATACCTGACGAATAAATTAAATTATTATTCGAATAGTCCCAACCCTTGTATGTACTTAAAAAACTATGTGCGTATAAGTTGACATTCATATTTTTCGAATTTTTGAAGGGCGACCTAAAGTACGTAAACATGCGTTTTGTATTTTAAATATCAATTTAAATATTTACAGTTTCTGATCCAGCCGCTGTTACAAGTTCTTGGAGGGCTCTCACTGACAACGCCTGCTCAATCACAAAAACGCATTGCGATAGATCGGGCGGAACGTTCTTGTCCGCGATGTTCTCTAAAAAGCAATGCCGATTGCCAAATCCTTCAGCTGCCAGGCAGACACGTTCCCCCGTTGCTGTACACGAAAGGCAAACCATATCTTCCTGCAAACATAAAAAAAAAATTAACAAGAAGATAAAATGTTATTGATGAGCTTATTCTTAAGCTATCTTTAATAAATTATAGTACAGAAACGTGTTGTAACACCGAAAAAAAAAGAAAATGTATATCCAACAACTTTATATGTGTTTTCAACAACTGTTCGAATTTGAAGCGACAACGAAAAGCCTGTTGATTTTGTAACTACATTAGTATTAGACTACATACGCATTTGAGTTAAAGGAGTACATATATGGATGTTTATGGTCGTTATGGACGTTATGGACATTCCATCCTGGCACATTCTTTTGAGTATAGAAACTGTAGCAAGCATTAGATCAGAAAATGTTTTTGTGTTATAAACGACATTCGTAGACTTTTATCTAATCCAATTACAAATATTTATACACAGATACTTTATGGCGATCTGAATTGATGTTCGGACATTCCGTAAACGTTCCTCATTTTTGAGGTGGCATAATAGGTCCGTTTATCCAAATATAAGTGTAGAGCAGAGAACGGTAGAGTGTCAAAAGCAAATAGAGCAAGCTGGTGTAACCACTTCTTAAGCACGCAAATTTCAAAGAAAAGAAATGTTAGATTTGGCAAAAATATGCTTTTTGCTTTTGACAACTGCCAATGTAGTCCAGTCACTTTATTTAAAATAAGGTAGGCTCCGCGGAATCCGTCGGTTCCCCTGTAAATTCTGAAAACAAAAATGCAAAAAAAATTTTTTTTTCAGAAAACCAAAATTCAGAAATTGCGCAAAATTTAATGGTTTTTTTGCCGTCTAATTACTTTCTGAATTTTGACTTACGAAATTTGGCTTCTGAATTTTTACTTCTGAAATTAGACTGCTGAAAATTAACTTCTAATATTTGACTCCTGATTTTTGACATCTAAATTTTGTCTTTCTGAAAAAAGGGTTCTTACTACTGTTTTCTGACAAAATCGGGTTCTGTATTTTTTTCTTCTGAATTTATGGGGCGCGAATTTTAAAAACCCAGTTGAATACTTTTTTAAACTTTTATTTTGACATCCTCAAACTTGTTTCAAAACCTAAATAGGTTAGGTGTCTGCGTCTCTCAAAAATCAAGATCGATTTTTTTAATTTTTTTTGCAAATATCTCGTTTCTTTTTGGGCTTTTACTACTTTTAGTTATTATCAATATTACAGAAGATAAAATTCTCTGCAACTTTTGTCTTTAACGTTTTTTATGCGTTGAATCGTTTTCGAGATGGAGTGTACTGAAAACGCGGTATTTCGCTATGGGAAAAATGCTTAAAGCGGGCAACCTTAAACAATTATTACTTGGATAACCAAAATAGCTACCTCGTTCGATAGAGGGTAAAATATGAGCATTCCCATTTTCATACTTTGCAAAAAAGTTGCGAATATAAAGTGGAATTATCAATTCTTCGAACGTGTAAAGACATTTTAACCATTTTTGTGTTCAGTAAATCGTTAAACGCTATACTTGAAGCACAAGCTCTTAAATTTTTTGGTAATTAATTTTCCTAAAACTTGTTTTTTTTTTTAATAATGCATCTGTTTGCAATCTATTTCATAATAATAAGCTAATTATATAAATAATTTACAACGTCACTTATGTTATTGATACATTGATTATATATTTATGTACCTACTTACAAATATGCTACTTATATAAATGTGTGGTTGTATTCAGATTTCTATCTCTCATTTTAATATATTTAAATTTTATGTTTAATTATTGAGCTATAAATGGTAGGTCTAACACATGATGTCTTTTAAGTCTCGTAACTTCATTAGATTCATCAAGTAATGCAATTACAAGCGGGTTATCATGATTACTTATTCTCTGTAAGTATTTTGTAAAAATTTGTTTAATTCCATCTTTAATAAATGGAATTTTGAGATCACAATGAATGGCTTTATAAGTGGAGACTTTTGGACTAGTATCTTTGCAGAATTTCTACGTTTGAATTACAAGCATCAGTTGTATTCCGTAAGTCCTTTTATATTAATATTTCGTTATTGAGATCTAACGGCGATTTAGGACCTAGTAAATAGTAAAGTTTAACTGTTTTCATCCTTAACTGTTTACTTTTGGCTTGAATATGGCATTTCAATGTTGAACGTTTTCAGGATTCGGGTATGTCATATGTAAAAATCATATCAAATATTGGGCAAAATACGCTACCTTGTGGTACTCCTGCTTTGATGTATCCTATTTAAGACAATTCTTGTTGTTGATTTTGTGCTAACAGCGCTTCGCTCCATTCAATGGGCACAACCACTCACAAATTGTCGTCAAAGTCCTCTAACCGTAATCCAATTATAAATTACTAGCCTTTACCCGCGGCCCCGTCCGCAAGGAGAAAAAATAATATATATGGGCTGTTAAAGCATCAAAATTTATCACTGGGTTTAAAACAACGCAGCAGCAGCGTACGGTAGGACGCTAGCAGCTAGAGTTGGGTCGTTTCGTTCTGAACTTGTTCAATTGACCGGGTCTCTCAACTGAACAAGTGAACTAGATCTTCGATTTCGGTTCTTTTAGTTCATTTGTTCTTTTAGTTCGTTTTATCTAATGTTATTCTTTCTCTCTTCTCGTTCGCGAACACTGTAAATTCATACATACATACGCAGAAATTCACAGTGAGCACGAATGTCGATGATGCCACTTACACTAAAGATATGTGTGGTCATCTTTGTGTGTGACACTGCTACAACAATATATGTATGGACTATTTATGAAAAACATGTTTTGTAAGAAACTAATTATTACATTTATTAAACTTGAAAAGTTCATATTTACAATTTGTGTCTGTACTCTTTCAATTTCCTGGATTTTTCGAAATTTGTAACTTTTTTTGAAGTTAATTATACATATATATATTAACTTATTTATTCATTACTCATTTAAATATACCTACACAAAGCATTGCTGCATTGTAAACTTTACCAAGTAGCGCAACTAACAGTTGATCGCTCAAAATTTGCACACACACACAAACATCACTAATGGCCATATTACGGAAATCTTAGGGAAATTGAAGTTAAATTTTTAAACAGACATAAAATGTTATAATTTTGGAATATATAGCATCTAGGACACATTAATTGGAGTAATTGAAAGAAAATGTTTGCTTTAATTATTTTTTCTAAATTTATCTTTAATATTGATGCAATGATTGATCCAATGCAACTCTGGTCTTCCTACTGTTCTTCATTCCACTCCATTCGAGTGCCTATTTTCACGGCTTGCGAGTGCCTTCCACTCTATTCGCAACATAACCTCGAATTAAGCTGCCAAACTATATAGTAAACAATGCATTGCTGCATACACACCCCCATCTATACTTATTGGTTTTTTTCGCGGGTGCGAGCAGCAGTGATCAAATTTGCTTGAAAAAAAAGAACAGATGAACAAAAAGAACAACTTGTTCGTTCATCAGAAAAAGAACGAAAGATTCGAATCTCTGAAATGAACGAAAAAGCACAACTCTACTAGCAGCGATTCACCTAACAGCAACTTGTTTTGATGTTTTTCATTGAAGGTACCGCTAACCAAGAGCTTATACAAAATTGCGTGCATAAAAAATTAATATTTCGGCACGGCACAAAATCATACCACCGGTCGCATAATACAACAACAAACAGCACTCAAGAATCTTCGCTGTCGCTAGGCTAGCTGCACATATAATTAAAAGAAATTATTATAGTTTCAACCACCCACGCGTTAAGATTAACTCTTGTTATTTAATAAAGTTAAAATAAATTCTATTCGAGTTTTTTTATTCATTGGGAATCCAGATATAATGGGATATTTGCCGGCTCACCAAATTTCATCGCTACACATTTAATATCGTTTTCTAATATCAAAAAAAAGAAAAAAAATGTCGGAAAGCCATTCCAATGATGAGGCTCAACCTCGCAATTCACATGAAGTTCGCGTAAAAGCAAATCAACAGTCATCGCTATTGAGTCGGTTGCTAGCTCTTGAAATCCCGTCGGTTCAACTCAATACATTATCGGCAGCATATATAGAAGCCAAACTTGCGCTAATCGAGCGATACTACAACACGTACGACGAGATTCAAACGCAGCTGAAGATTTTAGACGAGACTCAACTGGAAGAAGATCACCGATCTGCTATGGATGAATCGTACTGCAAGGTGAAGGCGCTGTACAATGAGAGGCTGTGCTACTTACGCCCCAGTACATCTGAAAATCCACTTAGTGGCACCCACATAGCACCACAATCGAACACATCGTCATCGGGCAGAAAATAAATTTACCAAAGTTGAAATTATTTACATTTGATGGTTGCTATCGTAATTGGCTGGACTTTTACAACATGTTTGTGGTTCCCGTCGACAAAAATCCAGACCTTTCCGATATTGAAAGGTACCAATACCTTCGATCAAGCCTTACGGGATGTGCTGCCACTATTATACAATCATTGGGGGTGACCAACGCGAATTATATAAAAGCATTGCAGCTACTTGAGTCACGCTTCGATCACAAGCGATACATATTTCAATCACATCTTCAACACATCTTCGATACTCAACGCATCACCACCCCCACGGTAGCCAATCTTCGTAACTTCGTCGACGTCGTAAATGCTAATATGCGCGCTATTCAATCATTGGCCACATCAACACAAATTGGCAACGGGTTACTGCTTCACTTGGTAACTTCCAAGCTTGACCACGAAACACAGGTGAAATGGGAAAAAGAAGTGGCTACAAAGTGGGATGGTAATTCACATCAAACCTCGCTCACACTACCAACATGGGAAGATCTTGCAGCATTCCTCGAACGTCGTTGTCAACTGATAGATATGATCGATCATAACGCTCTTACCACTAAGGCCACTCACAGTTCACCAGAACTACCGTCGTCCCAAACAAACCATCGTCAATCTCCTAAGCAGTTGTCATTCCTAGCCACCAACCAACAAAAGTGCAATCTATGTGAAGGTCCTGATAACCATAATGCCTTCAAATGCTCTTCGTTTATGAAGCTGACTCCCATATTGCGCTATAATGTAGCAAAGAAGAAGAATCTGTGCTTAAACTGTTTGGGTCCAAATCATTCCTCGAAGGCATGTCCGTTCACGGATAAATGTCAAGTATGTCGGGTAAGTCACCACACTTTATTGCACCGTTCTCCGCCAACCACAACCAGTTCACCATCGCCATCATCACCCTCGGCATCGACACCATGTACCAACACCAGCACCAAACCAACGTCAACGCCAGCCGTACTGCAGGTTTGTCAGAACAGCCAAGAAGTTGTGTTAGCTACTATCTTGGTTCAGCTTAGTACTTCATCAGCCCAAAATTTTCGCTCGTGCACTACTGGATTCCGCATCGCAATTGCATTTCATAACAGAGCGCTTGGCTCAGCTGCTGCACGTATCTCGCAAACGAGTTCCCTTGGAGATCAGTGGCATAGGTTTATGCGGGTCGAAATCGCAGTTCTTGTGCAAGGTATAACTACACGCACTCCACTCAATGTATTCTTAGACGATAGACGCGGTCATCATGAACACAATAACGGCGTACCAACCGCGCTCGCCACTAGACACTGACGCTTGGAACATACCCAGGAATATCACCCTTGCCGACGAGACGTTCCACAAACCAGGTCCAATTGATGTTCTGCTGGGAGCAAGCATATTTTGTGAGTTATTTTTAGTCGGAAAGATCAAATTGGGTAAGAACCTGCCTGTACTTCAAAAAACAAAGGTTGGTTGGGTGGTAGCTGGTGCTATGATAAATCCACCACTTTTGTCATCAGCCACGTTAGTCACATCGTACATCACGTCAGTAGGCTTCGACTGCCTACTCTCCAACTCATGGTCATCACAACACGCAAACGATGCAACGCAGTCTGAGTCATCATCGCTTACATTAGAATCATCGCTAGATCAAATTTTGGAAAAATTCTGGCTTATGGAACATAGTTCACCTCAAAAACAACCTTTAACGGCTGAGGAAATTATGTGTGAAAAACACTTCGCAGAAACTACAGCAAGGTGCCCCATCACTAACTAATTCATCGTTCGTTTACCGTTCAAGGAATCGCCACAGTCCCTAGGAAGCTCTTATGATATAGCACAAAGGCGATTAATTTCCATCGAATCCAAACTTCAACGTAACAAGTGTTTGCAAAGCGACTACTGTTCTTTGGTGAAGGAATATATAGAGCTTTCCCACATGGTTCACATTCCTCACCCTGGAACCTTCGTAAATTATATCCCGCAACACGCTGTGATGAAACTGGATAGCACCACCACCAAGCTCCGGGTTGTTTTCAACGCATCGTGCCGCACCTCAAACGGCAAATCACTTAATGACATACTGCTTGTTGGTCTCACAGTTCAAGAAGACCTTTTTTCAGGATCCACATCTTCGTACTGATGGCTGACATCGCCAAGATGTACCGACAGATCTTGGTTGACAAGCAAGACTCGAAGTGGCAATGCATTTTGTGGCGCGACGAAATAACCGACCGCATCGTGACATATCAGCTCCAAACAGTGACCTACGGGACGGCATGTGCACCTTATCTAGCTACAAAGTGTTTGCGGCAACTAGCACGTCAGCACATGTCATCCCATCCAATCGGCGCGCCTGTCATTCACAACGATTTTTATGTGGACAACCTAATGACGGGTGCGTCCACGGTCGAAGAAGTAATCAAAATTAAGAAAGAAGTGATCGATGTTTTGAGAAATGGGGGATTTCCATTAAGGAAGTTCGCCTCGAACGATCAACGCATTATAGCAGAAATACCATAAACAGAGCGAGAACAAATCATACAGCTAGATGACATCGACTACGTTAAGGCATTGGGCCTTATGTGGTCCCCCACTCAAGATAGTTTTGTTTTTCGCTATACACCACCACCAGTATCAGCTGGGATCGCCAAGAGAAGCATTCTGTCCCACATCGCTAGATTCTTCGATCCCCTCGGTTTACTCAATCCTCTAATTGTCACGTGCAAGGTCTTATTGCAACAACTCTGGAAGCTTCGCCTGAATTGGGATGAAAGCGTACCTCCTGACGTGCACACAAAATGGGAGGCTTTCATGGGCAAACTTCCTCTTATCGAAAATATTCAAGTGCCAAGGTTAGTACCGTTCAATTATGATTCTAAAATGCATGCATTTGCAGATGCCAGCACAAAGGCATATGGAGCATCAATATATTTGGTAACTAAATCCAGTTCGGGGCTGTTGTGCGCGAAGTCGCGAGCTGCACCTACAAAAGAAATTAGTCTCCCTCGATTGGAGTTGTGTATTGCATTGCTACTAGCAGAGTTGTTGGAGTCAGTGTGCAGCAAACTAAATCACGATCCAGCCAACATTCACTGCTGGATAGACTCAATGATCACTCTTTGCTGGATAAACGGTGACCCATCGCGATGGACTACATTCGTCAGCAATCGAGTAACACAAATTGCTCACCAACAATTATCAGTGGCATCATATCCCAGGCGAGCTGAATCCATACCAGCTCACTGAAAACAAGTTATGGTTTAACGGCCCCGAGATTCTTACACTGGAACATAACCATTGGCCACCACCACCATCGAATATCGACATCGAAATCATGGAACGTCGTCGGCAGAAAACAACATTAATAGTAAAACACACAGTAGACATCGTCGGTGAGCACAAATTCGTCAATAACTACACCAAAATTCTTCGCATTTTTTGTTATGTGCGCCGTTTTATTGACGCAGCTTGAAAAATAAGGCACCACAGCCACCATGATCATATCACACCATTGGAAATTAATAATGCTTTACTCACCGTCTGCCAGATTATTCAAAATCACACATTCAGCGAAGAACTGACAAATCTACAGTCAAATCTACCAGTACCTCGGAAATCACCACTCTCGCAACTAACAACTTTCATGCACAACGGAGTAATTAGAGTTGGAGGCCGCCTCAAAACTCTGTATTAAGTTTTGATCAAAAGCACCAAATCGTATTACCAAAATCGCACCCTTTCGTTTATACCATTATCATCCACTTTCATCGGCATCACATGCACGCTGGGTGTCAAACATTACTCAGCATTCTTCGAGAAAAGTTTTGGATAATTGGTGCCAGAAACACCATCAAGCACTAACTTCACAAATGCATTACCTGTTATCGTTTTCGACCAATTTTGACAGAGCAATTAATGGGAGATTTGCCAAGAGACAGAGTAGTGAGATCGCTGCCCTTTGAGAAACTGGAGTAGATTACTGTGGCCCTTTGCTCATCACCCAAAGGCTCAGAGGTAAAGCCCCAATTAAAGTATATATAGCAATCTTTATATGTTTTTAGCACCAAAGCAGTCCACCTGGAGTTGGTTCCAGACCTCACCACAGATGCACTCATTGCTGCCTTGAAACGGTTCATTTCTCGTCGCGGCAAATGTCGGATTATCTACTCCGACAACGCCACCAATTTTGTCGGAGCAACCGCGAACTAATGCAACTTCTTCATCAAACACACATCTCAACAGCACGCAGACAATGTTTCAATCGGCCTGCGCCATGGAAAGTATCGAATGGAAATTCATACCCCAAGATCGGCTCACTTTGGTGGTCTGTAGGAAAGTGCGGTCAAGCAAGCTAAACATTATCTGAGAAGAACGATTGGCTCCCATATCCTCACATTCGATGAACTTCATACACTTTGTTGCCAAACTGAAGCAATGATTAACAGTAGACCACTTAATGCCCATGTCAAGCTCACCAGACGATCTTCGCCCATTAACACCAGCACGTTTGATTATCGGTCGATTTTTAACTTCCATACCCGAGCCGTCTCTGGAACCATTAAAAACTGGAACTCTCAAACGATATCAAATTATGCAAGGAATTCAACAACAATTTTGGACTCAGTGGAGTAAAGACTACCTCCAAGAGCTACAATTTCGAAAGAAGTGGAAATCATCGACTCCAAACATAATTAAAAATGACTTGGTTCTGTTATCCGAAGAAAACAATCCACCATTCAAATGGCCAATGGGCCGCGTTATAGAAACAACTGAAGGTTTAGACGGAAAGGTACGAGTAGCTGTGGTGAAAACCGCCAACGGCACACACAAAAGAGCAATCACCAAGGTAGCAAAACTTCCAATCGAAAATCCCCTGTAAATACTGTAAAGCATCGCTTCCCAGGGGCGGGTGGATGTTAAAGCATCAAAATTTATCACTGGGTTTAAAACAACGCAGCAGCAGCGTACGGTAGGACGCTAGCAGCGATTCACCTAACAGCAACTTGTTTTGATATTTTTCATTAAATGTACCGCTAATCAAGAGCTTATATAAAATTGCGTGCATAAAAAATGAATATTTCGGCACGGCACAAAATCAACCCACCGATCGCATAATACAACAACAAACAGCACTCAAGAATCTTCGCTGTCGCTAGGCTAGCTGCACATATAATTAAAAGAAATTATTATAGTATAGTCTGTTTAAAATTTGTTTTCTGTTTAATGTATTTTATTTTTGTAATACAGTAAAAAAAAAACTAAATGAGCTGATAACCTGATAGGGTCCCAAATGATCCCGAAATTATCCAGAAAAAGCCACGAAATGACCCCGACCGTATCGCGGACGGATCCCGAAAAAAATCCAGAAATGTTCCCGGAAGGGTCTCTTAAAGGTTGCCGAATAGTGCAAAAAAGTTCCGAAATGACAATGACACGATTGTAGACTGATCCAGAGAAACACACAGAAATGGTACCTGAAGGGTACCCAACAATGGATAATTGGATTAAAAAATTTTAAACAGATAATTTGATTAGCAGGCTAATGTGAATAGCCATATATATTCCATTTTCTCCTTGCGGACGGGGCCGCGGGTAAAGGCTAGTAATTTATAATTGGATTACGGGTAGAGGACTTTGACGACAATTTGTGAGTGGTTGTGCCCATTGAATGGAGCGAAGCGCTGTTAGCACAAGATCAACAACAAGAATTGTCTTAAATGGGATACATCAAAGCAGGAGTACCGCAAGGTAGCGTACTTTGCCCAATATTTTATATGATTTTTACATATGACATACCCGAATCCTGAAAACGTCCAAGATTAAAATGCCATATTCAAGCCAAAAGTGAACAGTTAAGGATGAAAATAATTAAACTTTATTATTACAAAATATACAAGGACCCACGGAGTACAACTGATGCTTGTAAACGTAGAAATTCTGCAAAGATACTAGTCCAAAACTCATCACTTATAAAGCCATTTATTGTGATCTCAAAATTCCATTTATTAAAAATGGAATTAGACAAATTTTTAAAAAATAATTATAGAGAATAAGTAATCATGATAACCCGCTCGTAATTGCATTACTTGATGAATCTAATGAAGGTATGAGACTTAAAAGACATCATGTGTAAGATCTACCATTTAGAGCTTAATAATTAAACATAAAATTAAAATATATTAAAATGAAAGATAGAAATCTGAATACAAGCACACATTTATATAAGTAGCATATTTGTAAGTAGGTACATAAATATATAATCAATATATCAATAACATAAGTGATGTTTGTAAATTATTTATATAATTTGCTTATTATTGTAAATAGATTGCAAACAGATGTATTATTAAAAAAAAACAAGTTTTGGAAAAAATTGCTCACCAAAAAATTTAAGAGCTTGTGCTTCAGGTATATCCAAAGAGGATAAATATAATAAGAGCCGACACTCGCTATTTTTGAGGAATTTACTCGATGTAAACTGTGAGGTAGTCGCTACTTTTTTTTGGGCGAGATGTTTATAAATGTCTTCTATACATTTTCATGGGGTATTTGTGTTTATTTTTCAGACTGTATTTAATTAATTATTTAATTCTCGTTTGCATAAAGTGACAACACCGCATGGCTAAATGGAAGGCAATTCAAAAATGTCCCTCATAAAAACAATAGTAGCGACTACCTCATAGTTTTAAATCGAGTAAATGCCTAAAAAATAACGAGTGACGGCTCTTATTATATTTATCCTGTTTGGTATAGCGTTTTACGATGTTTTCAACACAAAAATGATTAAAATGTCTTTACCCGTTCAGAGCCTAAGGATGACCAATCGAAGAATTGACAATTCCACTTTATATTCGCAACTTTTTTGCAAAGTATGAAATTTTTTGAAAAACAAAGTAAATGGGAATGGCTCATATTTTACCCTCTATCGAACAAGGTAACTATTTTGGTTATCGAAGTAATAATTGTTTAAGGTTGCCCGCTTTAAACATGTTTCCCATAGCGAAATACCGCGTTTTCAGTACACTCCATCTCGAAAACGATTCAACGCATAAAAAACGTTTGAGACAAAAGTAGCAGAGAATTTAATCTTCTGTAATACTGATAATAAATAAAACTAGTAAAAGTCCAAAAAGAAACGAGATAATTGCAAAAAATGTGCAAAAAATCCATCTTGATTTTTGAGAGACGCAGACGCCTAACTATAGTTAGGTTTTTCAAACAAGCTTGAGGATGTCAAAATAAAAGTTTAAAAAGTATTCAACAGGGTATGTCAAATTCCGTGCCCCCCATAATTTTCAGAACAACCCGAAATAGACCCCAAAAAGTCCCGAAATAGACCCGGAAAAAGTCCCGAAATAACCCCGAAGGGATCCCTTACGGTTTCAGAAAGGATCCCAGTAAAGTCCCGAAATTATACCGAAAGAGTCCCGAAATTAACCTGACGGGATCCCGGACTAATCCCGAAAACCATCCAGAAATGATCCCGGAAGGGCCCCAAAATGATACCGAAATAGTACCAAAGAAATTCCGAAATGATCCTGACGGGATCCCGTACAAATCCGGAAACCATCCAGAAATGATGCCGAAGTAGTCCCAAATTAGTCCCCGAAATGACCCTGACGGGATCCCGAAAACCATGCAGAAATGATTCCGGAAATATCCCCAAATTAGTCCCGAAATTACCCCGACGGGATCCCGGACGGATCCAGAAAAACCATACAGAAACGATTCCGAAAGGGTCCCCAAATGATGCCGAAAAAGTCCCGAAACGACCCTGACGGGTGTAATGAATAATATCAGAAGATGAATAAAATTAGAAAAAAGACTTGTTTGTGTTTTTATTAGCGAAGTTGCCTTAGTATTTATAAAAAATTATTCTAATTAATTCTTATGAGCTACCTACATTACATGTTTACATTAATACATACCGGTAGCGGATCTAGGGGGGGAGCGAGGGGGCGATCGCGCCGCCGCCCCTCCCGCCCTCGCTCTGATCTGGAACGTATGAAAATTATAAAAGTTTGTTTTAATTACATAAAACATTTTAAAATGTTTAACTTTTATGTGTGTATAATCTATAAGATCGCCCGATCGCCCCCCCACCCCCCCCCCCCCCCCCCCCCCTTTCATGGTATGCAATTTATAATACTTCCGTTGAAATATTTTATGAAATGAATAGTTTAGGTATATATTCATTTCCAATTACCATTTGTTTCGCTGTGGGGTAAAAATCAGCAGAAAGAATGTACCATTCTGGTATTTGAAGAAAGAATTGCGTACTTTTCGCTGATTTGCCAGACTTGGTCACTATTTCATGATCTCGGTTGCCATCTTTTTTCCGGACGAAAATTCCTTTTGAAAAAACAAAAGAAGAACCAATATTTTTAAAATGTCCCAAAAAAATTATTTATATAGGCCTTCGCGAATTTCAGTCCCTACATCGCGTTAATGTATCACTATTTGACAGCAGTAATACATTCACGTCAGGAAATCTCCATTACTTGGGAATTGTGGCACGCTCTGACTTATACTATACATAATTCTACATAAAGATATAAAAATATGTAGCTCTTAGTAGTTAATGGAACCTATCTTCCTCCGGTCCTGTTCGCGACCGATATTCCCTTAGTATTATTCATTAAATTTATATCGTAATCTTGATATGTAATAATCGATAATTGTTATCGCTGGTCAATAATATTTGTAATAACTAAACTTATATTCTTTGTCTTGATTTACCTACTTACAGTAATTCATATACGATATGTACATACATATTTGTGTAGGTATATACATACATACATATGTGCATATATTACTTATTTCTTCTTGTACTCATTTTTGATTATGAATTCTGTTAATAAATCAGTCAAGGTTAAACTCTAAACGGCATCGGTCAATTTGTAATTTGACATATATTTTTTGGTCCTTTTCGCAGTCGGATAAATTTTTAATTGTTCGTAAAACACCGCGAATCACGTGTTTTCTCCGTTAAATTAATAACTATAATATCACAAATATCGGTCGATTGAATTGAAACAATAATACCGCGTACCAAGTGTTATAATTTAATTCAATTCAAAATGGATAAATTACTAAAACAACGTGGGTGGGTTAAAGGCACTATTACACGTGCCTGTGCAAACGCTAGGGGCTTTGATAAGTCCACTACGATGGAGCACTTAAAAAATAGACTGCATAAGTTAGAGGAGTCCTACAATGAATTTGTAGACATCAGCAAGGCGTTGTATGATTATGAAGGGGCAGACAACTTCATAGACCCAGCGGAAGATGTGGAGGAGTACGAAGAAAAATACTTCGTCGCTCATGCCGCTATATCCCGTTTGATCAATGATCAACTGAGTTCCCAACACGTGAAGGAAACTGAATCCGATGATTCTATTGATAAGTTACTGACTCAACAAGCCAAGTTCCTGGATAACTTCAGTGCAGCAGTAACTCATTCAAATGTGCATCTCCCTAAAATTTCTCTGCCTAATTTTTCTGGAAACTATTCAGATTGGCCGTCATTTCGCTTCGAAGCGCAATTGACGAAAAGTCAAATTTGAGCAACATCCAAAAGTTCCATTACCTAAAGTCATACTTACAAGATGAAGCATTAAGTCTTGTTAAACATATACCATTGACTGACAATAACTATAAAGACGCATGGGACAGGCTAGTAGAGCGATATGACAAAAAGCCGCTAATTGTTCATTCCCTTGTGCAACAGTTTTTGTCTTTGTCACCATGTACTAGTCCCAACATAGCAGCTCTTCGTAACTTAACCGACAAAGCTGACGAAACTGTACGCGGTTTGGATGCCCTCAATTGCAATAGTCGGGACCCTTGGTTGGTAGCCATTTTGTTAGGCAAAGTTGATGAAGAAACAAAAAGGGAATGGGCAAAGAAAGGTGATTCTCATGTAGTTCGGTCATTTGATGAGTTTGTTAAATTTCTGTCACATCGGTGTGATGCGTTAGAATCGTGTAGTCCATCTCGTTTAGTCAACAAAAAGCGCACAGCATTGGCACATTATGCTCAATCGGGAGAGTCAACAGCAACAACAAATTATTGTGTTGTATGTGAAGAGCAGCATACAGTTTCTCAATGCCAAAAGTTTAAGCAAATGGATAGCGGAACAAGGAGGGCATTTGTAAAAGATAAGCATTTATGCTTCAATTGCTTGCGCTCATCTCATAATGTAAATCAATGTCCATCCAATTTCCGGTGCAAACTTTGTCGCTCAAAGCACCACACGTTAGTGCATATACATAAAGAGCCCGTGAAGAATACACAGCAGTTGCAACAACAATCAAGCACGAAAACAAAAGAAAGTATTGCGATTAAAGCTGCAGCATCAACGGACCACGCTCCTCGTACTTCGGCTGTCTCTGCACATGCTAACAACAAAAATGCCTCAATGTCGTTCATGCCTACCACTCTCTTACCGACTATCATGGCGAACGTGGTTGACCGTTGGGGGAATGTGGTGAATTGTCGCGTTTTACTTGACACAGGGTCTACTGTATCATTCATTGCTGAAAACTTCGCGCAACGCATCGGAATTCCACGTACAAATGCACGTATTTCAGTGCTTGGTTTGTCTGCCTGTACTGCAGGAACTACACGAGGCTGTGTTCAACTTAAATTACTCTCGCGCTTGTCTGACTATTTTCTTAAAATAAGCGCATATGTTTTACCTAAATTGACAACCGATATACCTACACACCGCATCGACTGCTCAACCTCAGAGTGGGAACGAATTCTGAATTTGCAATTAGCTGATCCAACATTTTTCGACAAGGGATCTGTCGATGTCATAATTGGTGCTGATCAGTTATGGGCCATCTTTACAGGAGAACGCCAGCATTTTGATAAATCAATGCCTATTGCATTAAATAGTAATTTCGGTTGGGTAATTGCCGGTACATGTAATGCAACTCAACTGGGCTCACCACCAGCAATAGTCAATCATGCTTTCGTTGATTTGGATTCGCTCGTTCGTTCCTTCATGGAAATGGACAGTTTACCCACCACAACTACTGTAATTCCAGTGGACGCAGCAGAGGCACATTTCTCCGCTACGCATACTCGTAGCCAAAATGGTACTTATATAGTGGAATACCCGTTCAAAGAAGACGCACCACCAATTCATCATACGCTACAACAAGCACGAATGCGTTTATTTGCCATGGAGAAAAGGTTTCGTACTATACCCGAACTAAAACAACAATACGCGGAATTTATGAGAGAGTATTTGACATTAGGACACATGGAAAAGCTGTCGACAGAAGAAAGGGAGCAAGACCATGAAAACATTTTTTATTTACCGCACCATGCTGTCTTGAAACCGGAAAGTACGACAACACAATGTAGGGTTGTCTTTGATGGTTCGAGTAACGATTCGTCCGGTGTTTCCCTCAACCAGCGCCTACATGTCGGCCCACCTATACAACGAGATCTTTTCACAGTTTCCCTGCGTTTTCGACAGCATCGCTTTGTGTTTTGTGCAGATATACAAAAAATGTTTCGCGGCATTCGAGTTTCAAAAAAGCATACTGATTTTCAAAGGATTGTGTGGCGAACAGACGAAGCCATGCCAATTGAGCATTACCGGCTTTTGACGGTAACATACGGGCTCACGTCATCACCTTTTATAGCAGTTCGTGTTTTAAAACAACTAGCTGATGACCATAAATTAGAATTTCCTGCTGCATCGCTTGTGCTTCAAAACGATGCTTATGTAGACGACATTTTAACTGGCTGCAGCTCAGCTCACGATTTAATTCAACTTAAAGACGAACTTATTTCTTTACTATCTAAAGCCAATTTTTCGTTGCGAAAATGGAGCTCGAACTGTTGGCCGCTGCTAAATACTCTTCCTAAAGAAATATGCGAATATAACCCCGTTGATTTGACATCACAATCAGTTGATGCATTCGTTAAAATACTAGGAGTACAGTGGAATCCATGCAGCGATGAATTATTTTTAAAAACTAAACCAGTGATGCTTGTGGAACACCCCACAAAACGATTAATGTTATCAGAAATGTCGAAAATATACGACCCATTGGGCATAGTGTCGCCAACTGTGGTTTTGTTCAAGGTATTGTTTCAAGAGTTGTGGTTACTGGGGCTACATTGGGACGATAAACTCCCTCTTGAGGTGTGCGCTCGCTGGCAGCAATACGTACAAGAGCTAGAGTTATTAAAACAAATATCAATTCCGCGCCTCATTGCCTCTTGCGAAGGCTCAATCGAAATACATGGTTTTGCGGACGCATCGTCGGTTGCATACGCTGCAGTGGTTTACAGTCGAATAAAGATAAATAATGAATATCGCACAAACATTATAGCATCGAAGACGCGTGTTGCACCCTTAAAACCCATATCAATACCTAGGCTTGAACTTAACGCGGCATTATTGCTTACGAAATTAATCAAGCTAATTCAAAGCTCATTGACAGTAACCATTGAAGATGTATATTGCTACACTGACTCGGAAATAGTACTCCATTGGCTCTCATCACACCCGCGCAGATGGACGACTTATGTATGTAATCGTACTGCTGAAATATTGGAAAGTTTCCCACGAAGTTATTGGCATCACGTTTCTTCAGAACATAACCCAGCCGATTGCGCATCACGCGGTTTAACACCATCAAAACTCATCACACATCAACTTTGGTGGAGTGGCCCTGCATGGCTTGTGCTGCCCAGAGCTGAGTGGCCAATAGCTAAAAATATAACACTACCTCAAGACGATTCATCAGTTCTCGCTGAGCAGAAACCAATAAAACAGCAATCACTTTTCATAGCGAGCGAAGACGACGTTATTGACAAGCTGCTGAACAGAGTATCATCGTGGATTCGTCTTATTCGCGTTGTTGCCTATTGTCTACGCTTCGGATCTGTCAGAAAAGGTGAACGCCTTGGATGGCTGAGTTCCTCTGAGCTACAACGCGGAGCCAATCTCGTCATTAAGCACGTTCAGCAGACGATATTTCATGCTGAATATCAACTATTACAACATAAAAAACCATTGACGCAAAAATCATCGTTGATACGGTACACGCCGTTCATAGATCAGAACGGCCTATTACGCGTCGGTGGACGCATCAAACACGCAGACGTCAACTATAATACTAAGTATCCTATTTTGTTGCCTAAATGTTCTTTTGTTTCACTACTTTTAGTTCGCTACATCCATGAAACGTACCTCCATACCGGAGTAGAAGCTACTGTCACACATCTGCGCCAACGTTATTGGATACTTGGTGCCCGAAATCTGGTGAGGAAAGTAGTTTTCTCATGCAAGAGGTGCTTTATGCAGCGACGTACTACCAGCACTCAACTCATGGCAGATCTCCCCTCACCACGAGTGCAACCCAGCCGTTGTTTTCTTCATTGTGGACTCGACTATGCTGGACCCGTTCCTATTAAGATTTCGCGGGGACGAAACCCAAAGGTTGGAAAGGCGTGGTTTTCTATATTTGTTTGCTTTTCTACAAAGGCGCTACACATTGAATTAGTAAGCGACCTTACGGCCGACGCTTTCTTAGCTGCCTTTCGTCGGTTCATAGCCCGTAGAGGCAAACCTACAGATTTGTACTCTGACAATGGTACTACATTCCATGGTGCTAAACGAAAGATGAACGAATTACAACAGCTAATTATGTCTGAAGCATATTTAAAAGAAGTAGCGGAATCACTAGCCAACGAACAGGTGCATTGGCATTTCAATCCGCCGTCTGCTCCACATTTTGGTGGTCTATGGGAGGCTAGCGTACGCTCTATCAAACTGCATCTAAAACGTGTCATAGGCCACAGCATTTTAACATTTGAAGAGTATACTACAGTGCTGGCTCAGATTGAATCAATCCTCAACAGTAGGCCATTGAGTGCAATATCTGATGACGATCTTGATCCGCTTACGCCCGCTCATTTCCTTATTGGGGAACCGTATACGTGTGTACCAGAGCCTTCTCTTTTGAATATCAATCCTAATCGTTTGGATCATTGGCGTCATTTACAAGCTATGGTCCAAGGTTTTTGGAAACGATGGCATACAGAGTACCTTACGTCATTACAACAGCGTCAAAAATGGCAGACAGCCACCCCTAATTTAGAGAAAGGAGCACTTGTGGTCCTCAAGGAACCGAATCTGCCACCTTCGAAATGGGTTCTTGGCAGGATAACCGAAGTTACTAAAGGAGACGACGATCGAGTACGGGTTGTCACAGTAAATACCAGTAGCGGAGAGTACAAACGACCTATTACCAAGATAGCGCCACTCCCATCATCCTGAACAGTCGTTCAGGGGGGGCGGTATGTTCGCGACCGATATTCCCTTAGTATTATTCATTAAATTTATATCGTAATCTTGATATGTAATAATCGATAATTGTTATCGCTGGTCAATAATATTTGTAATAACTAAACTTATATTCTTTGTCTTGATTTACCTACTTACAGTAATTCATATACGATATGTACATACATATTTGTGTAGGTATATACATACATACATATGTGCATATATTACTTATTTCTTCTTGTACTCATTTTTGATTATGAATTCTGTTAATAAATCAGTCAAGGTTAAACTCTAAACGGCATCGGTCAATTTGTAATTTGACAGGTCCCAAATTCGGTTAATGCAGCAGAAATTCTTTGAAAGTCGAGGGCTCGTACTTTATGAACAATGAGGAGAGTTGCTTAGATGTGGATAAACTTTTAGTATTTTTCAGCTAAGATAACTAATAAAAATAGTCGTGAATTAGCCTAATTGACACATTTATAATGTTTCAAAACCTGTATCAGAGCTTTCAATACACGACCCGAAAAAACGTAATAATAGGGGAGGTTACTCATGTAACCGTATAAATGCCTTATAAAGTGTGTAAACGTATAAATTTATCTAGTGCGTAAACGAGCTGTCAAATTTTGTATGAAAAATCATTTCCACAATTTGTATAAATTTACGCGCACATTTCATTGTGTAAACGCGGTAGACTCAAAGGAATGCAACCTTGCAGACATTACAGCAGGCATTTTCATCAGAAATCTCCAGTATCAGCAAGTAAAGGCGTTTTAGTTTTGATTTTTCACTTGATCTTGGCATTTTTTAATTTGTACAACAATCAAAAACATTTTGTTTGGCAATAATACAGCTGATAAACAATCAAGTTTATCAAGAGTATTACTAGGTGCGTTCATATAACAGCGTGTGTAAATGGATATAATTTTACACCTTATAAGTTTATATGCTTTCATGAGTCCCCCTAATAAGTTATCCTTTCCAACAGGTTGTTTAGGGTTCACAATAAACGTACATTTTTCATGAAACATACACTTTCTCATCAAGATCAATAAAAAATGGGGGTTTTCCCAAAAAAAGTGAACACTTGTTATTTTCATCTTATAATTATTTAACCGGAATTTAAGCTTAACTTATAGCCTTTGCAGGTTCAAGACTCTTGCGGCGCCGTGGTATAGTGGTAGCGTACTCCGCCTACCACACCGAGGGTGCTGGGTTCAAGACCCGCGCCAAAGCATAAAAATTTAAGAAAAAGTTCATTCAATTACAAAAAAGGATTTATAAGCGGGATCGCCGTCGGCAGTGGCTTGGAAAACACTCCGAAAAGTTTCTGCCATTAAAAACTTCTCAGAGAAAATTCATATGCCTTCCAGGTGCCGTTCGGAGTCGGCATAAAAAATTAAAGCCCCGTCCCGTATATTTGTAGGAAAAACTAAAAAGGGGCAAGATGCAAACTTGAAGAGAAGCTCAGCCTAAATATTTTCTGAGATAAATTGCGCAAAGTATTTATTTGTTTTTTATCACGGTTCAGACCTGCTTATTCAGACGTTTATTTGTCAATTTAGCAATGTCTGGCTCCGTCTTAAAATGCTGTGATAATTATTTCTTGGTGCTAAAAAATCTGAGAACGTGTGTTAAGTGATCCTATTGCCCTACATTGAAAAAAGATATACACACATAAAAATAAATCTTTTATTTCACAGTTTTGATATCGGCTGACACTTCGGCCAAAAAGCCGCCTGAATATGCATTGCAATGTGATATATTGGAGAAAAATCTATAATTTGGTTAATCGGTCTTGGTTTAAGTATATATTTTAGTGGCGCAAACAAATCTATTTTTTTATCACTTTTGCTCTTGCTTCCGTACAAAGAACCAGACTGGAGGAAAAGTGGCCATCAGACCAAACCTAAACAAAAAGCACCAGCTTTGTACAAATGGATCGAAGTGGGAACTGTAGCCGCTATGTCAAAAGTACCGTTCTTCGAATCTTCTGTGAACAGTGTTGTCGTTGAGAAAAAACGGTCAATAGGGATTTTACTTTTATGCTACACTTCCACACAAAAGCGTGCCACAAACTTTGTGTAGCAAGGCCTCACCAAAAATATACATTGAACTGATCCGCTAAAGTCAAGCTCTTAGCAATGCACATTTTAATTGAAATTTTTAACAGCTATAAGCTGTAAATAAATTTAAAAGGACTAATAAAAATTCTTCCCTACTTAAAACACCCAAAAAATTATGGTCATATTCACAATCAATGTTATGTAGGTAGGCTTTTAAAATAATTTGCTATGGACAATATGTCAAAAAAACTGTGACCAAATTTGAAGTATAGGTAATTATATTTCGAATACGCACCTTTATTTTTAGTTATGGATTTCTTATAAATTCGAAAGGATATAATTTCTGAATCATATTTCTATAGATACTTCTTTAAATAACCAAGTGCATTTTTAATTTTGGTGTTTATAATAATATTGAGCCCCAGAATAGTTCTAAAAATATTTGAAAGAGTTTTCAAAGGAGCAAAATGTTCTAAAAAGATGAAATCTTCGCAAAGCGACACAAGGGCAACACTGTATGTATGTACATATATATTTCAAAAAATCTCTCTTTGATTGCCCGCAAACGTTCATGCAAAACCCCATCTCAGAGATAAATTCTAAAAATTCTTACTGAAAGCTAAAAATTTGCATGAAAATTCCCGGAATTTTCCCGAATTTTCTAAAAAGTATTACGTTTATATTTGGTTTGTTGGTGTTATATAATAATACATATTTTTATAAAAATATCGAAAATAATGAAGGTCGAAGCAAAACTTAGTAAAAACTGGAAAAATCTGAGTGATGATCACTTTTGTAGATGAGTGTAGATATGTATGTGTGTTTGCATGAAAAATTTTAAGGTCACTTTATCTTACATAAAAATTTGACTTAAATCGCCCCGCTCCCCTCCCAAATCGAGCTGGATCCGCCCCTGAAACATAGTTACATACTAAGTGTACAAAATATGAACTACGTAGATACATATATGCAGTTCGGTGGGAAGCGCAAGCTCAGCGCAAATGACATTAATTGTGGGAAACGCTTAGTAAGCAAATAACATGAGTTGTGGGAAATGCTTAGTAAGCAAAAACGAAATAATGTAAGTTAAGTGTCAACGCGTCGTGGGAATAAATTGTGTGCAGGCAAAGCGTGGCGGCGAGAAAATCGTCAGCTTTAAATTTAAACAGAATACTCCTCAAGTTACGGGAGAGTAGACTGCCGTGGCGCGTGTCGGAATATATGTATGTACCATTGAATGAATATGTATTTAAGAGTCAATGCTTCTCAAGACATACCAAAACGAGTCAAAATATATGTTTGTACAAATGAATGAATTAATGAGTGACTAAGTGAATGAATGTATGCCACACCGTCCGCCTTTGAAAAAGTAGTCTTACATAACTCGTGCACTAATTATGTATTACTACTCAAATGGCACAATTAACTTTTGAATCCGTATGTGCTTACTTTGTTATTTTGCTTATGTACACTCTATGTTCCCTTTTGATTTGTTTACAATTTTTTTTTTTGTGTTTGTTTACATATTATGGTGTGAGTACTTAATGGAGATTATGAGGAAAGTGGAATGCTTTTATTTATTTAAGTGTGTGCTATTGTAATTTGGTTCTCTGGTAAACTATTTTGTTTATATTAAATTTATAGTGGTTTAAGCCTATTTTTGTGAATTATTATTTTCTTATTTTCATTTGCATTTTCTACATTATAGGGAATTAAAGTGTTATTATTTTTACTATCTATATTTTCTACTCTATTTGTTCCTTTATATTTACTATCTAGTTTATGACATGATTCGCCTTTAACTAATACTAAGCCTCCTATATCAATTTTAATACTATGGCTACCTCTATCGTAAGTTAGTTTTTGTATTCTTTTAGCTTCCTGAACTAACTTTTTAGCTCTTTGATGTGCTATTTGTAGTCTGTATTTAATTGTTTGTCGTAAGCCTCATGATTATATATTGGGCTTATTGTATTTTCTTTCAGGAATTCGTATGTTTGGGGGTTTTTGCCGAATACGAGCTCGAAAGGACAATATTTATGTACGATGGTGTTGTATTGTAACAATATGTGAAATACTTGAGGTACTCATCCCAATCGTCTTTATCCCTAGATATGTAAAAACGTAAATATTTATTAAACGTTCTGTGACTGCGTTCAACAGTTCCTAAAGTTTGATGGTGATAAGGTGTTAAAGTTTTGTGCTCAATCTTGAGAAGTTCACACAATTCATCAAATAAGTTATTTTTGTATTCTGTTCCCATGTCCGTCATGATTGTTTTCATACAACCATAAATCAGAATGAAATGCTCGAATACAGCTTTAGCAACCATCACAGCGTGTTTACTTTGGACTGAAATTGCGACCAAGTATTTAGTTAAATCACAAACGATAGTAACTGCATATTCATTTCCATGAATTGATTTTGGTAGAGGTCCACCTGTATCTTTAAAAAATTTGTCCCCTAAGGACAACTGTATCTTTACAAGACCTAAATTGCCGGCTTCTTTTGTAAGCCTGGTAAAGAATTGTCTTTAGTCAATCTTATCCTCAACAATTAGGTTGCTTGTATCTATTGTGCTAAAAATTGTCTTTCCTTTTTTGAAATATAATTTCGAAGGATCGAAAACGAGCTCGACATGTCTTTTTACTTCAAATTTATTTAGCGCTTCATATATTATAGGGTTCTCTATGTGACTTTTATTTTCTTCATTTAGATTATTGCTCGCTGCTTTTTTGGTCTCGGATCTTGAAGTGACTCTTAGTATTTTACATGCTTCCACTGACATTTCTTTTAGATTCCTAATACTTATTCTGGATAATTCGTCGGCTACGTAATTTTCTTTTCCAGCTATGTACTCCACCTCAAATTCATATTCCTCCAAATCCAATCTTACTCTAGTTAATTTTGATGAAGGACTTTTCATTGAAAACAGGTATGCTAAAGGTCGATGGCCAGTTTTAATCAGAAATTTTCTACCATATACGTATGGTCTGAAGTAAGTGATAGCCCAGTGAATGGCCGCTAATTCTTTTACAATTGTCGGTTTATTTATTTCTCCTTTTGTAAAAGATCTTGATGCATAAGCAATTGGTAAATGTTTTCCCTCATATTCTTGGCTAAGACTGCGCCGCAGGCATAGCCACTGGCGTATGTTGTTATACAAAATTCTTTATGGAAATCGGGGTATTGTAAGATATTTGGACTAAGTAGTGCTCACTTCAATTAATCAATAGATCTTTCACATTATTTCGTCCAACCGAAGGAAACGTTCTTTCTGCAGAGTCGTGTTAAAACTCTAGAGTATTCTGCGAAATTTGGAACGAATCCTCTGTAGTAGTTGCAAAAAGCAATGAATCGTTTGACTTCATCAGCTTTTTTGGGTGTTGTGTAGTTCTGAACAATTTCAAATTTATTTGGGTCGGGTAGGATTCCTTTGCTAGTGCATTTATGTCCTAAGTAAGTAACCTCTTGACTAAAGAATACGCATTTATCGGGGTGTAATTTTAAATTATATTTTCTGAAATTTGAAAATACGTCCCTTAAATTTGTCAACATATGCTTTTCGGAGCATCCTAACACTACCAGGTCATGCATATATAAGAATGCTTGTGAACTTTCACCCTGCGAATGCTAAGTTCATCATTCTTTGGAATGAGTTTGGTGCAACTTTCAAGCCATAGATAAGTGCCATTATCTGCTTTAAATGAAGTAAAATCGCTAGAATTTTGGTCTAGTTCTATTTGATGAAAGCCCGACATTAGATCCCAACATGAAAAGTATTTTGCTCGTCCCAATTGATCCAAAATGTCATAAATTCTCGGGAGTGGGAACTTATATGCGATTAGTTTTTTATTTAATTGTCTGTATTCAATGACTAGTTTTCATCATTGTTACCGGGTAAATACTTCTTTGGTACTAATAGGATTGGGCTATTGTATTCGGACATAAAGGGTTCTATAATGTCATCTTTAAGTAATTTGTTTACTTGATTATTTATTTCATTTTTGTGTGCTTGCGGCAATCTGTAATTTATAATGTAGACGGGGTTATCATTTTTTAAATGCAATTTTTGCTTATAAAAATTGTTGGCTGTTATGGATTCTGTTTCTACTGCGATTATATCTATGTATTCTGAGCATAGTGAATTTAATTGTTCGCTAGCAAATTGGGGGAAGTTTTTATTAAGTCTTTCTAATTTTTCTTTGTTATAACTTTTGATTAATATGTAATCATTAAGATTTTCTGTTTTTACATCGCAGTTTTGAATTACTGCGATTTTGTCCGTAGTGTTTATGATTTGTTACGTGGCTGACTGTATTGGTGGTGAGGAGCGGCGGCAAGCAGGCACGCTTGCGGGCCCAGGCTGTGCTGACTCCTATCTACTTACAGTGCCCCCAAGGTGTGGTGCAAGTTGCACTGCAGAGGGAGGGTAGACTCCACCTGACAGGACAGGCCTTCAACTTTTTATCCCCTTATGCTTTCCCCTTCTAAATTTGCCCCTCACGTCTATTTATATCTTTTTCTTTACTTTTTTTCTCATCATGCAGGTATGAACCCCTATTTTGTTCATGTGGCTGCGGGTGAGGTCGGTGGGGCAATACCCCTCCCAAGACGACGAGCTAGCCTGGGCCCGCAAGCATACCTGCTTGCCGCCGCTCCTGACCACCCGTACAGTCAGCCACGTAACAGATTCTAACGAAAGTTTGACATTTGTTTGCTATTGTATTGGCAATGAAGACTCCTTCATATAATTGTTGATGTGGAATAAAAAGTTCCGAGTTGTCGGATTTTATATTAATTTGTCGAATTACTTCTAACCTAGGGGGTATTGAGATTGTATTGATAGTGTGTGTATTTATCATTTGAATTATTATATTTTGTGGAAAATCACGGGGTCTTAGAATTAATCTGTCTTCATTTTCCCGATAATCTAAAATGCAAATATATTTTTTAATAAAGTCCAGTCCTAGAATTCCGTCGCATGGAATTGGAAAATTATCATCTGCTATGTGGAAATTGTGTGCTATTAAAAGATCATCTCCTACTAAATCTGCTTTAACTGTACCCTTTGTGCTCGTTACTCCCTGTCCAATGCCCTTTAGATCTGTTATTTGTGAATTATTTATTGCGACATTATTACCAATTTGACCTTTTTTTATAATTGATATATCTGCTCCTGTATCTACTAGGAGAGTGGAAAGTGAATTATTTAGACTAGTTCTGGAGGATATGTAGCTGTTTAAGTGTAGATTAAGTATACGCACTTTGTTGTTATCTACTGTTGAGATAGAGTGTTCTAGTTTTACTGCTGGGTACAATTACGTACATTGCCAGTATTATTTCGTGTTTGGTTGAAATTTCTATTTCTGTTTTGAGGACTACCGGTTTGTCCACTTCCAGGGTTATTATTTTGTCTAAAGTTGTTGAATCGATTTTGTGGTCTAATCGTCTCTTCCGATAATTTCCGTAGTTGTTATTATTGTAACCTCCACGGAAGCCATCACGATATTGGTTTTGTTGCCTTATGCTCATAATTGTATTTGAGCTGCCTGTTATTTCCGTGCAACTATTGGTGAATTTGGCATTGCTCATTGATGTGAAAGTTCCGGCTTGCATTATCATCTTGAATTTATCGTTGGAGCAGTTCTTGCACATAGCTTTGACTGCTGTTTGTGTAGAATATCTGTTTGCTTGGTTAGGTTAGGTTGAACTGGCCGGTCCATGAGGACCTCACATAGACTGAATACGTCCGTAGTGTTACCAGAAGTTTGTTTTAATGACCAAACTGAAAAACACTATCAAAAACCAGGACCTATGTTATAAAATAACTCCGCCCTCTTGGCAAACACTAGAAGCTTCCTAGGATTTAAGCCGCTTGCTGCTTCTAGATCTGACAGCTGTATCACTCCTATTAGCTGGAGTCTTAGCCTGGCAAGCGCAGGGCAAGAGCACAGAACGTGCTCGATCGTTTCCACCTCCAGCCCGCACTTCCTACATCTGCTATGACTGACCAAGCCTAATTTAAAGGCATGTGACGCCAGAAGGCAGTGTCCAGTCAGAATACCCGTCATGAGTCTACAGTCCTCTCTTTTTAATGATAGAAGCAACTTTGTTAGTCTAAGGTTGTAAGACCTGCACAAAATCTTCGACACTTTACAGCTAATTCATCCGCTTTTTCATTCCCATCTATTCCAATATGCCCTGGGACCCAATATAAATGTATGCTTCTCCCTGTCCCGTTTCTCTTCAGGGACTGCTTACACTCTAACACGCATTTAGATGCTGTGGTATGCGAGATTATTGCCTTAACTGCTGTTTGACTGTCAATATAAAAGTTAACACGATTGCAGCTTGGGCTATTTTCTTGCAGGGTTTCTACTGCTTTGGTTACGGCTACGATTTACGCTTGGAAAACGCTACAGTAATCCGGCAGCCTGAAGGATCTGTTTATTTCCGGATCAGCACAGTATACCGCAAACCCTACTCCTTCCACTACTTTGGAACCATCTGTGTACACATGTATCGCCTCGTCCGCCATTTGAGCACCCTTGCACCATCCGTCCACCTCTACTGTGGCCTTAAGATCGCCCTCGAAGCGCAGATAGGAAATCAGGTAGTCTGTTCGTCTCGTGATTGATGACGCTGTACTACTATGGCCGTATGGTCGGCGCTCAAGTTGCCCCGTTAACGATGCAGTTGCAGTTGTTAACGCTATGTTCTTTGCTACCAGATCTACAGGTGGAATGTGCAGAATGAAACATTGTCAATTAGAATTTATATTAGAATACAGTTGATAGGTGATCCCATTGGGCTACCAAAATTCTGTGCATAAAATTGTTCGATAAATTGAAAATAACTCTTTTTTGTGCGAAGAGTAATCATTTCGATAAATTCACTTTGGGAAAGATTTGTGATGTACTAAATTTCCCTCCTCCTATAGTTTAAGACACTAAAATTTAATCAACTGACGCATTTGTGTTATATCTACTTTTTATTATTATTATTATTGTTATTATTATTATTATTATTATTATTCTTTATTCATAATAATAAATAAATTAATTGCTGATTAAATATACGAGATTTGCTATACATAAAAGGAAGTAATCCTAGAGGTGAACAAAGTTTTGACATTGCAAAGTCAAGATCTAGCTTCATGTAGATATTATTAAGCTCATTAACAGCCCTAGTAATGGGGCAAAATTATGGTAATTAGACCTAACCGCCATGGCGTGGAATGGGTAATAAAAACGAAGTATTCTATTAGGGACGTTGAAACGTATTTGCGCAAGCAAAACTGTACAGTCAATAAGTCTATTGATAACATCATAGATAAACATTAAGGGCTTTATAGTTCGCCTACTAGCAGGAGATTTCAAGTTTATAAGCAAATAACGGGCATTGTACGATGGAAAATTATCAGCGAAGTGAAGCGGTTGGAGAGCAAAGCGAGTAAAACTCCATTGCACACGCTCAATCCTGTCGGAATGGGCAGCATAAAATGGGTTCCAAATATAGGAGGCGTATTCTAACTTCGATCTAACAAGGCAATATAAAGGGATTTCCTTGTATAGGGATCTTTAAAATCTTTCGCATATCGCTTTAGAAATGCTAAATTGGAGTAAGCTTTAGGAACTACCAAGTTCATGTGAATAACAAAGGTGAAACCAGAGTGAAAGGGAACCCCAAGGTCAGAGAATACTTCGACAGTGGATAGCTGATTATTTAGTATCGAGTAGCTTGTGTTGATTCTATTTTGAATTTTCGACAGGGTCATATGAAAACATTTATTGATATTGAGAGCCCGATTATTTCTAACACTACACTCAGAAAGATTGTTGAGGTCAATTTGTAGCCGACAAACGTCGGACACACAAGTAACTCTGCTAAGGAGCTTCAAGTCATCAGCATAGCGTAAAAATTGTGCATAATCGAAACAAGACCTAATATCGTTTACAAACAGAACAAATAAGAGCGGGCCAAGAATACTGCCGAAGAGTAAGATTTCTTGGTACCGATTTTAACAAACGTAAATCTGTTGGTGAGGTATGAGCTCAACCACGTTAGGAAAGCCGAATGGAAGCCTAAACGATCAAGCTTATATAATAGTATATTATGTGAGACTGTATCAAAGGCTTTCGAGAAATCAGTATAGATAGTGTCCACCTGAAATCCACTCTTAAAGGCTGATATACAATACTCAGAGAACACAGCAAGGTTGGTAACTGTGGAGCGACAACGGACGAAACCATGTTGATTTGGATCAATTATTTCTTTAACAGCGAAAACTATTTTATCTTTCACAATTTTCTCGAAAAGTTTTGAAAAAGTAGTTAGTTTACATATTGGTCGGTAATTTCTGATATCATTTTTATTACCAGATTTGTGAATAGGCGTAATTGAGGAGACCTTCCACTTATCAATGAAAACACCAGAGAGGAAGAGGTTAATTATGCGGGATAAAGGTTCGGCAAGAGATGAACTGCACTTCTTAAGAAAGAAAGAAGACAGGCCATCAAGATCAGTTTTGTGTGAAATTTTTTCAAGAAACACTTCATACCACTCAAGGACATTACTAGAAAGAAAAATACAGTTCCAATCAATATCCAGAAAAGTAGCATTTAGAGAGTTATAACCAGCATCACTGAAGTTTAAAGATTCATGTTCAAACATGGTGAGAGGAGGGAAAGTACAGAACTGAAGGGATAAAAATAGAGGAACATGATGCATATCCGATTTACAGATAGGGAAAGTACATTCCTATAAATGATAGACAGAGTTCTCATCGAGATACACGAGATCGAGGATATTACCAAGTTGATTAGAGATATAATGAAACTGGTTAAGATTGATGCTAGAAAGACTATCCAAAAATGTATCTCATGTGTATGACTTACATTGGTGGCAGACATTATTATTGAGAAGGTTAGACCATGAGACCTTGTTTAAGTTGAAAACACCTAGTATACAGAAATGATCACCTTCATTATTTTCGCAAATATGTAAGGTATTATTCGAATGTACTGCGTACAGATAGTCTGAGCTGCTGGGTGAGATGTAAGACACGCAAATAAACAAATTAATAAAACTACTAAAAATGCGGACACAGAGTTGATCGATTAGGGAGTCGTCATTTAATAGCGGGAAAACCAACGACCTCTGGGTAAGCTTAACAGCGATTAGGGCACCCCCACCTCTACTGCAACCTGTTTTCTGTGCATCCCTGTCTTTACGATATGTTTTAAAAATATTGGGATCAAAGAATTCAGCGTAAAAAAATCGCCATAAAAAAAAACAAAATTTTCGAAACTAATTCATCTATTCGATCCCTTTGCCATTATCGCGCAGACGTCATCATAGGAAATTATTGTAACTCCTTCTGATGGGGGGGAGAGCTTTGATATGTAGAAATTAAAAAGAAACGGGGATAGAACGCCACTTTGAAGTACCCCCTGGGCTTTGATATTTCGTTCCTAAATTGAACCGTGAGGTGCGAGTCAGCACGCTACTGTGACTGTGTTAAAAGATTTCGACAGGTCTAGTCCCACGAACACCGTCAATGATCGGATTTTTCCTGATTTATACCGTAATTTATCTGAGTGTTTATGGCGTTTAGCGCGGTATTTTGCGGAAGCCATGTTTGTGGGTGGCTAGGCGAAGATTCGCCATAAAATGAGGGAGTAGGACGGTTTCCAATGTGTTCGCTGCTGCCGAAAGGCCCCACCAGAAGGCCATTATAGCTGGTTTACTAGGCTTTAGTAGTGGAGTTATCCTAGCCATTTCCAATTGCACAGGAATGACAAGGGACTTCAACGTTCGGTTGAGAACGTTCGTTGCTAGTTAATTCCCTCGGCGCTAAGATTTTTTAGCATTCACATGGCTATTCCGCTCACTAGAGTAGGCACTTTGTCGCTGGTGTTAGGGCTTAGCCGAACTCCATAGCGCCCAACTATGAGGCGGAGCTGTTAAGGACTGGCATCTACACCGTTTCGCCTCATAGGAGGGCGGCGGGATGTCGGTGACGAAGAACTGCCTACCCCCTAATGCAGGGTGTCATGCGGACCGTGCCTATTGGACGATTTACAGCGTTGGGATAAATTCGGCTGTATTCGAACGGAGCTTTCCCGATACCGGGCCACCTCGGGAAGTATTGATGGCCTTACCGCAGTAAGGGGCGCTGCTGTGGCGGACGGTTCTTTCCCCGTATATAATACTGCACCGCTTAGCCGGCCTTGTTGGGCAGGTGGTCGTACGATCAAGATGAACGACTCATTACTTAATTGTAATAAGGACGATGATAAGAGGAGGACTGAGTCGCAAGCCAAGGACGACAAACACGTATTTAGCGATGCGTCGGACTCGGGGAGCGAGAATAGTGCTGATTCAATGACCTCCGTGTTGGAAAAGCATACGAATGAAAACGGAGTGGTAGAGTGGAGAAAGGTACGGAGAAGAGGAAGTAGGAGAGCTCTCTCGCAGTACCGTGCAGGACTAAGAATTGTCCAACGCCTGGGAGCAGTGGTCGATCCAACAGAGTGGAGATCGAGCGCTTGGAATGGGCCCATGAGGCGGAAGAAGTAGGTTGAAGGCAGTTGAAAAAGTTTTCTGCGGGAAACCCTCCGCTTCTGCAAGTAGTACTTAGAGGAAGAAGCGTCGAATGGCAGAATGAATGGGCCGCGTTCGGCGGAAGGCGATAAGCCTGCTTTCAAGATGCAGAAGGGACCCATTCCCAGAGCCGCGAGGCAGGGCAGTCGCATAGACAAGACAAGTAGGCCCAAAGCTGTAAAACAGATAGGCCCCAATAGCGATGTAGCAACTACCTCGAAAGCTGCGAGTCAGAGGGAAGTTCCAACTACCGAAGTATGAGATAAGCCAAAAGGAGAAATGGCTTTCTTGCAGGTTCTAAAGGGAGTTAACGCTATGACTCCAGCTTTCTCGGAGGTGCCAAGGGGAGATAACAACAAGACTCCGGCTTTTCCGGAGAAGATGAGTAATGTGGCAAAGCAGTAACTGACTGTGGCGCTGGTTGATCGTAGCAGTCCTTTCGGACAGATGACTACTGTCAGGTGGAGATCTGTAGAAAGATGATGAGAGAACAACCAAATAAGCCCCTTCCAACCTTTGATTCGGGAGGATGGTATAATGGTGTGCAGATGATAGCGTGCGACAATATCGCGAGCTTTCGATGGCTGGAGGAAGTGGTTCCAACCCTCCAAAGGCAAAGCCCGAACGCGCGGTTTGAGTGATGGTGGCTAAAGCGCAAATCCCCACGGTACCAAAAGTTAAGGTATGGATACCATGCGTGATGAAGCAGGCGAAGGATATATTGTACACGCAGCTTGGCAAAATGTCATTTGGTAAAAGCAAAATTTACATGCGACTCAGGAAAAGAAGTCCCGAGGATAAAAATCCTAACACGCTGGAAGTGGGCGAAGGCGAAAAGGAGCTCAAAAGCTTAAGAGAAAAAGGACAGATGGAGGTAGCCGACGTCACCAAATGGGGTTAGAAGAGGACCAACAGCCAAATGGCGCTGCGAATCACACAGGGGAACGCCCGGCACAGCATTTACGAGAGGCAGAAGGGGTCTCGAATACTCTAAACCAAGAGGGCAGGAGGTGGACAACAAAGTCACGACGAAGGTGCTGGAGGGGGACAAACAGCCCAATGGTGCTGCGAGTCCTACAGATAAACCTCCAACACAGTAAAGTGGCGTCGAGCGAACTCTTCCTAACCCTTGAGGAGGGCTCGTTTGGCGTGAAGATGATCTAGGAGCTGTGGCTCTAATCGGGTGGGAAAGTTTCTGGACTTAGCGAGTGCAGATTTGGCGTTTACTACACGGAAAGAAATGATCACAGTAAAATCAACAGTTTCATACTGTTGCTTACAAGTTGACCAAATTCTGTTAAATCAACCAAATTATTGTTACTTCAATGGAATTTACTGTTACAACAACTGCACTGCACTGTTGAATGAACAGTAGTAAAACTGTTAATACTTAATTGAAAAAATTCAGTTAAGCTAGAGTTACCAGATGCCCGAGATATGAATCGGGGACACTTTCAACAAAAAAGGTAATCAAATTTCAATAGTAAAAATTTTGACCAAGTTTAACCTTCTAAACGCAGTCTAAGACGGACAATTGCACCCAGACAACTACAAAAATATTATAAAGGGTAGGGGAATGTAGTAGATAATTTAACAATTCGCACAAGCATGTTTTTTATTACAGATAATTATTTATACATTCTTCTACTCCTAATTTCAACAATCTGGAGCTCTTTTTCTGTCAGCACATATTTATTGGAATTGCTGATTTTTTTCAAAAGTTCAGCATTCTCAGGAAGGGTTAAAATTTTGGCGCTTGCAGATTTTTGGGCAAAAAAAAAATCGTGATCATCGGCCTTGGATTCCAAAAAAATTCTCAAATTTACTATTTGATCATGTAACAAAGAACCATTGATGGTCACCTTTTTTTCAAGCAAATAAAAGAGGCATGGTTCTACTTCACTATATGCAAGCCTTGATCTGTTTTGAAATCGAACCATATGAAAACTCTGAATTCCGCAAATCCTGACGTCAAAAGTTTCAGATATTCTAATGTTTCACAATAAAAAATATCGTATTTGCCAAAAATTCGCCGCAAGCATGGTCTTTTCCATCTTTTCTTAATTGTGCCAAATTCGTCCTTATAGCTAATGGAATAAAATTCGATTTTTGTCATTCATTCACTTTTGATAGGAGATAATCGTAAAGTGAAATTATATCTAAAATGCTATCGTAAAAGCGGGGTAATTTAGAATTTAAGCGGGGACGCTGGGACAAATTGTCGAAATCGGGGACAAATCATCGAAAGTGGGGACGTCTGGCAACCATAGTTAAGTTGACAAAGTTTTGGTTGATCCAACAACCCTACTGTCATTTTAAATTCCTGCATTATCCAATTTTCAAACACAATTGTGAGCCAAAAGTCACACACAGAAGATTCCGCATTCACGAGTTCCAAATTGCTTCGTTCTGCACATCTACGTCACACTTGACTGCTTGAGCGAATCAAAGAAAGAGAGAAAAAAATAAGAGCTAAAAGAAAATGATGTAAAAATTTCCCATAAAAACAGCTGATCTTTTGTTAACATTCGCAAAGGCGCAATCTTGTTTTCGTGATTTGTGAGTCGCCATGATCGGTATTTTACGTTAAACTTCGGGGAATACCCGATATAATAAATAGCCTGATTCACTATTGAAAGCATTGCCCCTAGCACACTTGCTTCCAAAGGTCACAAAGGAATTATTGAAGCAAAGCCGGCCAAAAGTTGCACATTGTGCAATTTGAGTTTGTATTTTCACACCGACACTAACGATGTGTGATCACGATCGTTTGCTTTCGCTTCCCAATATGCACAAGTACAACTTTCTTCCAACCTTTGAGAAACATGTAGTTCTCAAATGGAAATCCAACTTTTAAAACAATTGGAGATCAAATCGTTTTTCCAAAGTTTATTCATTTATGTGTGTGGCAATGCTGGCCAATCATCTGTCAAAAGATTGGATAGCAGTGAACCTGAAAGTAGTTAAAAAAGTAAATTAATTGATATATTTCGGGAAAGTACCCAATTTTAATATTTTAAGTATTTAATTAACTTAATATATATATGTGCAACTATTAAAATTCATAGAAGTAGGAAAATTAGAAGTGATGTAAGGCAGGTGGTGGCTTTGCTGTCGGAGCGCTCGCCGATTTAAAGTTTGCCAATGGAGCCTTCCACGTCAACTGCTGCATACAATCCTCCTTTGGAAAACTTTTCAAGTGAAGAAACTTCCTCGGAAAGCGATTCAGAAGAGATTGCTGATGATTTGCCCAACTAAATTATGAGTTAGCTAGTTGGGCAGTAGAATTCAATATTACAAATGCCGCTGCCAATAGCCTTTTAAATATATTGGGTATATATATAAACTATTTTATTTATATATTCTATTCTACGGTATACTTCGTACTCTCTTTTTTCTCTAGGTTGTTGAACTCCAAACTATAGTTTGTCGCAATTCCATACGCTTCATAAAAATGGTGTGGTGAAAAGTGATGAGCGACGCACTTCACTTGGAAGGTATGCCCAACAAGAAAGCTATTAGAGTGCTCAGTACAACGGGAACCTGAAGAGTAACTATTACATGTCCATTATTAATTTAATTTATAATTGAAATCCGCCTGGTGGAAAAAATGCAATACAGCAAGAAATAGAATGCTACTGAAGTTAAATAAACATAAGATATTGATTTATTGCATTAATTTAATGATTTTAACTAATTGTAATTCATTAATTCGATTCTTACAAAATTTTAAATATTTTTTGCACCAAAGCTGAGATATTTTTGTTCGTGCTCAAAGCACCGAGAAACATAGAAAAATGTAAAAAAAGTGGGGGTCAACTGGAGAAATTCTGAGATAATTGAAGTTATGTACGCGAAAAACGGCGTTTTTCCCTACTTTTGAGGTCTTTTACAGGGTACACAATTTTTTGTGATTTCTTTCTCCAATCATATCATTTAATACTACTCTTAACCTTCAATTCAAGATATTACCATCTTAATTACGAATCTCTTCGTAAAGTTATGGCTATTTTAAGTTATGATCTTTGACGAAGTTGTGTAAACAGTATATTTGACACTTAAAAAGTGCATTGAAATTTGAAAAAAAAATATATATACAACCCTGTTATTTTTATTCAATTGGGATGGAAATTTAATTCTTGAAGTTTTCTTTTTCATTTGAATCCAATTGGAGATTGATGTTGGAGCTCAAATTTATATCAAAGAATTTCTCAAGTGGAGAACTAAGATTATTTACGTATAAAAAATGTGCCGTTTTGTTTGAGAATGGGTTGGTCCTCCAGTGGAGGTACAATGGATATTAAACATTGGAATTTGGAAAAAGAGTTGGATTTCCATTTGACCTCAAACCAATTTCCAACAAAAATGTTTATTGGGTTGTCTCTCACTAAAGTCAACAGTGAATGCAAAAGGAAAAGTCCATGCTACTTTTGGGCACATAATAAAAACAATATGCTGCAATGTTAAAATGACTTTTAATACGTTTTAGTTAGTATTATTAAGTTCCTTTGAACATATATATTAATATTGACAATTTAAATATTAATTAATAATAATTAATAATTTAATATAAGTATATTTTTATACGTTCTACTTAGTTTTATTAATTTTCATAAATTTTTTTTTTATTGAATAACTTTATTTTTTGAAAACACATATTTCTATCTTTACATTTACTTTGTTTTATAGTTCTTTCATAATGAAGAAGTGAATTTTTTTAAGTAAATTTTGCATTGAAGAAACAGCATACCTTCTTTTATAAAAAGAAAAATTGTGTCTCTGTCCGGAGATATTTGCAGTTGAAGTTGGCGATTTTCATGTGTTGTAATGTTGGGGTACCCACAAAAAAAAAATTACCAACACAAGTGTTTTGCGCGGATATAATTTTGGTCTCCAAACCGGTGTTGGACCCACCCAGGGTAATCTTTCCGAAGGCCGCCAACGCAGAAAGGTGTTCTACGCAAAAATACTATGGATACCACCCCCGGTTTCGGAGGTACCCGGGTCTTTTTTCGGGTTTTCGTTAATATCTTTTGAACGAGTTGTAATTTTTATTTTCCACATACGGATTATTAATACTGATGTCAAGACGCGTCGTTTGATACTTCTCTCGATATTTTTGGACGCGTATTAGCAGTGTCATGCTGTCGTAAAAAATTACCTAAAATACAGTAGTGGTACCCAGAGATGCGTTTTGGCTCCAGAATCTCGAGTCTGAAAGCATAAATCCGATATCTCTAATACTTTCGAGATATTTGCAAAAGAAATTACAAGTTTTCATGTGGTTGTTGTATTTTTGTTGTACACAGCAAAAAATTTGTGGGTGAAAGTGTTCTACGCAGAAATACCGTGGATGCCGTAACCGGTGTTGGAGCGGCTAAAGGTTATTTTTTCAAAACGCGGCCGAAGGCCGCCTATGAGGAAAGGTGTTCCGGGCAGGAAAACTATGCATCCGACCCCCGGTTTCACGGTCATTTTTCGGTTTTTTGCGGATATCTCTAGAAGTATCACAGACATCAGATTTACGCCCTTGAATTCGAGATCCTGGGGCCAAAACGCTTCTCTGGGTCTCACGTTTGAATTTTTAGCGCTCGGCCGCGGTGCTAGAACATTACCGCGATTACTATACACAAGCATCCGGCCACGAAAATAGTAGTAAACACTCAAATATCGCATGCATATTTTTAAACACTTCCCGAATTTTTGTATTTTTTCGCAAACGTTTTTGAAAATCGTTTGCATAGTTTTAGATACACATTTCATGGAAGTAGAAAATAAATGATGAAATTTGTTAGTAAAATATGCTGCTATTTTCGTGTCCGCAGCTGTAAGAGTGAAAACTTAAAATTTTTCAGAAATGGCAGAACCCGACAATCTCTTAAATCTCCTGAAGGTGTGGGGGCTGGAAAACACCTTTTCTAAACTACAAGGTAAGTTACTTTATAATAATTTTTTTTAATGTTATAATTGCATATAAATGTACCCACTATAACACAGAAGCCGGCATTGGATGGGAAGAAATTTGGCTTTTGACCGAATGTGATCTATACAAAATTTTCCCTAATAGTACGGATGTGGGCCTAAAGGCTAGATTTCGGTCCAAATTGCAGCTACCGTAAAACGTGAGTAATAATAATAAAAATTGTGTATTTTAGAATATCGATACAGTTTTTATGAATTTCATATCAAACCCTATAAAAAAGGCAGGGTTTGAACCCGAACACCTCAGATTTTGATGAAATTTAATTTAAAAATTTGTTCAGTGTGATAAACAATTTTTTATTGTATGTTTTGGAAAGCCGTTCGGAATACCTTTCCAATCTTACAAAGATCTTTTAAATGTGTTAAGCCATTCCGTAGCTATCACAGCTCAAAAGTACCTATTACCATCATTTTAAAAAAATTCAATTTCTAAAACTAAGGTTGTGTTTGTATAGGTAAAATGTACCTCTATGCAAAATTTCATCAAAATCTGAGGGGGTCGGGTTCAATGCATATCGGCTTTGATATAAAATTCATCTTTTATTAAATGTATTGCAAATAATTTTTCACAATTCGTTGGGTTGAAGGTTGGAGTCTCCAATTCTTCGAAATTGCGGTCTTAATTCACAGGTATTATTTTCAGTGTCTGTATGTATACCTGTACAAAAAAGGCAGTCAAAATTATTGAAAAAAAAATCTAAAAATCAATGTAGACTTTTGTAAACTTCAAACTTTGTTTTTGTTTCATTAAAATTGATAGAAGTACAAAACTGCGTGCCCAAAAATTTTCCTCCTAGTAAAAATTTTTGAATTTTTATGAATATTGTCAAAAAAGTATAAAATTTCCTCCTTTTTTCAAACACGTTTTAAAAATTAGTTCGTTCAGTTTTCGGTTAACAATTTATTCAATAACCGAAAAAATGTTTAAAAAGTTGTGACTGCAATTTTTGTGAACACAATTGTACATTGGGCCGTTCTTTATGTACACTTGAATATGATGCATTTTGATCAAAAAACTGCTACGTTGCATTATACTCCGCCCGGCAAAGTAAACCTTTTTTAATGTACAGCTTTATTTATTTATACATTTACAAGGATTTGAGAGCTATTTTGATAAAAATGCCTGCTGGTCAAGACGCTTTGGAATACTATGACAAGAATAAAGCACTAACGCCAAAACATCAACAAGACGTTGTGAATTGCGTTATAGACAATTGCTTAGCTGGCGGGCAGAAGCTATTGATCAAAGATATGAAGGCTTTGGCAGATTGTATTTGCTCACAGTTTCGAGGAGAAAATGTGGCGAGTTCATAAAATCTAAAGCTGGATATACGTAGGTTCGATTTCATTCGTCAGTTTTCAATTATTTTTGTAATATTTTTTTATTCAATGTTTAATAGGCTACATATTTTTGTCGTCGTGGTAAAAAACCCTCGGAAAAGCTTTACGACCGCTATTTCAATGCCCGTAAAAAGCTGAGACTATCACTAAAGAGTTCCTCTAGCACCATAACGGACAGAGTCGTTTTACGAATACAGTGAAAGCTCCTCCGATGAAGTGGATGACAACGTTTTAAAAATATTTAAATCTTGGCTGAAATATAACGACTCGCCACTAGAGGAAGTCCAGGAAAAGTGGAGACGAACCTTCACGGCAAGAAGAAAGTCCATAATAAATTTAGATATTGTGGATGTAGTATCCGAGTGGCCACCCTAAGACCGATTCTGGTAAAAATTTTGAATAGCACATTATGTATGTTATGGTAATATGTATGTATTTAATTGAATTTTAATTTCAGATTGAATCCGATTTCAACATGAGTTTTAAAAATACAGAGGTTTCATTTTTTGCAATGTGGGAGAAAGTTTTACCCCATGTCCCCAAAATATTTAGTGACGAGATAAAGGACAAAGCATTCAGGGAAGTATGTTCCAAGCTAGACTACAAATCAATAGACGACAGTGAGTATATTTTTTTCAAAGTTGTTCTAGAAAAAAAAAACACTAATGATTTTTTTACTTGTATCTAGATTCAAAAAACTGCATTATAGCACTCTTACTTAATGCAGTTATCACTCCTACAGCGAAATATAAAAGTAATGGAAAGCTGAAGAAAGTCACCATAAGTGAAGCCATGGCCTATTTTGTTTTACGCATTTCGTCAACGTCAACTTTAGAGGAAGAAGTTTTGAATATGGGGCAACGTTTTGAACGCCAAACGGGACATTGCAGCCAATAATAATTGTAGTTGGTGAAATCCAATTAAACTTACAGGCCCGTAATCATAGTCGCTGAATAAAATACTCTTTAGTTAAAATCTTGCCTCAATTTAGAATAGCATTTAAAATGTTTGTCTGTCATAGTCATATTAAACACAGATTTCAGATAAAATTAGCATGAACAGGGTAACCACATAAAAAAAGCTTTCGATGAGCGTAACGAAGGAATTTCAGCTATTTTAAAACATCACCCTTTACCTGCTGATATTTACAAAAAGGATACATACCGGCAAAGCCACAACAGTTATTTCGCCATTTTTCTATTTATTTATTTTTACATAAATTATTTTAAAATGCAGCAGATAAATGTAAGTAGAAACCGAACATGTAAGTATTTTAAATAAATAACTAAATTGTTGTTCTAGGACACGAAACAACGAGTCCGTGAGGCAAATTGGACCATAGGGGAAAAGGCCTGCTTGCGTGAATGCATTGCGTCTCACATCCGCATCATAGAGGATAAATCAAATGATGGTGCGATGATAGCAAAGAAGAGAGACGCATGGAACCAGGTTAAAATTACAATGCTGGCTGCTGGATATGAAAGCGAGGTCACAAAATTGCGTCAACAGTGGGCAAGGAAGAAACTGGCACCAAAAAAATCAGTTGGTGCCGAGCGGAGAGCAGAAAGAGCTACAGGTAATATTATTGAAGTGCCAAATGTGGATTGCGAAGATCTCATCATTCAGAGCATGATAGCTCCTGAGTTAGAGGAGGATACTATTTTAATAGATAGCGACACATACGTGGTGACGGAACTGCACGACGATGATTTTGCAGATGCGTTGGAAGAAATTCCCAGCTGCAGGGTGGATTTCGAAGCAACACGGCCAAAATCGGTAGCCCAGGTCGGTCGTAGCACGGAGTTGGATCCAGCAACACAACCAAAGCCAAGAACCCACGTCGATCGCCTGCGACAAATTCCTCCATACAAGAGGAATTTCGTGGAGGAAAGACAACGGCAGATCCAAAAAGAAGCTTCGAATCCCAACGCTCTGCATTTACTACAAGAGGATCTTCTTCGACCGCAAATTCAGTATCAACGAACCCTCGAGAAGAACGAGGAAGAGTTACACAACCAAAGCCAAGAACCCACGTCGATCGCCTGCGACAAATTCCTCCATACCAGAGGAATGTCGTGGAGGAAAGACAACGGCAGATCCAAAAAGAAGCTTCGAATTCCAACGCTCTGCATTTACTACAAGAGGACCTTCTTCGACCGAAAATTCAGTATCAACGAACCCTCGAGAAGAACGAGGAAGAGTTACACGCTCTCAGGGTGCAACTTCTCCGCCAACAAATCAACGGCCAATATAAAGGTGCACGCTAATGCCGATGCCGTCAGATAATGTGCAGTAGGTGCAGCTGCTTGGCAGTATAGTATCTTCCTTTAACTCAGGTGCTTTGTGTATGATCTGAATGTTGTAGGCAATTGCCCCTTTAATAATATTTCCAGCATCAATGGCTGTCTTTCGTTCTGCGCTGAAAACGTTTTCAGCTGCCAATTTCAATCTTGGCAATTGCTGGCGTTTCCATGATTTTCCTTCTTTCTTTTAATTCAATACTTATGTATGTATGTTATTTTATTTGTAAAAAGAAAAATGGATTAAAGGTAATGTAAAGTCTTGTCGACGACTGCTTCGTTGGGTTGCGTACGAAAGAGCATGGATACCAGCTAAAATTACATACCAAAACCGCTCGACTTTTTTCTAAAAAATATTTTCATAAATGGAATGAAATTTACTTGAATAATATTTCGAAAACCGGTCGGACTCCGTCTGCTGTCGTCGAAGGAAAAATATTCTAAATATTTACCTATCAGAAATGCTACTTAGGTAGGTAGAAATTTTGAAAAATATCGTACCATAAATAAGATTCTTAAGAATATTACAGGCCCTGATCGACTTTCGGTGTAGAAAAGTTCAACAAATACTAAAATTGTTGTTTGTATTCCAAATTTCACGAATTTCTCATAAAAATAATTGCTTGGATTAAAACTACGGAAAAACTCAGGATTGCTATGAAGCTATCCCGAAAATCTGATCACAACGGCGGAGTAGTTTCGGAGTCCGTAAGCTTCATAAATATGTACATACCCTTGTTTCTCCATACATGTCTCGAAACGAGTATCATAGACAGTCTCAACGTGATTGAAGCATATTGGGCTAGTTAAATCCAATACTAAATACTAAAGCCTGGGAAACCAGCTAGCTTAGATACTCATGTCGTCCAATATCTTTCCTATCGCCAGTACCCAAGACACTTGAAGCCGTCCTGTTTCCTCAATTCACCCCAAAACTGCGACTTTCCAATCATCGGCACGGCTTGCAAAATTACATAGCACCACCAACGCGCTAAATGCCAACTCACAGATAAACTGTGGGTGGAATCAAAGAACCCCCTCCATACAACGGTACTCGTACTAGACCTAAAAGCCTTACATACAGTCAATCGCAGCAAAGACTCCAAAAACTTATAAGGGTCCACCCATCCTCGCAGTCTGAATGGTCGGCAGGCATCCATACAGTTCAGGAACATAACATAAAAACCTAGAATAATTAAACAGGAGGTTCCACGGGGTGGTGTCCTATCCCCGCTTCTGTTTAATTTCTACATATCAAGGCTGCCTTCCCCACCAGAAGAAGTTATTTTCATTTTCTACGCCGCCGACTGCATAATAATGGCAACGGGACCTGGCCCTCTCATAGACGAGTTTGCTTTTAGAATAAACAGCTATCTCCTCAGTCTGCTAATACGCATGCAAAAATATCGGGAGGGGCGTTTTGACATATTATATATCCGAATATTATTAATAATACGAAGGAGGAAAATACAAATTGTAACTCGTTTAAAAGATATTAACGAAAAATCGCGGGACTCCGAAACCGGGGTTGGGATCCATAGTGTTTTTTGCGCAGAACACGTTTCTGTGTTGGCGACCTTTGGCCACGCTTATAAAAAAATACCCTGGACGATCCACCAATGGGGTGGGATGAACATTAAATCCGTGCAAAATCCCTTTGTCCACACAATTTTTTCCAACCATCAACCACACGAAAATTGCAAACTTTAACTGCAAATATCGCCAAATAGAGATTAGATTTTTCTTTTCCGACTTCAAAATACTGTTGTCGAGGTCAAGACGCGTCGTTTGGCACCTCTCCCGATAATTTGGACGCGTGTTAGCAGTTGACCCCTGTTACAGACTTTTACCCTGAGGAATCACCTCGCGCGACAGGTCCTACGCCGAACAAATCTCGGCCTCTCTGTTTACGACGTTGAAAGCGCAAATATTGGACGTTAACGTTAATTGTGTTACGCCACTGACTGTCAGCCCCCCAAAGATCTTAGGGGCAACGTTCCATAACACTCTCACCTTTAAGACGCAGGCCACTGAAATTGTATACAAAGTACAAAGGTGGAACAAAATCCACAAGTCGCTAGCCGGCAGCACTTGGGGAAGGGATAAAGAAACCTTGCTAACCACTTACGAAGCCATTGACCGGCCGCTAATGTACTACGCGGCACCATTCTGGTAACCTAGTTTTAAAAACACTGCCACGAGATGGCCTGTTATGACACCCTGAATATCGTCTACATAGTGAGGCAACGAGCTCAACATTAAAGAGAATTACTAACTTCCTCGCCACTGGTCATACTGGCTTTGACCACGGTATTAATTATGCGAAGGAGGGGTTGGGATTCATAGTACTATTGCGCAGAGCACTTTTATGTATTGGCAGCATGTCCTCACAGAGTTAAAAGACGCGTAGTTTGACGCCTATCCCGGCATTTTTAGACGCGTGCTAATAGTCGAAGTTTTATATTTAATCAGTGCACTATTACCGATTCCAGGTAAAATATAAAATTTTAGATGAAATTTGGTGGGAAAATTAGTTTTCGATTCGTTTATGAAAACTAACTCCCAATAAATTATTAATTATAGTTTTTATCCTTTTCTTCATTTACATGGGTGATTTGTTTTCATTCAAAAGTCATTTTTGACAAGCTTAATGCGTTCGAATTAAATCGCATGATTGAAATCTTAGAGCGTTCACACAACAATACAGGTACATGCGATATGCCAAGGTGTATCAATTATTAAAGATGACTAAAAATGAGCATTAATAAATGCTGAACGAAATGCCCTTCCTGTGGTGGTACTTGGTACATTTGGTGGCGCATTGACATTTATTGCTGCCACGGGCTCTATGGCAGATTCAGCATCTAAAACTGTAAAGAAAAAAATACGATAGTACATCGTTTAGAAATTGATTTTTCTTTAACTTACATATCAAATTCCGTTAGCGATGTTGTGGAGTACAGCGACAGCAATAATAAAATTTTTCGCTGTATCCAAATCTACATGAAGACGTTCGAAAATAGAAGGGAATTTCGATTTAATCTGTCCGTTTAGGCATTCTATTTTGCTTGGAGTGGCAATGTGTGACCTATTGTACCTATCATCAGAACAAAATTAAACATGAATAAATATGCACTTTGCCAAGCATGTCGTGATGTGTATACCTCTCTTCCTTTGGTGTTAAAGGATTCCTAACAGGGGTTAACCAAATAGGTGACAAAGGGTATACTCCATCTCCGAGTAGTACACCTTTATGAGAACTTCTCATTCTCTCTAATTTATTTTTTAATTGGCACTCGTTCCAAATCCGAGCTTCATGCTTTGAGTCACGATATCCTGCGACAATATCCAAAATTTTGCAGTCTGCATCACATACGATCTATGGATGTATTTTATATTATATGATTAAAACCACAACAAAGTGAGCAAAAAAGGTTTAACGTGAATGTTTAAGGAATAATACCCCTTTCTATTAAGGTAATGTCCTGCCATCATCACTCCAACATCCTTGGCAGGGCATTTTATCCTAACGTGTGTGCAATCAATTGCTCCAATAACTGCAGGAAATCTGGACACGTTGTAAAACTTAGATTTTACATCAGCCAAAGCCTGATTGGATGGATATGCAATGAAGTGTGGCAACAAAAGGGCAATCTTTTTGCACATGTTTTTTATAACCTTAAATGAACAAAATTGGTAAATTCAAGTAAAATTCTGCAGAGCACAAATTATAGCACCCACCAATGTTACTTTGGTGAACATTTCTTCCTAAAAATCGCAACGCCGTGAGAACCTGCAGGCTGGCCGAAATTGGAAGTCCCCTGTTATTCAAAGGTTCGTCAATATCCAAAATTTCTATGAGATATAGAACCGTAGCCTTATCGAATAGATATGGTATATAAAAATCGTCTTCCTCCATTTGGAAAGGATCGTACCGCGTCTTGTACACTTTTTCCCTCCTACTTGGGATTGCATCATCTACAATCGCAAAATCCCTCAAAATTCGTTGATTTCTGTCCATTTTTTCACTTTCACACCAATAATTTCACTTTAATTTTAATTTCTCGTATTTTCGTAAGTATGCAACGCAAAACGCCAACTTAAATGTGATTTTAAAATTTTAAAATGACGTTCGCGCCATTTTAAAATTAAAACTCCTTTTTAGAGATAAAACAGTGCTTAAGTTGACTTTGATAGACTTAAAACGATGTTTAATTTAGAATCATGTTAAAATCGATAAAACTCTATTCTAACTTGACTATGATTACGGGCCACCGAGTTTTTTGTATACTGTGACGGGCTAAAGTTTAAGGTCACATCCTTCGTTAAGTGCTTAGATATTTGCTTCAAACTTTTTCACGTTTTAAATTTTCAATATCCGTTATATTGCAAAGGCGTTTGGAACTTCATAGAAATTTTTTTTTATAAGATTAAAACTCCATACTACGAAAACTCAACCAAAATTATCAGGTCTAGTTTCGCACTTAAACACTCTATTAGCCGATAATTAATTGTTTTACTAAAATCGTTTGTATGTTTCGTGTGCAGTAAAAAGTTTGAAAGTGTTAAGGAAATCTTGAAACACTTTAAAGACTTTCATAAATTAAACAAGTAAGGAAGGCTAAGTTCGGGTGTAACCTAATATTACATACTCAGTTGAGAGCTATGGAGACGAAATAAGGGAAAATCACCATGTAGGAAAATGAACTTAGGGTAACCCTGGGATGTGTTTGTATGACATGTGTATCAAATGGAAGGTATCAAAGAGTATTTTAAGAGGGAGTGGGCCATAGTTCTATAGGTGGACGCCATTTAGGGATGCCATAAACGTAGACCAGGGCTGATTCTAGAATTTGTTTGTACGATATTAGTATGAAATGAATGGTGTTAATGAATATTTTAAAAGGGAGTGGGCCTTAGTTCTATGGGTGGACGCCTTTTCGAGATATCGCCATAAAGGTGGGCCAGGGGTGACTCTAGAATTTGTCTGTAAGATACGAGTATCAAATGAAAGATGTTAATGAGTATTTTAAAAGGGAGTGGACCTTAGTTCTATAGGTGGACGCCTTTTCGAGATATCGCCATAAAGGTGGACCAGGGGTGACTCTAGAATTTGTTTGTACGATATGGGTATCAAATAAAAGGTGTTAATGAGTATTTTAAAAGGGAGCGGGCCTTAGTTCTATGGGTGGACGCCATTTCGAGATATCGCCATAAAGGTGGGCCAGGGGTGACTCTAGAATTTGTTTGTAAGATATGAGTATCAGATGAAAGATGTTAATGAGTATTTTAAAAGGGAGTGGACCTTAGTTCTATAGGTGGACGCCTTTTCGAGATATCGCCATAAAGGTGGACCAGGGGTGACTCTAGAATTTGTTTGTAGGATATGGGTATCAAATTAAAAGTGTTAATGAGTATTTTAAAAGGGAGCGGACCTTAGTTCTATGGGTGGACGCCTTTTCGAGATATCGCCATAAAGGTGGACCAGGGGTGACTCTAGAATTTGTTTGTACGATATGGGTATCAAATGAAAGGTATTAATGAGGGTTTTAAAAGGGAGTGGTGGTAGTTGTATGTGTGAAGGAGTTTTCTAGATATCGACCAAAATGTGGACCACGGTGACGCAGAACATCATCTGTCCGGTACCGCTAATTTATTTAAATAAAAATGTAATAACACGAACAGTATTCCTGACAGGATTCAAAGAGCTTTTGATTTCGCCCTGCAGAACTTTTTCATTTTCTTCTACTTAATATGTTAGGTTTCACACCCATTTTACAAAGTTTTTTTTCTAAAATTATATTTGGCCTCAATAAACCAATCCAATTACCATGTTTCATCCCTTTTATTCGTATTTGGTATAGAATTATGGCATTTTTTTCATTATTCGTAATTTTCGATATCGAAAAAGTGGGCGGATTTCGGCCATTTTTTATACCAATACAAAGTGAGTTCAGGTAAGTACGTGAACTGAGTTTAGTAAAGATATATAGATTTGTGCTCAAGTTATTGTGTTAACGGCCATGCGGAAGGACAGACGGTCGTCTGTGTATAAAAACTGAGCGTGGCTTCAACCGATTTCGCCCTTTTTCACAAAAAACAGTTGCCGTCCTAGAATCTAAGCCCCTACCAAATTTTACAAGGATTGGTAAATTTTTGTTCGACTTATGGCATTAAAAGTATCCTAGAAAAATTAAATGAAAAAGGGCGGAGGCACGCCCATTTTGAAATTTTCTTTTATTTTTGTATTTTGATGCACCATATCATTACTGGAGTTGAATGTTGAAATAATTTACTTATATACTGTAAAGAAATAAACTTTTTTTTTTTAATTTGACTTAAAAAAAAATTTTTTTTAAAGTGGGCGTGGTCGTTCTACGATTTTGCTAATTTTTATTAAGCATACATGTAGTAATAGGAGTAACGTTCCTGCCAAATTTCATCATGATATCTTCAACGACTGCCAAATTACAGCTTGCAAAACTTCTAAATAACCTTCTTTTAAAAGTGGGCGGTGCCACGCCCATTGTCCAAAATTTTACTAATTTTCTATTCTGCGTCATAAGTTCAACTCACCTACCAAGCTTCATCGTTTTCTATTAAGGTAATGTCCTGCCATCATCACTCCAACATCCTTGGCAGGGCATTTTATCCTAACGTGTGTGCAATCAATTGCTCCAATAACTGCAGGAAATCTGGACACGTTGTAAAACTTAGATTTTACATCAGCCAAAGCCTGATTGGATGGATATGCAATGAAGTGTGGCAACAAAAGGGCAATCTTTTTGCACATGTTTTTTATAACCTTAAATGAACAAAATTGGTAAATTCAAGTAAAATTCTGCAGAGCACAAATTATAGCACCCACCAATGTTACTTTGGTGAACATTTCTTCCTAAAAATCGCAACGCCGTGAGAACCTGCAGGCTGGCCGAAATTGGAAGTCCCCTGTTATTCAAAGGTTCGTCAATATCCAAAATTTCTATGAGATATAGAACCGTAGCCTTATCGAATAGATATGGTATATAAAAATCGTCTTCCTCCATTTGGAAAGGATCGTACCGCGTCTTGTACACTTTTTCCCTCCTACTTGGGATTGCATCATCTACAATCGCAAAATCCCTCAAAATTCGTTGATTTCTGTCCATTTTTTCACTTTCACACCAATAATTTCACTTTAATTTTAATTTCTCGTATTTTCGTAAGTATGCAACGCAAAACGCCAACTTAAATGTGATTTTAAAATTTTAAAATGACGTTCGCGCCATTTTAAAATTAAAACTCCTTTTTAGAGATAAAACAGTGCTTAAGTTGACTTTGATAGACTTAAAACGATGTTTAATTTAGAATCATGTTAAAATCGATAAAACTCTATTCTAACTTGACTATGATTACGGGCCACCGAGTTTTTTGTATACTGTGACGGGCTAAAGTTTAAGGTCACATCCTTCGTTAAGTGCTTAGATATTTGCTTCAAACTTTTTCACGTTTTAAATTTTCAATATCCGTTATATTGCAAAGGCGTTTGGAACTTCATAGAAATTTTTTTTTATAAGATTAAAACTCCATACTACGAAAACTCAACCAAAATTATCAGGTCTAGTTTCGCACTTAAACACTCTATTAGCCGATAATTAATTGTTTTACTAAAATCGTTTGTATGTTTCGTGTGCAGTAAAAAGTTTGAAAGTGTTAAGGAAATCTTGAAACACTTTAAAGACTTTCATAAATTAAACAAGTAAGGAAGGCTAAGTTCGGGTGTAACCTAATATTACATACTCAGTTGAGAGCTATGGAGACGAAATAAGGGAAAATCACCATGTAGGAAAATGAACTTAGGGTAACCCTGGGATGTGTTTGTATGACATGTGTATCAAATGGAAGGTATCAAAGAGTATTTTAAGAGGGAGTGGGCCATAGTTCTATAGGTGGACGCCATTTAGGGATGCCATAAACGTAGACCAGGGCTGATTCTAGAATTTGTTTGTACGATATTAGTATGAAATGAATGGTGTTAATGAATATTTTAAAAGGGAGTGGGCCTTAGTTCTATGGGTGGACGCCTTTTCGAGATATCGCCATAAAGGTGGGCCAGGGGTGACTCTAGAATTTGTCTGTAAGATACGAGTATCAAATGAAAGATGTTAATGAGTATTTTAAAAGGGAGTGGACCTTAGTTCTATAGGTGGACGCCTTTTCGAGATATCGCCATAAAGGTGGACCAGGGGTGACTCTAGAATTTGTTTGTACGATATGGGTATCAAATAAAAGGTGTTAATGAGTATTTTAAAAGGGAGCGGGCCTTAGTTCTATGGGTGGACGCCATTTCGAGATATCGCCATAAAGGTGGGCCAGGGGTGACTCTAGAATTTGTTTGTAAGATATGAGTATCAAATGAAAGATGTTAATGAGTATTTTAAAAGGGAGTGGACCTTAGTTCTATAGGTGGACGCCTTTTCGAGATATCGCCATAAAGGTGGACCAGGGGTGACTCTAGAATTTGTTTGTAGGATATGGGTATCAAATTAAAAGTGTTAATGAGTATTTTAAAAGGGAGCGGACCTTAGTTCTATGGGTGGACGCCTTTTCGAGATATCGCCATAAAGGTGGACCAGGGGTGACTCTAGAATTTGTTTGTACGATATGGGTATCAAATGAAAGGTATTAATGAGGGTTTTAAAAGGGAGTGGTGGTAGTTGTATGTGTGAAGGAGTTTTCTAGATATCGACCAAAATGTGGACCACGGTGACGCAGAACATCATCTGTCCGGTACCGCTAATTTATTTAAATAAAAATGTAATAACACGAACAGTATTCCTGACAGGATTCAAAGAGCTTTTGATTTCGCCCTGCAGAACTTTTTCATTTTCTTCTACTTAATATGTTAGGTTTCACACCCATTTTACAAAGTTTTTTTTCTAAAATTATATTTGGCCTCAATAAACCAATCCAATTACCATGTTTCATCCCTTTTATTCGTATTTGGTATAGAATTATGGCATTTTTTTCATTATTCGTAATTTTCGATATCGAAAAAGTGGGCGGATTTCGGCCATTTTTTATACCAATACAAAGTGAGTTCAGGTAAGTACGTGAACTGAGTTTAGTAAAGATATATAGATTTGTGCTCAAGTTATTGTGTTAACGGCCATGCGGAAGGACAGACGGTCGTCTGTGTATAAAAACTGAGCGTGGCTTCAACCGATTTCGCCCTTTTTCACAAAAAACAGTTACCGTCCTAGAATCTAAGCCCCTACCAAATTTTACAAGGATTGGTAAATTTTTGTTCGACTTATGGCATTAAAAGTATCCTAGAAAAATTAAATGAAAAAGGGCGGAGGCACGCCCATTTTGAAATTTTCTTTTATTTTTGTATTTTGATGCACCATATCATTACTGGAGTTGAATGTTGAAATAATTTACTTATATACTGTAAAGAAATAAACTTTTTTTTTTTAATTTGACTTAAAAAAAAATTTTTTTTAAAGTGGGCGTGGTCGTTCTACGATTTTGCTAATTTTTATTAAGCATACATATAGTAATAGGAGTAACGTTCCTGCCAAATTTCATCATGATATCTTCAACGACTGCCAAATTACAGCTTGCAAAACTTCTAAATAACCTTCTTTTAAAAGTGGGCGGTGCCACGCCCATTGTCCAAAATTTTACTAATTTTCTATTCTGCGTCATAAGTTCAACTCACCTACCAAGCTTCATCGTTTTATCCGTATTTGGTAATGAATTATCGCATTTTTTCGATTTTTCGAAATTTTCGATATCGAAAAAGTGGGCGTGGTTATAGTCCAATGTCGTTCATTTTAAATAGCGATCTGAGATGAGTGCCCAGGAACCTACATACCAAATTTCATCAAGATACCTCAAAATTTACTCAAGTTATCGTGTTAACGGACGGACATGGCACAATCAAATTTTTTTTCGATACTGATGATTTTGATATATGGAAGTCTATATCTATCTCGATTCCTTTATACCTGTACAACCAACCGTTATCCATTCAAAGTTATTATACTCTGTGAGCTCTGCTCAATTGAGTATAAAAACTATTGAGTTTTTAAATGTTGTCAAAGAAATTGTTTTCAGCATTTCTCCAGTAAATACTCGTTTGCAAAACACTTCAAGTTATCGTCCTCCTCATCATGTAAATTTAACTTTTCCAATGAGCCGAAAGATTACAATAAAATTGCCTTAGCAGCGCTGCCAAATACTTCCGAATCTGTGAATGACAATCTGAGCAATGTTAACATTAACTTTTCGGATGAAATTCATAAATCTGCTGGTGCGGATTATTACCTTCTCTTGTAGATTCACCTTTTGCGGCTAATACCTGTAGCGGGTTGTCAGTACGGCAAGAAATTGCTTCTGCTGCTCTGATGCGGTGTTTTCCAAATCGAAATCAATACTCGAGAATACTTTAATTCTTAACAACAAATAACTTTATTAATTCAAATTAAGGTACTCAAAAATATTGGCAAGTATTAGCAAAAGCAATTATTCGAAGCGAGCGGTATATATAAGAAAAGTGGACTGTAAGCCAGAATGTAAGAAAGAATTGTGAACAAAAGGAATAGAGATAATGCAAATGTCAATACATACAGGATTGGCATGATTGTGCATTAACCCTTGTAATAATAAATAAATATGTCTCATGGTTGAAAATTCGAACTCAACATACCGCCGCCCTTGAACTATCTAGTTACGTATGATACGTTCAACTTTAAATTACATGATTTTACATTTCTTATGTTTACAAAATAGAAAAATAAACTTAACAGAATTTAATCATTATAGAAAAAAAGTTTAACAGAATTAGATTTTTATCTTCAGATTCGACTGTTAACAAAACAATGTTTAAAATATAAAAAATGTGAGCAATTTTAACATGGTTAAAAAATGTGTTTTCATGATTCTTCGTTCTCGCAAAATAAATCACCTTTCGTAGGTAGAAGGCATATTTTCGTAATCGGCCGTTTGTATTCGCCATTAGGCGTCTTTACCGTGACGACCCTTGTGCGACCGTCAGCTCCCAGATGACATCGAACTACCCTCGCTAGTGTCCACTTTGTGGGAGGGGTAGCTTCGTCAAATACAGCCACAACATCTCCATCTTCAAAGTTACGCGTCGGTCTAAACCACTTGGTGCGGCGTTGTAAACTCACGGGATACTCGTCTCTCCAACGACGCCAGAAATGCTGTCTTATGGATGATATCAACTGCCACCGTTGCCGGAGATTTCCCCGGAACCCCCCCCCCCCCCCCGGTTTCCCCGGTTCGCCGATAATAAAGTGCCCCGGTGGTAGAGCTTCGAGGTCGAGTGCATTCGTGGAAACCTCGCACAATGGACGGGAGTTTACGCAAGCTTCCACTTCTATTAATAGCGTGCTGAATTCCTCTTAGGACAAGAGGGTTTCTCCTAAAACGCGTTTCAGATGGTACTTGATCCGTTTTATACCGGTTTCCCAGTATCCGCCCATGTGAGGCGCGGTCGGTGGATTGAAGCGCCATTATATGTGCGAATCAGCAAAGAAATTCTGCAGAGTATCGTCTTCCATACATTTTTCGTACATGACACGAAGCTCCTTCTCGGCTCCGACGAAATTCGTGCCATTATCGGAAAACATCGTCTTGCAGCATCCTCTACGATTAATAAAACGCTTGAACGCGTTGAGGAATGCAGGGGTCGACAGATCTCCTACGAACTCCAGATGCATCGCACCCGTGCACATACAAATAAAAGAACAAATATAGCCCTTAATGGATTTCGCTCCTCTTCCATGGGTAAACTTATACGAATATGGGCCGGCGAAGTCGACCGCAGTGCGTGTGAAGCAGCGAGAGTAAGTCGTACGATACGCTGGAAGGTCACCCATGGACTGTTTGGAGGCATTGCGATTGATGCAAGTGCACTTAACACACTTATGATAAATGCTACGGATTAAACTGCGGACGCCAATTATCCAGTAGCGACGTTGCAATACGACCTGCATTATGCGCGGCCCAGCATGTAATGGAAAACGGTGAATATCAGAAATTATTAATCGAGATAGCGGGGAATTTTTAGCCAAAATTATTGAATGCCTGACATCATTCGTGACCTCTGCGGATTTTAGTCGTCCACCTACCCGAAGAATACCGTTCGCGTCGAGAAAGGGCTGCAAGCGCAACAAGCTACTGGGTACCGGGATCGGCCGATTTGCGGTGCAACAGGAGATCTCGTTAGCAAAGTAAAGGGTTTGCGAATACTTTATTAAGCAGCGTTCAGCTTCCATTAACTCCAGACCGCTTAAAAATCCAGCTCGTTTTTCATCGAGGCGTTTGATAGCAGCACGAGAGTTTGAGATATACCTTAATATGTAAGCGATGACACGACGCAACTTGGAAAACGACGAATATTTCCTAATGACTGGCCAGTGGTCATCCGAGTTGATCACGTGGGCTACGACCTTGTTGCGGACGCCTAGATTGGTTGTGTGCGGCTTCAAGGAACCTTCCTTCCAGAACTGGTTTGTACCCTTCAAAAAATCAGGACCGTTCCACCACAGCTGTTGTCCAAGCAAATCAGAAGGCGGTATACCCCTTGAAGCACAATCAGCAGGATTCAATGCTGTACGCACATGATTCCAACACTCGGGAGGCAAGATTTCTTGAACGTCGGCAATTCGGTTTGCTATGAAGGTCATCCATCTGCTAGGGTGTGCTTGCAGCCAAGATAGCGTGATCGTCGAACCCGTCCAAGCGTACAGCGGGTAACGGAGATCGCACCAACTGTTCAACACGCTACGAACTAATTTTGAAGCTAAATGCGCCGCACAAATTTCTAGACGCGGCAGTGTGGTCGTTTTGAGCGGTGCCACCTTAGTTTTCGACGAAATGATAGAAACTGTGACCGTGCCGTCGTATTGCAAGGTGCGAGCGTAGATAACAGCAGCATAAGCGCGTTCCGAAGCGTCAGCAAAAACATGTAGCTCGGTAAGTGCCCCAGTTGTTCCAGATCCAAGCCAGCGATTCACCCTCAATTCTCTCAGTTTCTGCAGCTGAAACCGGTGATCGAGCCACGCTCTGGAGATCGAGTCTGGGATCAGGTCGTCCCATCCAACTGCAGAGCGCCAAACGTCTTGGAACCACATCTTCGATTTGATTGTTACCGGAGCGAGTAAACCCAAAGGGTCGAACAATGTGCTAGCATCGGCCAAGAACGATCTTTTAGTTAGACGTGTAGGTTCCTCCTTCAGGTTGACTGCAAAGGTGAAATGATCTTGCTTGGTATCCCACATTAAACCAAGCGCATGTACGTCCTTACCATCCACCACCTAGTGTGATATACTTCCTGATGACTCGGAGATACTTTCGTTCAGCTCTTTGCAATTCGTTGCCCACTTTCGCAGTTCGAAACCACCTTCCTTCGAAATCTCCGACACGTTCCGTTGTAATGATTGCAAATGAGCTTTGCAGGATGCGCCAGTAAGCAAATCGTCCATATAAAAATCATTAAGAATCGCTGAAATGGATCTTTCGCAGCTGTTCGACGAAATGAGACGCGGCCGCCACACCATAGGTCACTCGTAGCATGCGGTAGTCTTGAATAGGCACAGATGGATCAGAACGCCAAACGATGCGTTGCAGATCCACGTGCTTCGACGATACGCATACCTGACGATACATCTTAGGAACATCCGCTGTTACAGCATAGCGATGAGTTCGAAAGCGTAATAGTATGGAATACAGATCCTGTTGCAGTTGCGGTCCAACAAACAGCCCGTCGTTTAGCGAATTTCCGGACGAAGTTTTAGCGGAAGCATTGAAAACGACTCTTAGCTTCGTCGTGACGCTGGACTCCTTCAACACTGCATGATGCGGCATGTAATAGACAGCATTATTCGTTGTTCCCGTTACGGTTTCCATATGTCCCATTTCCATAAGCTCTTGCATGAACTCGTTGTAATGTGCCTGCAACTTGGTGTCACGAGTCATCCTCCGTTCCATATGCAGCAGACTGCGAACTGCGAAGTCGCGAGAGTCACCCAATGGCACGTCAACTTTCAGCGGTAACTCCACTAGAAAGCGACCATCAGGCAACCGGCAGTGCGTAGATGCGAAGTGATCTTCACAGAAGCGCTCTTCGAACGTCAAATGCTGTTTACGTGGAGACTCCTAAAGTTCCCACAGCCTAGTCAGAGCTCGATCGATTTGCACATCACAGTGCAGCGTTTGTACTTGTTGGGTTGACGACGGCGAAGTATCAATATATCCGCACAAAGTCCAACCGCATCTATTGAGTAGCAGTCATCCGAAAAACTCGATGAGAGTAAAAGTGATGTCTCACCCTTACAGCGACCTCCTTGGGATGAACCGATCCCAGTGACCACTACGGAAGCCGATGTACGGGGTAGTCCTAAACGCTGCCCACACGCCTCGGTTACGAACGTCGCATTTGAACCCGAATCAAATAACAGACGAGCTGTCTGCCATCTATTGGAACTATCGCGAATCTTCACGGCAGCGGTTGAAAGCAAAACGGCATGTTGCCTTATGGCTAGCGGGTCAGCCTCAGAGCTCAAGCATGACGAAACAGATGTGGAAGCGGAAGTTAATGGTGGTTTAACGATAGTGGATGCGGTACTAGTCGAGAAAGTTGTAAGGGGGATAGCAGATGGAGCTGTCGTTGCATTGCAGTCAGCCTCAGCGATGAAATGAGCTATTGTAGTGCTAGCGGTTGATACTCCCATACCATGAAGCAGTGTGTGATGCCGTTGGTGGCATATACCGCATGCGGAGGTACTGTTACAGCGGTCTTTGAAATGTCCAGGACTCAAAGAGTTAAGACAGGCTTTGGATTCTTTAAGGAATTTCGATTTGGCGGTGGCATCTAGATTGCGGAACCTCTCACAAGCATAAATCCTGTGACTTGCATTGCAGAATAGACATCGCGTATTGGCTCGTTCCGAGCTCGCGTGCAAAACTTTTGTTGACTTTCCAGCTTATTTTGACGGGGTTACCTTCCCTACTGTGGTCTGGGTATCAGGCGTAGTTAGCGTCGCTAACGAGCGGCATCGTATTTCTAAAAATGTAGTCAACTGATCAAGGGTTGGTGGCTCATCGCTTACCAGCGATAACTCCCACTGCTTCCGGTTCTCGAACGCTAGTTTGTTAACGATCTCGTGGACTAGCCAATCGTCCCAAAACTCGACCGGCCTACCTAACGCTTTGAGCTCTCGAATGTGCTGATGAAATGCATTAAGAACGCTTTTGATGGCATCAGTAGAGTCATTTGTGACCTTTTTAATGTCACCTAAGGCCTTAATATGCATTTCAACGATGACGCGCATAACCTTGTAACACGCCCTGAGCAGGTTCCACGCCATATTATAGTTTGCGTCGCTTACCTTAAAGCCACTTATTATGCTAAGGGCGTATCCTTTTAAACAACTACGCAGATAGTACAACTTTTGCCCGCCCGACAAGGTAGTATTGTTTTCGACTAGCGAACAAAAAGCATCGTAAAACGCGATCCATTCAGTTGAATCGCCGGCGAATGTTGGAAGATCCATTTTGGGCAGTCGAATGGATGCAGACACAGTTGCTGACGACGAAATTGGTTGCGACACAGATTCTGCTCTACATTTCTGCACGCGCTTAAAATTTGCCAACGCCGTGCAATACCAGGTTTCGGCCTGTATGCGAGCATTTTCATCCACCTCAATATTGTCGGCTCCACACGAAACCTCTACTGCATCTTGCGCGGTGTTGAAACGAGCCTATTGCTCACTCAACAATGTCAGATAGCTTTCAACATTATCGACATCCAAAATAAAATCGTCGTCCTTACTTTTCGTCATATACCGCTTAATGGCGTTGAGGGCAGAATCACGCGTTTTGACGAAAGTAGACATTTTCTTTAACTAATAATTGAATTGTAAAAATTTATTTATTGTGGTTAACAATTACAATGAATATGTATGTATGTAAGAATCTCCGCTGATGTTTTCGTTATTGCTTCTTGCAGAGGCCAAATGAAAGGCGAGATGTACGAAAGGTCGGCAATAGGGAAAGTGTTAAAAGGGCAAATGAATGTCACGCCGGTTTTAGATGTAAAATGTATGATACCTTGCTGACGAAATTGCGGAAGATTATAGATTTTTCGTTGACAATAGTATGCAAGTATATGGCGATTAAAATTTATATACGATTATACTTGCACTTGTTACAGCGAATTCGGTTCGTAGGACCAAAAATGGTGCGGATTATTACCTTCTCTTGTATATTCACCTTTTGCGGCTAATACCTGTAGCGGGTTGTCAGTACGGCAAGAAATGCTTCTGCTGCTCTGATGCGGTGGTTTCCAAATCGAAATCAATACTCGATAATACTTTAATTCTTAACAACAAATAACTTTATTAATTCAAATTAAAGTACTCAAAAATATTGGCAAGTATTAGCAAAAGCAATTATTCGAAACGAGCGGTATAAATAAGAAAAGTGGACTGTAAGCCAGAATGTAAGAAAGAATTGTGAACAAAATGAATAGAGATAATGCAAATGTCAATACATCACATGATTGGCATGATTGTGCATTAACCCTTGTAATAATAAATAAATATGTCTCTTACTTACTTACTTACTTAATTGGCGCTTAAAATAAATGTAAGGCGCGATAACCTCCGAAGAGATCTAAGGCCGAGCTTCTCTTCCACTTTGCGTCGTGCTCCTCTTGATTTTCCCTACAAATTGGCCGGACGGGACCTACATGTTTTATGCCGACTCCGAACGGCATCTGCAAGGCAGGTGAGTTTTCACTGAGAGTTTTCATGGCAGAAATACACCCGGAGCGCTTGCCAAACACTGCCGAGGGGCGACCCCGCTTAGAAAAATTTTCTTCTAATTGAAAAACCTTATTTCTAAAATTTTGATGTCGCTTTGCCCGGGGTGTGAACCTGGGGCATACGGTGCGGTAGGCGGAGCACGCTACCATCACACCACGGTGGCCGCCAATATAAATATGTCTCATGGTTGAAAATTCGAACTCAACATCTGCTTTAAGCTTAACATGTGAATTGTATGCAAAAGATAATTTCTCGCGTAAGGACGCTATATATATTCAATCCAAAATAACAAATTTTTGTCAAATAATTGTTTCAAATGTCAAATCTTGTATTTCAAATCCTACACAGATTACAGAAATCCTAAATATTCTGTCAAATCCATTTAAAAATGTACAAACCGTGCATACATTTACACAATATTTAAGTCAATATGACATGTTTGAACAATTTTACACATATACTGTAAACAATGAAATAGCAGAAAAAATTGCTTCCGGCCGTACAGTTTTAAAAGGGTCAAAGTCAGAAGCATATGTATTTAAGTTAAGATATTGCATAAGAAAAATATTTGAAGTTGGCACACTTCTCACGGATACAATAGAAAACATAGAAGTTTTAGAGAAAAGTAAAAATTATTCTAGCTTTGTTAACGTGTCCTTATATAAAGAAAAAAAGCTGTAATAGGTATTAAAAAAATAGTAATACCATACTTTTTATACGCAGATGACTTTGAAATCAACAATCCACTAGGAATTCGTAACTCTAAAGATTCCATATGCGGAATATATTTATCTTTTCCTACAATTCCTGATCATTTAAGTGCAAATCTTAACTTTATATTTGTACCTAGTCTTTTCAAATCTACATTGATCAAAGCTTACGGAAGTAACAAAACGTTGTATGCACTCAAAGAAGAAATAAGGCACTTAAAAGAAGAAGACATCAAAATTAATAGCAGTGGAAGTACTTATCATGTTTATTTCACTTTAGGTTTAGTATTAGGAGATAGCTTACGACTCTCGGATTTTCTAAACCTTTCAGTTCCAACAAATACTGCCGTTTAAATAAAAAAATAAATAAATGTAAGGCGCGATAACCTCCGAAGAGATCTAAGGCCGAGCTTCTCTTCCAATTTGCGTCGTGCTCCTCTTGATTTTCCCTACAAATTGGCCAGACGGGACTTACATGTTTTATGCCGACTCCGAGCGGCATCTGCAAGGCAGATAAGTTTTCACTGAGAGATTTTCATGGCAGAAATACACTCGGAGCGCTTGCCAAACACTGCCGAGGGGCGACCCCGCTTAGAAAAACTTTCTTCTAATTGAAAAACCTTATTTCTAAAATTTTGATGTTGCTTTGCCCGGGGTTTGTACCCATGGCATACGGTGTGGTAGGCGGAACACGCTACCATCACACATACTGCCGTTTATGTGGCAGAAAAAAAGAAGATATGCAGAAAGATACAAAATTATTCCATTTTTGAGAAATGAAGATAGTTATAAAACTGACTTAGAAATTAATAATGCAAAGGAAACCGGCATTTCTGAAAACTCAATATTTAATGAGATCAAAACTTTTCACGTGACTTCTAATTACTGTTGTTTTGCTCGGAGTGCAAACTTGAAAGTTTGACCGACCAAATTTTGGGGGTAATAGAAAAGAAAAGAAATGTGGTATCTATTAATTTCAAATATTTAATATGTATGTTAACTAAAATACAAGTCACGTTAATTTGGTAAATTTATAATACCAACTAGAAGACCCGGCAGACGTTGTCCTGCCTTAAATTTGGCCTATCTGCATACATTTTAATAAGCTTTTTCCGTCTGACTCTGCCCTCCCCCTCTCTTCACTTTTTCCTAATCCTTTTATTCACTCCTCCTCCGTCTTTTTCGCTTCATCTATCTCCATCTTCGCCTCATTCTATCTCTTTCTCAATCTCCTTCTCTCTTTTCTCTTCTCTCAATTTCTTCTCATTCTTCTGCATCCCTTGTCGCCTGTCCCAGAGTGTGGTATGTATTTTATTCCATTGCCAGTCCCAGTCCCACTCCGAGTCTCAGTCCCAGTCCTTGTCCTAATCCCAGTCCCAGTCCGTCTCTGGATAATATATTACTCTGTACTAAAGCACTCATCAACAGCTTTCATTTGATATCCATATTGTACAAACACTGTCTAGGCATTCACTGGCCCACGTTTTGGCCTATATCTCGAGACCCAGTCTGCTGAATTAAAAAAATGTCATAGTACCTCTAAAGCGCGGGCCCCCTCAGAAACCCGCCCCCACCTTCTAGGCGGGCCTGGTGATGTGCTATACTTGATATCATTCGCTATAATATTTATTATTGATAAGTAGGTTGTTTAATTAAACACCAAGCAATTACACGGAAGTATATCCGCACCACCTGAAAAGGAGTCCATCGCGGCCGAAAATGTTGTGATACGTGTTTTAAGATTATACTTATTTTTAGGTTACCTCTGTTGAAACCGCTACGGCTGCTGGTGCGTGTGGACGTGACGAACCATAAATCCAAGTGAAGGATAAAACTGTTAACGATGTTAAACGAGCTGCTGTCGTAGGGTTTATTTATCCGTGCGATGTTTTAGCAGATATAACTTAAACCGTTCGACCAACTCTGTTAACAAGTAAATGAAAAGTAAGTACGAGGGCGCCCTTATAAGTTTAAGGTTTTAGGCATCTGGTCTAAACATGCCGCCACCCGTTGCGTGATGCAACGTAACAAAGTATAGAAAAAGCGCACCCGAAGCCGTCGTGTTTCCTCAGGTTTTTAAAACTAATTTCTTATATCTAAGCTCTTCGCTCTGAAAAGAAGGGAAGATAAATGAAAAAATTAAATATACGTGGTTTCAAATTCAGTGGCACGTTTTATTGATCAATTCAAGGAAAATTCATGTGTTTGTATGTATTTAAAAATTATATGTAATTTTTTATGTATATTTAGCAGGCGCCGGATAGCACCCACCCAAAGATCTTATTCTGGGCCAACAAAGGACTCAGAGTTCCCGCTGGAATAGCTCCCAGCAATACTTTAGGAACAACTTCTGCTCCCAACACAATGCGACCGGGGCGGCGAAGTGAAATTTCGGATCTGCCAGTTTAAGATTCGCGTACTGACCGAATACCATTGCTTCGAGGTTTGTGGCTGGTGTTTTGCGTTGTATGCGCTGAACGCAGACCGCATGTGTGGTGATGGTCGCCGAATTGCCATAATTCCCACGTAATTTTAAAAAACACCCATTCGCCCGTTTAAGTACGTTACCTCCAAATGAAGTTCGCGGCACTATCTAAGTACAGCAACGTGACCCCGACAGACGTAGAGCTTAGTGCTCAACCTACCTCCCGACGGAATACTTGACGGTAGTACCGGGGGGTAAATGGTACTCAGACGGTAGGAGGTTTAGTGCGGTTAAAGTCCCATAAAAAAAAAAAAAAACATAGCATTCGCTGCGTTATTTAACTTCGGCCGTAGGTTTATAGGTATGTATGTGTTTTCATATCAGCTTGACATACATATGTATGTACATACACAAATAATAATAAATGGTTAAGAATGCATACATCTCTCGAAAAATACTCTTTCGTTAAAAATATTGAACATTTCCTTAAAATTATTAAACAAAAGTTTTATTTTTTGGTATTTTTGCATGTATCACTAGCACTACGTAGTATAAAACAGAGTCACTTTTTCTGTACCTATGTCCCTTTGAATGCTCAAACCTTTAAAACTACGAAGCGGATTTTGATGCGCTTTTTTTTTAGTAGATAGAGTGATTGAAGAGGAAGGTTTATACATATGTATAATAACATCCATTAAATAGTGGAGAAATGCTGTTATTTTTGAAGTTTCTAATGTGATGTATATATATAAAAGAAAGTGGTGTTAGTTACACTATTTGTAACTCAAGAACGGATGAACAGATTTGGCTGAAAATTAGTGGAGGGGTAGCTTCGAACCAGGAGACAGACACAGGATACTTTTTATCCCGTTCTGGCTAGAGTCTTGAGATCAAAACGTGGACTTGGGTAATCCTGCGATATGTGTGTCCAATATGGGTATCAAATGGAAGCTGTTTATGAGTACTTTGATACGGGGTATTTTTCGTACCCGTGGGTGACTAAGGTCTCGAGATATAGGCCAAAACGTGGACGCGGGTACCCCTAGAATGTGTTTATAGAGTATGGATAACAAATGAAAGCTGTTGATGAGTGCTTTAGTACAGGGTAGTTTTCATACCTATTGGTGACTAGGGTCTCGAGATTAAGGCCAAAACGTGGACCCTGGTACCCCTAGAAAGAGGTAATACAACACGAATAACAAAAGAAAGTTGTTGATGAGTGCTTTAGTACATGATAATTTTCATACCTAAGTATTTGTCAATAGGGTCTCGAGATATAGGACAAAACGTGGATCAGGCTGTTGTTGTTGTCGTTGTTGTAGCAAAACCTTATTTCTAAAATTTTGATGTTGCTTTGCCCGGGGTTTGTACCCATGGCATACGGTGTGGTAGGCGGAGCACGCTACCATCACACATACTGCCGTTTATGTAGCAGAAAAAAAGAAGATATGCAGAAAGATACAAAATTATTCCCATCATTTTTGAGAAATGAAGATAGTTATAAAACTGATTTAGAAATTAATAATGCAAAGGAAACTGGCATTTCTTAAAACTCAATATTTATTGAGGTCAAAACTTTTCACGTCACTTCCAATTACTGTTGTTTTGCTCGGAGTGCAAACTTGAAGTTTGACCGACCAAATTTTGGGGGTAATAGAAAAGAAAAGAAATGTGGTATCTATTAGTTTCAAATATTTAATATTAATGTTAACTAAAATACAAGTCACGTTAATTTGGTAAATTTATAATACCAACTAGAAGACCCGGCAGACGTTGTCCTGGCTTAAATTTGGCCTATCTGCATACATTTTAATAAGCTTTTTCCGTCTGACTCTGCCCTCCCCTCTCTCTTCACTTTTTCCTAATCCTTTTATTCACCCCTCCTCCGTCTTTTTCGCTTCATCTATCTCCATCTTCGCCTCATTCTATCTCTTTCTCAATCTCCTTCTCTCTTTTGTCTTCTCTCAATTTCTTCTCATTCTTCTGCATCCCTTGTCGACTGTCCCAGAGAGTGGTATGTATTTTATTCCATTGCCAGTCCCAGTCCCACTCCGAGTCTCAGTCCCAGTCCTTGTCCTAATCCCAGTCCCAGTCCGTCTCTGGATAATATATTACTCTGTACTAAAGCACTCATCAACAGCTTTCATTTGATATCCATATTGTACAAACACTGTCTAGGCATTCACTGGCCCACGTTTTGGCCTATATCTCGAGACCCTAGTCACCCAGGGGTATGAAAATTACCCTCTACACAACTAAAGACTCTGCTGAATTAAAAAAATGTCATAGTACCTCTAAAGCGCGGGCCCCCTCAGAAACCCGCCCCCCCCACCGTCTAGGCGGGCCTGGTGATGTGCTATACTTGATATCATTCGCTATAATATTTTTTATTGATAAGCAGGCTGTTTAATTAAACACCAAGCAATTACACGGAAGTATATCCGCACCACCTGAAAAGGAGTCCATCGCGGCCGAAAATGTTGTAATACGTGTTTTAAGGTTATACTTATTTTTAGGTTACCTTTGTTGAAACAGCTACGGCTGCTGGTGCGTGTGGACGTGACGAACCATAAATCCAAGTGAAGGATAAAACTGTTAACGATGTTAAAACGAGTTGCTGTCGTACGGTTTATTTATCCGTGCGATGTTTTAGCAGATATAAAATAAACCGTTCGACCAACTCTGTTAACAAGTAAATGAAAAGTAAGTACGAGGGCGACCTTATAAGTTTAAGGTTTTAGGCATCTGGTCTAAACATGCCGCCACCCGTTGCGTGATGCAACGTAACAAAGTATAGAAAAAGCGCACCCGAAGCCGTCGTGTTTCCTCAGGTTTTTAAAACTAATTTCTTATATCTAAGCTCTTCGCTCTGAAAAGAATGGAAGATAAATGAAAAAATTAAATATACGTGGTTTCAAATTCAGTGGCACGTTTTATTGATCAATTCAAGGAAAATTCATGTGTTTGTATGTATTTAAAAATTATATGTAATTTTTTATGTATATTTAGCAGGCGCCGGATAGCACCCACCCAAAGATCTTATTCTGGGCCAATAAAGGACTCAGAGTTCACGCTGGAATAGCTCCCAGCAATACTTTAGGAACAACTTCTGCTCCCAACACAATGCGAACGGGGCGGCGAGGTGAAATTTCGGATCTGCCAGTTTAAGATTCGCGTACTGACCGAATACCATTGCGTCGAGGTTTGTGGTTTGTGTTTTGCGTTGTATGCGCTGAACGCAGACCGCATGTGTGGTGATGGTCGCCGAATTGCCATAATTCCCACGTAATTTTAAAAAACACCCCATTCGCCCGTTTAAGTACGTTGCCTCCAAATGAAGTTCGCGTACCAAGTCCTCTGATACCTCGGTAGCACTGGCGCATACATTAATTAACGCCCGCACGAGGTGTATGCATCCTCCTGCTTCTATCTTGACGATTGCTGTTGGTGCAACCGAGGTGAGGCATTGTACGACCGTGGTATCGCTATTGCGCTGGAGCGGAAGTTGACCCTAGAGGGTGGGTGGAATGCTTGAGATTCCACTCCCCCCTCTTTGTGATTGCGCCAAGGTCGCTTATAGGTCGGATCACTTTTATTACGTTTTCCCTGTGGGAGTTCATGGCGTAGACGTGGCCGGAAACGTTGCAGCGCAGTACTACTTTGAGGTGCTGGGTGGAATGCCATGGATTTCACTCCAGTCAAATTATCCTGGCGGAAAGCAGATGTTTCGGAGTCAGTTAAATCGCCCTCCGAGGCAAATAGCGACATTGAGTCGGTGTCGTTGGCGTCATTCCTGGTGGGACGTGTTGGTCGTCGTCTGGTCTTTTCGTTGGGCTCAATGTGGACGATCGTATGATGATGTTCGCCGCACGTTGTAATAATCCTTCATTTAAGCACTGAGATGCGATATGTGCATCTGAAAGACAAATAGTGCAGTAGCGGTATTTGTGCGTTAATCTTAGGCGTTCGGTGAGCTCCTTGGCGCTGAAAACTGGGCACGCTCTGAGCGGATGTGGTTTGCTACATAGCTGACATCTTAACTCAAATTGGCTCGCTTCAGAGCGCTTGGGTGAAGCGGTGTAACGCGTCATATCTGGAAAAGTAATAGTTTCCAAGTTGCAGACCTTTACCATTTGCATTTTGTGGCCCAATGCATGGCGAGCAACATGAGCGGCTATATAACGCCGTACTCAAAAATTGGTGGTAGCTACTTGCTGGGGTAGGGATACTTAAAAACGGCCCTTAAGTCCTTAGTGCAATGTGGTTTGTGAATGTGGTTAAACTTAGATGAAATATTTCATATATTTAAATGAAAGTCTCCCGGGAAATCAATATGAAAAATCAAAGGCCTAGAAACTGTATAAAATGAGCCGCAAACCCGTTTCAGGTAGTTGCATTTGTATATGCTCCTAACCCTATTACACTGCTTGAATAGATGGCAAGTGTAGCCCCGGTGTTATCCCTACATCGATCCGATATCGATTTATCGCCGCTAGATTCATTTTACGCTGCACTAAATTTGTCAATGGCGTGCGAAAAGTGTAATACGGTTTTCGGTAGTGTAGTGTAGTAAAAAAATATATTGTAATCTATCTATCTATAAATCTTATAAAATAAAGTCGCTAAATGCCATGTATGCACATAACTTCACACAGGATGCTCCGATTTTAAAACGGTTTTTTGCATTTGAAAGCTTAGCTACGTGAGATGGTACAGTTAATATAATTTGGAGGTATATATATTATAGGGGCGTGGCAAATTGCCGAAATGTAGTAAAAAATCATAAAATTTTTCTTTACACAGCTATAACTCATAAACGGAAGGATGGATTTAAAAATTCTACTTTTCAGTAAAACTTTGAAATATTTGCCTTTGTTCTGCATCAAAAAAATACTTGATTCCTTTCTTATATAAGCCAAATTGTTTAAACAAAAGTAAAATTTTTACCAAAAAATTCGTGTGTGTGATTGTTCGTTGTCAACTGTGCGAGCAAATTACTTTTGAGTGAGACATGATGCGACACATACGTATATACACATAGCATTCGCTGCGTTATTTAACTTCGGCCGTAGGTTTATAGGTATGTATGTGTTTTCATATCAGCTTGACATACATATGTATGTACATACACAAATAATAATAAATGGTTAAGAATGCATACATCTCTCGAAAAATACTCTTTCGTAAAAATATTGAACATTTCGTTAAAATTATTAAACAAAAGTTTTATTTTTTGGTATTTTTGCATGTATCACTAGCACTACGTAGTATAAAACAGAGTCGCTTTTTCTGTACCTATGTCCCTTTGAATGCTCAAACCTTTAAAACTACGAAACGGATTTTGATGCGCTTTTTTTTTTAGTAGATAGAGTGATTGAAGAGGAAGGTTTATGTGTATAATAACATCCATTAAATAGTGGAGAAATGCTGTTATTTTTGAAGTTTCTAATGTGATGTATATATATAAAAGAAAGTGGTGTTAGTTACACTATTTGTAACTCAAGAACGGATGAACAGATTTGGCTGAAAATTAGTGGAGGGGTAGCTTCGAACCAGGAGACAGACATAGGATACTTTTTATCCCGTTCTGGCTAGAGTCTTGAGATCAAAACGTGGACTTGGATAATGCTGCGATATGTTTGTCCAATATGGGTATCAAATGGAAGCTGTTTATGAGTACTTTGATACGGGGTATTTTTCGTACCCGTGGGTGACTAGGGTCTCGAGATATAGGCCAAAACGTGGACGCGGGTACCCTAGAATGTGTTTATAGAGTATGGATAACAAATGAAAGCTGTTGATGAGTGCTTTAGTACAGGGTAGTTTTCATACCTATTGGTGACTAGGGTCTCGAGATTGAGGCCAAAACGTGGACCCTGGTACCCCTAGAAAGAGGTAATACAACACGAATAACAAATGAAAGTTGTTGATGAGTGCTTTAGTACATGATAATTTTCATACCTATGTATTTGTCACTAGGGTCTCGAGATATAGGCCAAAACGTGGATCAGGCTGTTGTTGTCGTTGTTGTATAGTGCTTAGCCCCACCTAACAGCCGCGACCGATCACGAATTGTCATCAATATCCTCTAACGGGAGTCCAAGGAAACTTGCTGTTTCAACAGGGTTGGACCATAAGGAAAGGGGTGTTAGAGGCGTTGGTTCCACATTACAATTAAAGAGATGGTTGATGTCATGTGGGGACACATTGCAAGCGGGGCATACATTTTATATGTCGGGTTTGATTCTGGATAGGTAAGAGTTTAACCTGTTACAGTATTCAGATCCCTGGGGAGTATGCGTTCCTCTTCAGCGAGTTTTGGGTACTTTTCTTTGAGTACTGGATTCACCGGGCAATTCCCGGCATAAAGGTCCGACGCCTGTTTGTGGAGTTCACCAAGGACCTGCTTGTGTTTTTTCGCTTCATACGGCTGGGTTCTCAGGTGCCGTATTTCCTCAAAACGCGTACGGAGATGACTCCTTAAGCCCTTAGGCGGTGCTGGTTCATCAATCAGATGTCTGTTGGGATTCTCAGGTTTCTGGGTATTCAACAGGAACTGTTTGGTCAGCATCTCATTTCTCTACCTGATGGGGAGTATTCTCGCCTCATTATGCAGATGGTGTTCTGGGGACATAAGAAGACAGCCCGTGGCAATTCTGAGAGCAGTATTTTGGCAGGCCTGTAGCTTCTTCCAGTGGGTAATTTTTAGGCTTGGCGACCATCTAGTCATGAGTGTTTCTTTATCTTTTTTCCCAGGTACTGCCAGCGAGGGATTTGAGGATTTTGTTACGGCTCTGAATTCTCGGAACAATTGCGGTTGCGTGCTCACCAATTTGTAGATCCTGATCAAACGTCACAACCAAGATTTTGGGGTGTAGGGCAGTCGGTAGCGTAGTGCCATCGACGTGGAAGTTCAAAATGGTCGACATTTGGGACGTCCATATTGTAAATAAGGTCGCGGAAGATTTAGTCGGTGATAATGCCAGGTTTCGCGTGGCGAAAAAACTGGAGAGATCAGGGAGGTAGCCGTTTATTTTATTGCATAGCTCATCGATCTTTGGGCCTGGGCCTGTGGCCATTATTGTGCAGTCATCGGCGTAGGAAACGATTGTGACTCCTTCCGGTGGTGAAGGTAGCTTAGATATGTAGAAATTAAACAAAAGCGGGGATAGGAAACCACCCTGTGGCACCCCTTGTTTAATTCTCCTTGGTTTTGATGTTTCGTTTCTAAATTGCACCGATGCCTGCCGACCACCCAGGTAATTTGCGGTCCACCTTTTAAGACATGGTGGAAGGGAAGACCCTTCTAGGTCTTGCAGTAACGAGCCATGGTTGACCGTATCAAAAGCTTTTGATAGGTCTAGCGCTACGAATACTCTTCTATGGTGGGGGTATTGATTTAAACCGCAATTTATCTGGGTTCTAATGGTATTTAGCGCGGTGGTAGTGCTATGGAGTTTTCTGAAGCCATGCTGATGAGAGGCTAGCTGCAAATTTGCTTGGAAATAAGGGAGCAAAATGGCTTCAAGCGTCTTTGCTACTGGTGATAGGAGAGATATCGGGCTATACGACTTTCCTATGTTAGCTGGTTTCCCAGGCTTTAGTAGCGGGACCACCTTGGCCATTTTCCATTTCTCAGGTATGACAAAGGTGGAAAGAGACAGGTTGAAGACATGCGCTAAATATTTGAAACCCTCTTTCCCTAGGCTTTTAAGCATCGGCATGGCTATGCCGTCTGGTCCCACTGCTTTGGATGGTTTAGCGCGACCAATGGCGTCCTCAACCTCTTTAGCGGTGATGGTGATTGGTGACGCGCTGAATTCGTGTTTATGTGCGTGTCTGTTGGCCCTCCCTCTATCTTTGTCGACCGTAGAATGCATTATATATTGTCGGCAGAAAGCGCTCGCGCATTTTTTCGCATCCGACAGCACTTTGCCGCCAAAGGCGATGGAAACTTTGTCTTTGTGCTTAGTCGGATTCGATAAGGACTTTACGGTGGACCAAAGTTTACCCACACCGGTAGAGAGGTTACAACCTCTTAGGTGCTCCTTCCATTTCGCCCGCTTGTGTTCATCCACAAGCAATCTGATGCGTTGGTTTATATCCCTTATTTGGGGGTCGCCTGGATCAAGCTGTCTTATAAGGTCACTTTCTCTCGCTAAGTTTGCGGCCTCTGTCGGGAAGTGGGGCCGGATTTCGGGAATTCTCCAGGCAGGAATGAAACGTGCCGAGGCGGATTCAATGACCTTTCGGAAGGCACGCTCCCCTTGGCGGGCATCAGTCGGGATAGGGAGGGCAGCAAAGCGGTTGTCTGTAAAAGATTTATATTCTTCCCGCTTTCCTTTTTTGAAGTTTATGAAAGTGCGTTTTTCGGTGACGATGAAGTCGGCGGTACGCTCGAGCGAAATAAGTATAGGCAGGTGGTCGGAGGCCAATGTTACCATCGGCTGCCAGTTGACGCAGTTTACGAGTTCTGCGCTCACGATTGAGATATCCGGCGAACTGTGAAAGCTTCCTACCATACGTGTGGGGGCGTCTCCGTTTATTGTGCAGAACGTCGTTTCTTCTATTTGATCCGCCAACATCTCACCCCTACTGTCCGCCCGCAAATTTGAATGCCATCGATCGTGGTGGGCATTGAAATCGCCTAAGATAGTGCGATTGTTGCCAGTGAGTAAGGCTCTGATATTAGGGCGGTATCCACTGGGGCAACAGGTGGCAGGAGGGATGTAGATGTTGATGATTTTTTAGGTTTGCATCGCCTGATCAGACAGATAGGCCTTGACGTTCTAAGACATTGTCCCTGCGGTCGATGCCAGGATCAAATATATAATATTGCACAGAGTGGTGTATGATAAACGCGAGGCCGCCTCCATTTCCGCTCTCGCGGTCTTTTCTATGGACATTATACCCAGAGCAGGTCTGCAATGCAGATCTTGCTGTGAGTTCAGTCTCTTGAATCGCAGCAATGCGGATGTTGTGCCGCTTCATGAAATCGACTATCTCCGTAATCTTCCCAGTTAGTCTATTACAATTTAACTGCAGAATTCTGAAGTGCATAAGGGGAGGCGCCGCCACTCTGGGGGTAAGTGACGGGTGACTACGCCTGGGTTGTGTAAGGCCAGGACGTAATTGCTGTTGTCGCCCTGGGACTGGGAATCCTTGGCCAAGCATTGGGGTACCCGGATGATTTGGGTTTGCGACCTGGCAACATGGCGCGATGAAACCCGTCGGGGTTGCCATCGGGGAGACCAGAACATCTAGGAAAGTGGCACCACCCAAGGCAGGAGCTGCATTGGGCGGATCTCGCAAATATATATATTCTGTGCTGGCAAACGGTGCAAACGGAGGTAGGAACTAAGAGTCTGTTTCCCTGGCCTACACGGTTGCTGCCGGAAAAGAGGATGGGGAGAAGACGGGGGCAGGGGCTGATGCTCAGCATTGCTACCGACTCTACTAAGAAGATAGTAATTATGAGTGGTAGCAGCTGTTTGAGTTGTTGGCGCCGTGGGGCGCGAGCAGCAGCGGGTACTTGTTGTGGCTTGCTGAGCAGCGGGGCTGCTGGAAGGTAGTGGGGGGCGCTTAGGCGTACACTACGGGACGCCCTTGGGCGTGAACAGTAAGGAGCCTGGGTGACAAGGGTCTCGAGATATAGGCCAAAACGTGAACGCGGGTGCTCCTAGAATGTGTTTATAGAATATGGATACAATTAAAAGCTGTTGATGAGAGCTTTAGTACAGGGAAGTTTTCATACCTATTGGTGACTATGGTCTCGAAACATAGGCCAAAGCGTGGACCAGAGTAACACTAGGATGTGGTTTTACATTATGGGTATCAAATTGAAGCTGTTGATGTGTGCTTTAGTACAGAGTAATCTTTATACCCCTGGGTGACTAGGGTCTCGAGATATAGGCCAAAACCTGGACCCGGATACCCCTAGAATGTGTCTGTAATATGGATATCAAATGAAAGCTGTTGCTGAGAACTTTAAAGTAATTTTCATTGTGATATTCGATTTAGTCGCATCAACCTGGCAAAACTGATAAATATGCATGCGAAGCCGAAATAAACACAAGAATTAATAATACCCACATACTTATTTACATACGTCCTATTCGATTTGCCTGAAATTTTGTATATAAATTTGCCTATATTAGTATTTACGATCCTTTTTTTCCGGGAAGGAAGTAGACCAGAGACGGCAGGGACTGGGATTAAGACCAGGGCTAGGACTGAGACTCGGAGTGGTACTGGGACTCGGAATGGGACTGGAACAAAATACATACCACCCTCTGGGATTGGCAATAAGGGATGAAGAAGAATGGGAAAACTTCAGAGAAGAGAAAAGAGGGAAGGAGACATACAAAGAGATAGAAAGAGACGAAGATAGAGATAGATGAAGCGAAAAAGACGGAGGGAGGAGAGAATAAAAGGAATGAGAAAAAGTGAAGAGGGGGGAAGGGCAGGGCTAGACGGAAAAAGCTTATTAAAATGTATACAGATAGACCAAATTAAGGGAAGAACACCGTCTGACGGGTCTGCTAGTATAAATATATAAAATAAAAAATGAGGAAAGTGAAGATAAAAAAAAATATGTACATACATATATTATGTATTTATAACATTTTTGTAAGGTAATATTCTTCAAATAAAAAACGTGCATACTTAGTGACGAAAAAATGTAGCTTTGTGTTGTGCAGGCATGCTTAACGAACGAAACGATATCATTTCGTTACGATAATCAACGCTAATAAACGAAACGAAGTCACTTCGTTAACGTTAATTTGACGATCTTAACGTTAATAAACGAAACGAAGTGACTTCGGTTCGTTTATTAGCGTTGATTATCGTAACGAAATGATATCGTTTCGTTCGTTAAGCATGCCTGGTGTTGTGTGTAATTGTTTTTCGGTTTTATGGATAATCCACTATGAAAAAACACGTGATCGGAGTAGCGCGTGTATTGTACATTCGGGTGTACCAAAGAAAAAATGTTTATTTCTTTTCGCTTTCTTTTTAGAAAAATTAAAAAAATGTTTTGCTTTAGTTTTGTTCCATAAATCGGATGTTACTATTTAGTAACACCGGTTATGCATTAGGCTGTCCCATTTTTTGTTTTTTGTTTTTAGGATGTGTGATAAATTTTTTGTTAAAACCCCTGTTTTGTTTAAAAAGGGTTAATGCAATGTAATTGGTAGCGGATGAATTTTCTTTTACGTAACGCTAACTGCCATTGTAATATCCTTCTTTTCCATTCTTCCAAAAAAAATGTGTGAAAAATATTTGCAAAACAAAATGAACACTTTTCTGGTCAATCTAATATAATTGGCTATAATGTTTTGTGTGCAAAAACGTATTAGTCTGTGGAAAAAAAATTTTTTTTTGATGCCGGAATATTTTCCATGTGATTCATAAAAAATATTATCGAGTGATTGTATGGCTTCAGCTCGCGTTAGGTTACGGTATTGCGTACAAATAGTGTGAGAAAAATAAAAAAACAAACATGAAATTGCAAAATTTTTCCCAACACCAAAAAATTTTTTTTTGAAATTACGCATTTTATACCAAACAATCCGCTCTCAGTCTGGTAATTGTGCAGTTTATGGTACCCACCGAAATTTGGTCATTTTTTTCGAGTGAGGTATCATAATTTATGTCTTTATTAAGTTATCCGCGAAAACATGTTTCATTTGGCGCGTTTTGTTCGGGCACAATTACATTATTGTAGGCGCATGAATCAAATCAATTTCGATATTTGGTATATTAATGTAATTTGATACACACGCATTAATGAAGAAATACTTAACTTTTAATTTCACTTGTTTATTCTTATTTAGGAAAAGCAAATATCACAAAAACTTGCTTGTTTCTTTGTTGCAGTTAAACACATGAACACACACGAATACAGAGTAATTGGAGGTGAATAGTGATGCCACCTCAGCAACAATAGAAATTACTTTTGCTTTTCTCTAGTCGGAATAATGCAAGGTGGTAGCAGCTCGACATAAATTCAGATAAATACATATCCTTGCTCTATTATTTTGCATTTGTATATCTGATTTGTATATATTGAATTTGCAATTTAATATAAATATTTAGGGAGATAAGTTTTTAATTTATTGAAGCGAAGCGCCGAAGCCGAAAATCTATTGATTTAACTTAAAAACCTTACAGGCGAAAATTTATCTTTTATGATACGAAATGAAAAGAAGCACAGATTTTTTTCATTTTACGAATACGCCGCAGGCGAAAATGTGGAATAAAAAATCACGCAAATTTTTATATTTTATGAAACGAAATGAAAAGAAGCACAGAGGTTTGTTCGTTTAACAAAAAAGTGCCGCAGGCGAAAATTTGGAATAAAAAATCGTGCGATTTTTCATATTTTATGAAACGAAATGAAAATAAACACAGAGATTTTTTCATTTAATAAAAAAGCGCCGCAAGCGAAAATTTGGAATAAAAAATAGCGCGATTATTTATTCCAAATTTTCATATTTTATGAAACACGGAAGATTTTTCCATTTAGAGAATAGAAGAGAAGGGAGCAGAAGAGAAGAGAAGAAAAGAAAAGAAAAGAGAAGAGAAGAGGAGAGAATAGAAGAGAAGAGAGAAGAGAAGAGAAAAGAAGAGAAGGGGAGAGAAGAGGGGATGAGACGAGATGAGACCAGAGGAGAGAGGTGCAGTGAAGTGAAGAGAAAAGAAGAGAAGTGAAGAGAAGAGAAGAGTAGCGAAGCGAAGATAAGTTAAAAGCTTTAGTTAACGCAAAACGCAGCAGCGTATGTAGCCAATTAAAATGATGCCATATTTTATTACCAGCTGACAACCCTGTCATTATTTAGTACTAAGTAAATGGAAAAAATCGTTGAAATGAAAGAGACAGATATAAATTCATATCTTAGCTTAAATAGCTGTTAAATTTTTTTAAAATTAACGGCTTTTTAAAATAGCCGTTAAAAAGCTTTACTATTTTCGGTGAGTGTCAACGAAATTTTCTTGTGCGGTTCAAATATTAATAAAAACTCAACATGTGCGACAATTGTAGCCAAACTGTATGTAATTTTTTACGAATGAACGCGGAAGAACTAAAAAGTTTTCTTATTAATCACGGTGTCTTAAGTGCGGTGAGACTGTGCTCCACGTGCAATAATCAATGCGTTTTGTCGGGTAAGGATTTTATGTGCCGTAAAGTGAACACTGTAGTGAAAAATAAGAAAAAACTTAAAATGAAGTGTTCGTTTAAGCAGAGTATTTATACGAATACGTTCTTTTCCGGCTCCCATCTGAGTGTGGACCAAATCTGCCGCTTTGTGGTATATTTTATAACCATGCCTTACCCTAAAACCCAGTTCTTGGAAGAGACTATTGAGATCGCGCGTCATACGGTTTTACTCGGGAGGTGTTGATGAACTGGGCCATTAGCAAAAGCGATTCAGTGCTCGGTGGCGAGGGTAAGATATTCGAGGTAGATGAGGCGAAGATGGGACGCCGGAAATATAATCGCGGAAGGGTTATTGAGGGGCAATGGGGTTTCGGGGGAATCGAGCGCGACTCGAAAAAGATGTTTGTAGTACCGGTACCTGATCATTCGAGGGAGACTTTGCTCGATGTTATTAAGCAAAAAATCGCGCCAGGTACTACCATCTATACTGATTGCTGGAGGGCGTACGATCGCTTGGAGGAACATGGCTACATTCACGCTAATGTGAACCATAGCGAGAACTTTGTAGACCCCACGTCCGGAGCTCATACGCAAAAAAATGAGCGAAATTGGCGAGAGTTCCGGTCGAAAGTTCCGCGCTACCGAAGAGTGGAGGAACACTTTGAGGGCTATATTGCCGAGTTCCCCTTTCTGCGCAAATATAATAAAATGGGTGAGCTCATTCATCACATTTTCAAAGCCATTGGTTCGCTATATAACGCCGATAGCAACTAGAGAAAGAAAAACACGTGAGTTAACAAGCAAATATACATTCCAAATGTGAATATAAATATATTTAAATTTCATTATATTACAGCACATTTGCCTGAAACTCTATTTGATGTAGTATCGCGGTATACAAATATGTAAGTATATAAATATATAATAAAACAACAATCAATAATTTCTTAAATAATTTTGTACAGATTCCATTGCGCAATCGTCAGTGATAAGACATTGCGGGTGAAAATAGGCCTACAGGGGAACCGAACACCCAAAAAAATCGGTAACGCGCCCTTTATGCAACCTCCCGGGTGGTGTGAAATGGCATAGTGAATTTAGATAACTTGAGTAGAGAGGTTAATACAATCAATACAGTTCAAGTGACACCATCTTATAACTGTATAATTGTATATTGTTGCTCATGTGGCAACACTTTTTATTTACTGCATGTGTTTTACTGCAACTCCGTAGCGAGCGACAGGTTTTTTTTCAATGTTTATATTTTTAATAACCACTGAATTAATGAAATTTAACGAATCGTATTCATTAATTCGTGGTTATTATACCTATTGTATAAGCACAGTGGTAATCATAAACGAAGTGATTCGCGAACTTAAAATAACGTAATTGTGCCGGAACAAAACGCGCCCAATGAAACAGTTTTTCGCCGATAACTTTTAAAGGGGTAAAAAAAGTTAACCTCCGCTTCGGATTTGCAATCTAGACATAAATACGCGTCTTTTGATACCTCACTCGAGGACTTTGGTCCAAATTTCGGTGAGTACCACAAACTGCACTACTACCCTCAATCTTAATGTAATATTTCGAAAATTTAGACTTGATGTGGAAAAATTCCGGTGACCGGAACCAAAAAAAGTGTGCATTGTGATTTGGGCTAATATACATAACCATATTGTGTCTGTTTGTATAAATTTAACCGGCGTGTGCCTACCCAGCCGTAAAATCGTTCTGCATGGGAGTATGTAAAAAGCCTCTTAAAGGTGAAAACGTGTTTTTGTAACCAAGAAACACAAAATGTGAATATGCAATAGAATACCACCCCGTGATTTGTACAAACATACATATGTACATTAGGGCGGGTCGAAAAGAAAAAAATTCTCCGAATGGAATTTAGTAAAAAGTTCCGAAAAAACTCCTACACTCTATTAGATATGAATTGGTGTTCACATTAAGCTGGGTCGACTAAAATAAGACAACAAAATTTTCTACTTTTAGTTTTTTAAAGGGATTGATATATTTTCTTTTTGTTTTTCTTCTAATTGTGAGGCGTTGGTTTTGAGATGGTTGCTTTTGCCAGATTTTTATCTTCTGATTGTGAGACAAATGGTGGTAATAATACCAGTTTGACAAGTGGTGTTGTCACTTGGACCCTCTCTGTCCGAATGTCTACGACGCGTATCCGGTTGTCGGAACCAGGATGAACTTTGACCACTCGTCCCAGTCTCAACTCATTTGGCAGCAAATTGTCCTCTTTGATGACCACCATATCTCCTACCTTGATGTTTGATTTTGGATTTTTCCACTTTATCCTCTTTTGTAGCTCCGATAGGTATTCGGTTTTCCATCTTTGACAAAATTTTTGACGCAATGCCTTGAGTTTTTGCCATCGATTCACGATTGAAGCTGGGATTTCGTTGATTTCTAGCTCCGATGGAGCTAATAAATGACCGCCGACTAAAAAGTGACCTTGAGCCAGGGGTTCTAGATCCGAAGGTTCGTTGGAGGCCGGGCTTAGAGGACGCGAATTAAGGCAGGATTCGATTCTGCAAAGTAGCGTGTTGAACTCCTCGCAAGTAAATTTCGAGCTCAATGCGATCTTTTTAAAACGTGTTTTAAAGCTTTTCACACCGGTTTCACACAGGCCGCCAATATGCGGACCGCCAGCTGGTATGAAATGCCACGTTAATTCCTGATGTGCAAATTTTGAGAGAATTTGAATTCGGGAATCGGCGAGAAAAGCTTTAAACTCCGCCTTTAATGCGGGTGAAGCTCCGACGAAGTTGGTTCCATTATCTGAGTAGATATTCCTTGGGCATCCTCGTCTGGCTACGAATCGCGAAAACGCTGCTAAAAAAGATGAGGTGCTCAAATCGCTAGTGGCCTCTAAATGCATGGCCTTAGTAGAAAAACAAACAGACAGACGTAACCTTTTTTGGTACGACAGCCACGCCCACTAAAACTTTTTATGTCGAACGGCAATCAAAATCCACCCCAGTGTTAGTAAATACGCGCGAAAACGTTGTACGCTCTTGTGGTAAAATTCCCATGAGTTGACTTTGAACTTGCTTTTTGTAGATCGTACAGATCTTACAATTATGAATTATGGCTCTGACCATGGTTTTCACCTTTGGGATCCAGTACTGGGTTCAAATAATTCGCAGCATTAGTTGGTTTTCACCGTGGAGAGAAAATTCATGAACAAACTGGAGGAACAGACGCGACAACCTACAATTGTATGGTAGTATTATTGGGTGCTTTTCGCCATATGCCATATCGGTGGATGCTCCAAGCCGCCCCCCGTCCTAATGACTCCGGTTTCATCGAGAAATGGATTTAGGGAAAGTATTTCGCTCCTACACTCAAGCTGATTTTTGACTTTTAGTTTCGCTACTTCATTACGGTAATGTTTCTCCTGAGCAAGTGTAATTAAACAGATAGTCGTTGCAATTTTTTTTTGATTTTATCAAACTGTGATTTTAATAATGTAATATTTTAAAAAATCTGACGACGAAATCTAAGTTTAATGTAAAAAGTGCAATAGAATTCAAAGAAAGTGTTCACGACTCCTACATTTATGATGATAAACGCCTCGTATCGTTTGATGTTGTGTCACTATTCCCAACTATACCAACAGACCTGGCTATACAAACTATACTGACAAAGTGGAAAGACATAAAGGAACACACGGATATTCGAAAACACCTTTTTATGGAAATTGTGAAGTTTTGCATATCGGAAAATAGATATTTCAAGTATGAAGAAATAATTTATACGCAACTCAAAGGACTTCCGATGGGATCCCCAGCATCACCGATTGTTGCCGACATCATCATGGAAGAGATTTTGGAAACAGTGACAAACGCGAGACTACTTAGCAAATACGTAGATGATGTGTTTGCCATAGTTAAGGACGACGAGCTGGAGAAAACCTTGAAGGTGCTAAACTCATTCCACAGGGACATACAGTTTACGATGTAGCTGGAGTCGGCTAGTAGACTGCCGTTTCTAGACACATTAGTATGTAAAATAGACAATAACATAAAACTTGACTGGTATCAAAAGCCTACATCATCAGGAAGAATAATAAATTTTAAATCAAAACACCCAAGGAGTTTGATTATAAATACGGCGAAAAACTTCATTAGATGAGTATTAGATACGAGTGACACGGTTTTTAACTCCGAGAATAAAAAACGTATAACACACATACTAAAGATGAATGACTTCCCTCCTAACGCAATACAGAGGTTAATCAAGGAATACCCGAAATATAAATGCCGGAAGAACAGAGAGAACAAGACTACAAAATATAGATCTGTAGTATATATGCCAGGTTTTTCAGAAAGATTGCAGGGCTCAGACATCTATGACAAGGAGAATATAAGAATTGCACACAAACCATCGTGCACAACAAACATATTTTTTAATAACATGAAAAGCAATCTAACAAATTCAGACAAACATAATGTAATATATAAGAGTACATGTGCGAGAAATGAAAATAATAAATGTGGAAAAGAATATGTGGGTACAACAAAGAACAAATTAAAAACAAGAACAGCAGGACACAGATCTGATATTAAATGTAGATCATCCTGCAGCATTCATAAAACAGCACTTGCGGCCCACTGTTTAGAGAACGGACACCAACCAGATTTTAAAGCGGTGAGCATACTAGCGCAGGAGACAAATTATAGCAAAAGGTTTACGTTAGAATTGCTACATATAGAAAATACACCACGAAGCAAGAGACTCAACTACAAAACGGACACAGAAAATTGATCACATATTTATAGACACTTACTTGACTCACAAAAAAACAAAAACTTAGTTCTGAAATGCATGGCGAACTAACAAGTGTCGTGTATCGGACAAGATAATTAATGTATGTATGTAAGAAAAATTGTATCCCAATTGTATTCAGTTTTATATGTGAATATTTTTTTGTTATTGTTATAGCCCCTGAAGACGATCTCCGAAGGAGATTGAAATATATTGGGAAATATTTAAAAAAGTGTTTTATTACATTGGACCTTGAGCCGGCAAATATCACAGTTTGATAAAATCAGATAGTCGTTGCTTTAATTTCATCAGATTTGATGAAGTGAGATTCCTGGATAGGAGCTTTCTCTTTCAGGTGGGTCCTAAGAATGAATCTAAAAACGTATGACGGTACCCTCAAGGCGCGCGGTAGCTTGGAAAACCTGTTAAGAATGTCACTTCTGTTATCTGCGACTACTGCTGCATGTGCCTGTACTCGCTTTTCCTCTATGTTTGTTGTGAAATACGTTTCTTGAGGTAGCCAATTTCCTCTGTCTTCTTGGATCCAAGACGGTCCCTGCCACCATAGAGAGTTGCCGACCAAGTCCTGAGCTAATATGCCCCTGCTGGCTAAATCTTCTGGATTTGTACTTGAATCAACGTGGTACCATGATGAACTTCCCACTTTATCGATAATTTTGGTTATTTGATGAGATACAAAAGTGGACCAGGAGCATGAGGGTTTGCGTATCCAGGCCAGCACTATCGTCGAGTCAGTCCACAGATGGATATTGAGATGACCAAAATCCAGATTGCTGCAAATTGATTCGATGATTTCTGCCAATAATACCGCCCCGCAAAGTTCCAGTCGCGGAAGTGAAATGGTTTTAACTGGATCCACTCTTTTTTTTTGCCAAAAGCAGGTTGACAAGTACTTTGTCATCCTTCTCGACCCGCAAATAGACCGTTGCAGCGTAGGCTTTTTCGGAAGCATCGCAAAACCCATGAATTTCTACTTTTTCTGTCAGGGAATAGGAGACCCATCGGGTAGTTCGTAATTTCTCGAGTTCATTGTAAGTTCCGGTAAAATTTTTCCACCTCACCAATGTTAAGGGAGATACGGGTTCGTCCCACCCTGTATCCTCTAGCCATATATTTTGCATAATAATTTTCGCGACTATAATTGTGGGTGCCAGCCAACCTAACAGGTCAAAAAGTTTTGCGATAGTCGACAATATCGCTCTTTTTGTGAGACTTGTGTCTTCTTCCATTGGTTTGATAGTGAAACAGAATTTATCGGAATGTGCATTCCACCTAATTCCAAGCGCTTTCACGCTACTGGAATCCTCAAATTCTAGAAAATCTTCTCTCTAAAGATGAGGTTTTGGAATTCCTTTTAATATTTCGTTGTTATTCGAGGTCCATTTGCGCAATGGGAAACCAGCTGATTTTAAAACTGTAGATATCTCATCCCTAGCTTCAATCGCGGACTCAATGGAATGCCCCCTTGAAAGGACGTCGTCGACATACATATTTTTGCGTAAGATATTCGAGGCTATTGGATGAGAAACTTCTGAATCATCAGCTAGTTGGAGTAAAGTCCTTATTGCCATATAAGGAGCACAATTAATCCCGAAAGTTACCGTTTTGAGTACATTAAGATTGATTGGATCGTTTGAGCTTAAGCGGAAAACTATTCGTTGGTACTGGGTTTGCTTGGATTTGTCTGTACATCTTCTCAATAGCGCTATTGAAGACGTGTTTGAAAAGTCTCCAGCGAAGAATTAATATGGATCAATCAGACTGGAGTACAGGACCAGGGAAAGGAACGTCGTTCAGACTGGTACCATTTGAAGAACGTGAAGATGCGTTGAAAACTACTCTAACTTTCGTTGAGGTACTTTCCTCTTTAATAACGGCATGATTAGGCAGATAATAGTTGTCGACTGCATCGGCCGACTGAAGTATATTTATTTTTGATACATGCCCCATTGTCTCGATAATGACCCTATTGTATTCCTTTTGTAATTCGGGATCTTTCTTAAGTCGTGTCTCGTTTTTGTAAAATTGAGAGCACGCTATCCTTAATGAAGGTCCCAGGCTAATGTCCGCTGGGTTACTGTTTTGAAAGGAATTGAAACGATATATCTTCCATCAGAATTTCGTTGCGTTGTGCGTTTTTATGGCTCGTCACATATTTTCTCTTCGGCTGTAAGGGCTTTTGACTTGGGTATATCTTCACTTTCCGAAAAGGAGCTTAGCTCTTTGTTTAAAGCAATGTGACGGACTTATTCCCGCTGAGGTATGCCCAGTCCGTCCAGGGTTCCTATATTTGGTGGGGGAACCTATTCCGATGAAAATAAATAGACAAAGGAGTTCTGAAAACGTTATACAGTTTATTTAAAAAGGGATCGATATCCTTAAGAGCTACTCCTATTCTTTGTCCCTGTCTAAATAAGAGTAGCTGAGGTAGAACCCCTCTGCTAGCTCTCCGTCAGTTGGAGTAGAAACCTCCTACTGAATATAAAATAATTCACGAAATGAAGTAGAAACCTTCAGGTCGTGTTGGTCAGTGGTAGAAGCCCACTGACTCGTATGCCTATCTCCTAGCTTCTGATCTTACAAGTTAATTTGCCGCCCTTATATACCATTTTGTACGCCGGTGGACAGTTATTTCCTAAAAACAATTCATTGTAATAATTCCTTAGTTATAAAATTATGTAGGACTGCACGCAGGCAGTCAGTAATTTTACAATAACAATTATAAAAGCTGGAAATGCAAAAATCGAATTCTAGTTTAACGCTACTTTCGCTGTATTCTATTGGTACATACATACGCTTACATGCTAACATGCGTTTTCCCTCTTTCCATTATCATACATATGGTGGTACATCGGTATATATACATATATGCATATTTTCGATCATGTATGGCGATTCGCTATCCCGGCATTTCATATCCCAATTTTAGGGAGCCCTAATATACATAGCGAACAATGTGCCAAATCTCGTATGTACGCTTGTTGTATGCCTGCCGTGTTTTCCAGTCCTTGCTTTACCTACCGAATTCGATCATTTGTGTTTATGCGTATGTTCGCTGTCACTTGGTTTTGATGGTGCGTTGGCCTCGTTGGGGTGTCGTATGCTTGTACGTAAGTATGTAGAGAAAAGTCCCAATTAGTAGCAGCGCTTAGTTTGGCGACTTTTACTGCTGATCTTTGTTTATCCAAATTATGTATGTTGTATTTGTGGCTGAGTGCATTGGATGCGCAAAGGGTTGGTTGACCGGCATAATTTTATGTTTTTGTGCATTTCCATTTTCCTTCCAAATGTTTTAGTGTATGTTAGGGTGACCTATATTTGAAACTTATGTGGGCGAAAAATGTAAATGTTGTGCTTGCGTGCAAAAGTGCGCAAGTCTGGTTTATCCTTCAATTTAGTAAATAATAATTCAATATGCGACCGCATGTATTTGTTTTGACGTGTAATTCATAAAGGTATAATTCATGTCATAAAAATGTATAAATGTTAAATTCAGAGTTAAATTCAATTCTTGTATAACATGTATGTAAGAAAAAATAAAAAATAGGTATATGTTGTTAGGGTACAAAACCCTCGGTTTTGGGGTTCTCCCACTCCCCCCTCACCTACCGCAGCGAAGCTTACGGTCACCATGCAGGTGCGTGTGATCCGTACTCGGAAATAGTGTTCGCTCACACTGCCTTCGTCGTCGCTGTCGTCATGGTTGTCGTTGCTGCTGTTGATGCTACCACTGGCCTCGTTGGCCATCAGGCTCAATATGTCGCTGTTGTTGTCGTTGACCTCGCTGGCCATACGGTTTAATATTTCACTGTCGTCGTTGTGTTCGTTGCTGGCGTTTCGCTGCCCTTCCCGTCGGTGGTGTGTGTGATGCCAGCCTAAACTGTAAATGAGAAACTGGTGGATTTTCCTTAGGGTGTTCCCACCGTATAAGGTGGATTATTATTTTTTTTTTGGTGCGTAAAAACGTGGTATGTAATGAGCCTAGTTAAGGAGTACTTTTATGTGATTACGTAATTGTGGTTAGAGTTTACCGTGCTTTAGTGGTTGATTCGAAGTCCGGGTACTTCTTGAAATGAAATTTCTTAGTGTATGATTTGATACTGTTGCGGTTGGGCGTGTACGTTACTACCGATTTGATTCGAGTTGCAGTAGAATCTCACGTAATAATCCGTTATTCCGGAGCTGTCTCTGGGTGTGTGTTCATTTAGGGCTGCTATAGCAAACTGTCTTCCTAGGTGTAATCTTGCTACAGGTATCAGTCCTTTGGCGATTTGTACTTGGGTTCCTCGAGCGACCTGTACCTGATTTTCTGGAAATGTTCGTGCCTGATTCTCCGTATTGTTTTGCACTTGAGCGTCTTTATATACTATCAGTTGTTGGCTCGGACTTTGGTCCTCTTCGTGTTGTCTCTCGGCCTCTTCGCTGACTCGTGTGAGAGTACCACAGATGGCTACCTCGCTGTTCTCTCTCTGTTGTTGTACCTCGGGGATATTGTTTGTTGTTCGATTGGACTATGTTGACGGGATTTGATCTTCACTAGCGTTCTTCTTGTTACCCTGTTCATTCCTTTGCTTTATGGATTCATTATTGTCGGAGGCGTCTGTTGCGTGGTATGCTTTCAGCTCACTTAAGTGGGCTGTCCTCCACATTCCTCTGAAAACTTTGTCTAGCTCTACGATCACTGGTGATACAAAGTTCGTTACCCGGTGGGGTCCACTGTACCTGGGCGCTAGTTTGGCTGCAAAGTTATCCACCGCTTTTGACAGCTGATGCTCCTTTACCAGCACTAGGTCGCCTATAGCCGGTCGCCATTGCCTTCTTCTTAAATTATAATGCTTTGCTTGCTCTGCTGATGCTCGCTCTTGCTTCCGTCGTACCATCTCGAATATCTCCTTCATCTTCATTGATTTCTCGGCTGGATTAGCTACTCTCTCATCTGTACCGTATGTATGCTCGTCGTAAAGGCTATTGGGAATCCTTGGTTCTCTGCCTTGTACTACATACGCTGGACTGTACCCTGTCGATTCGCATACGCTTGTGTTTAATGCGAGTGTTATCTCTGGTATCAGCTCGTCCCATGTTCTCTGCTCATTCCCTGAAAACTGTGCTATCATCCTCTTGATGTTGCGGTTCGCTCTTTCTGTCGGATTCTCCTGCGGTGTGTATGGTGCTGTCAGCTGGTGTTTTACGCCAAGCTCCTCCAAATACTTCTCAAAACGTTTGCTCACGAACTGCGCTCCGTTGTCTGTGATTAATACCTTTGGAATGCCAAATCGTGCCAAAATTCTCTCTCTAAATCCTCGTACTACGCTTTCTGTTGTTGCCTTTCTAATTGCCATTATCTCCACCCATTTTGAAAATCTGTCAACGAAAACTAATGCCATTGTATTACCATGTTTTGAGCGTGGCATTGGACCAACAAAGTCTGCACACACTGTTGCCCACGGTTCTTCTGGAATTTTAGTTAACATCTTACCCGCGGCCTGTTGTTGACTAGGTTTGTATACCTGACATCCATGACATTGTTGTACGTACTTCCTTACGTCTCTGAACATTCCGGGCCAGTAATATCGTGTCGTCGCTCGTGCAATAGATTTTCGAACGCCCATGTGTCCTGCGCTTGGTGTGTCATGAATTTCCGCCAGCACTCTGCGTCTCTGTGGGATCGGTACACATAGCTTCCAGGGTACTGCGTCTTCACCATCAACTTGACTCTCTATTCTCCTGTAGAGCTTTACGTCCTCGATCACATAGTCTGGGAATTCTCCGGAGCCTTTCTTACCTCTGTAATCTTCGCTTTTAGCCACTTGCACTCGCGTTTGCCTTGCTCTACTGTCAACGTAGTTAGTTGCTCGTCCATCGGCTGTCTCGAAAGTGCATCTGCTACCACGTTTAGCTTTCCTTTCCGGTACTGTACGTCGAATGAGTATTGTTGTAGTTCTAGTGCCCATCTAGCAATCCGTCCCGTCGGACTGTCTATTGCGTTTAACCATTTTAGAGCTAGGTGGTCTGTGATTACCGTGAACGTGTATCCCTCTAGGTAGGGTCTCATCTTCCTTATCGCCCACACTATTGCCAAACATTCTTTCTCTGTCGGGGAATAATTTGTTTCTGCCTTGTTAAGTCGGCGACTCGCATAAGCAATCACTCGTTCTTCTCTGCCTGATCCTTGGGTGAGCACTGCTCCGAGGCCAAAATCGCTTGCATCCGTCTGTAGGCAAAACTTCTTCGAAAAATCTGGACAAGCTAGTACAGGTACTTGGGTGAGTGCGGCTTTTAATGCTTCGAATGCCGACTGCTGCTCTTCCGACCACTTCCACTTCCTTCCTTTCTTTAGCATTGACGTCAACGGGTGTGAAACTTGTGAAAAGTCTGAGACGAATCTCCTGTACCACGATACCACTCCTAGGAATCTCCGTAGTTCGCGTAAATTGTTTGGCGGTGTCAACTCGCTGATGGCTGCTATCTTGTCCGGGTCCATGTGAATGCCTTCCTCGCTAACGACATGACCTAGATACTTTAAACTTTTCTTAAAAAACTCACATTTTTCCGAGTTTATCTTAAGGTGTATCATGTGTTCTTCCAATGTTTTGCTCGTAATGATGATATCATCTAGATATGCGAATGCGTAAGGTTCCAACTCTGGTCCTATAACGTGATCGAGTGCCCTCTGGAAAGTTGCTGGGGCTGAGTGCAGACCGAACGGCATTACTTTCCATTGATATAGCCCACGTCCGGGTACAGTGAATGCGGTGTATTGTTTGCTGTTTTCTTCCATGGGGATTTGCCAATATCCGTTTTTTAAATCGAGGCTGCTGATAAACCGAGCACTTCTCAATCTATCCAGGATGTGTTGGATACGGGGTAACGGGTATGCGTCTGGTACTGACCTTGCGTTTAGTTGGCGGTAATCTACGCACAGTCTCCATTTACCATTTTTCTTCCTTGCCAAAACTATTGGTGCGCTGTGCGGGCTTCTAGAAGGTTCGATGCAACCTTTCTCGATAAGCTCATCGATTTCCTTATTAATAATCTCTTGCATCTTGGGATTCTTCGGGTAATATCTTTGTTTTATGGGGCGGTCGTCTTTCATCACTATCTTGTGCGTGGCCAAGTTGGATACACCTGACATTTCCTGGAACATCTGTAATTCTTTGTTGAGAAATTTACTCACCGACTCGTCTGTGTTCGCAACTTTTAGGCTGTTATCTTTGTGACTACTTTCATTTCTATTTTCGACCATTGTTGTACAAGTGACCGCATCCTCCTCCTGATTGTTTGTGTTCAAGGTTAGCGTTTGTTCTACACATCTCATCTCCATGTTCACCTTCGCTAGGTAATCCGTTCCAAGCACCACTTCGTCGACTAGTCCTGGTAGGATTAGCATTTCATTTTGCAGCACTTGGTTACTCATTCCCACTTCAATATCTACCGCTTCTATGATCGTCTTCGGTTTGCCATCTCTCAGTATCACTCGTGTTTCTATCGCCTTGAATATACCTGTCTTCAGCCTTCTTGCCATTGTTCCACTCACAAAGCTTCGCGTCGCCCCTGTATCGATTGCTGCTACTACCTCTTCGCCATTCACCGTAATATTCGCCAAGATCCGGCCCTTTGTATGTCTTAACGTGTTTAGTTTTCCCGAGGTTGCGTTTGGGGAGACCCCACTCCTCGGTGCCAATGAGGTCTCTGGCCGTTTCCCTGCGTTCGTCTACAACAATTTCGTGTGAGTGTGCCTACTTTTCCGCATGTCCAGCAGAATTCGATGCGAGCGCTACGGCAACCGTATGCGACATGGCCGCCTCCTCCGCATCGTCTGCACGCCGTGTTTGTATCGATGTATCTTGGTGCCGGGTCTGATTTCTGGGATGGTTGTTTCTCTGTCTGCTGTTACCGCTCCTCTGCCTGTATATATTGGTAACGTTCTTCTGGGCGCCTTGGTATAAATGGTCTTGCCGTTGGTCGCATCGGATCTCTGTCAGGGGTAATATTTTCATAATCCTCTACCAAACTTACCAATTTCTCCAGGCTGCTGATCTCGCCTCTTTTTACATACAGCTGGATTTCTCTGCGGGAGTTCCTGTATATGCGGTTTAGCTTTTTGTCTTCGGTGTAGGCGGCATGTCGCATCAGCCCTTGTAGTGCTAGCACATAATCCTTGAACTTCTCTCCTGGTCTTTGCATGCGTGCCCGTATCTCGTCGTCCAACTGTTCAAAATATCTGGAGCTGAGGAAAAATTTTAGGAAATCTTTCTTGAATGAGTCCCACTCTTTCCAACTCCGGTTGTTATTTCGGTACCAAACCAACGCTTTGTCTTTGAGTAACTCCGGCAATGCTCTTGGTTACGAGTTGACGTTTATTTCGTATCCTTCTGCCAGTTCTTCCACGCGTTCTATGAACCCTAGAGGATCCTTGCCCCCGTCGTATTTCAAGCCCCATTTTCTTACCCGATCCATAGTGGTTGCGTATGTGCCTGGTTGTTGCATCGTATATCGTTGTTTTGACTTTATTTCCGTATGTCGCTGTTACCTTCCTTTGAATATCCTTTATGTAAAGCCTTGTTTATTTCCTTGATCTTTCTTAAGTCTGCTTGGGTGCCATATGTGTTTTTATTTATAAGCCTGCTCGGTCGCCATATGTGATTTTATTTATAAGCCTGCTCGGGCGCCATATGTGACGGACTTATTCCCGCTGAGGTATGCCCAGTCCGTCCAGGGTTCCTATATTTGGTGGGGGAACCTATTCCGATGAAAATAAATAGACAAAGGAGTTCTGAAAACGTTATAAAGTTTATTTAAAAAGGGATCGATATCCTTAAGAGCTACTCCTATTCTTTGTCCCTGTCTAAATAAGAGTAGCTGAGGTAGAACCCCTCTGCTAGCCCTCCGTCAGTTGGAGTAGAAACCTCCTACTGAATATAAAATAATTCACGAAACGAAGTAGAAACCTTCAGGTCGTGTTGGTCAGTGGTAGAAGCCCACTGACTCGTATGCCTATCTCCTAGCTTCTGATCTTACAAGTTAATTTGCCGCCCTTATATACCATTTTGTACGCCGGTGGACAGTTATTTCCTAAAAACAATTCATTGTAATAATTCCTTAGTTATAAAATTATATAGGACTGCACGCAGGCAGTCAGTAATTTTACAATAACAATTATAAAAGCTGGAAATGCAAAAATCGAATTCTAGTTTAACGCTACTTTCGCTGTATTCTATTGGTACATACATACGCTTACATGCTAACATGCGTTTTCCCTCTTTCCATTATCATACATATGGTGGTACATCGGTATATATACATATATGCATATTTTCGATCATGTATGGCGATTCACTATCCCGGCATTTCATATCCCAATTTTAGGGAGCCCTAATATACATAGCGAACAATGTGCCAAATCTCGTACGTACGCTTGTTGTATGCCTGCCGTGTTTTCCAGTCTTTGCTTTACCTACCGAATTCGATCATTTGTGTTTATGCGTATGTTCGCTGTCACTTGGTTTTGATGGTGCGTTTGCCTTGTTTGATGCTTTCGGCTTCTGCTTAGCACGTGCGTTGGGGTGTCGTATGCATGTACGTAAGCATGTAGAGAAAAGTCCCAATTAGTAGCAGCGCTTAGTTTGGCGACTTTTACTGCTGATCTTTGTTTATCCAAATTATGTATGTTGTATTTGTGGCTGAGTGCATTGGATGCGCAAAGGGTTGGTTGACCGGCATAATTTTATGTTTTTGTGCATTTCCATTTTCCTTCCAAATGTTTTAGTGTATGTTAGGGTGACCTATATTTGAAACTTATGTGGGCGAAAAATGTAAATGTTGTGCTTGCGTGCAAAAGTGCGCAAGTCTGGTTTATCCTTCAATTTAGTAAATAATAATTCAATATGCGACCGCATGTATTTGTTTTGACGTGTAATTCATAAAGGTATAATTCATGTCATAAAAATGTATAAATGTTAAATTCAGAGTTAAATTCAATTCTTGTATAACATGTATGTAAGAAAAAATGAAAAATAGGTATATGTTGTGAGGGTACTAAACCCTCGGTTTTGGGGTCCTCACAGCAACTTCATTGAAGAATGATACCTTATTGTAGTTGGTTGGGTTGACGGCTTCGGCACGACCCGTTAGTATCCAACCGAACACTGTCTCTAGGGCCAAGAGAGTATTATGAATGTTCTTCTTAATACCGCTCAAGATGATTTGCGCGTAAATGTCTCCACCCAAAACAAGATCGACTGGCTCATTTACGAAGAATCTTTTGTCCGCTAGTACAAGATCGGGAAATGCTTGTTGAGTGAGTACAATGACATCGCATGTAGGTAGGTTGCCAGTTATCTGTGGCAAAACTAACACAACAGCGTCGATTGAAATTAGAGGGTCAACTGGTCAACGCAATTGCATGGCACATGCCTCTTTAACCTGCGCTGAAACTGTGTTATTGATGCCCGAAACTTGGGCATACATTTTCCTACTTGGCAGGTTAATTCTTCGCCTGAGTCTTTCTGTAATGAAAGAGCACTCAGATCCCGAATCTATGAGAGCTCTAGCCGAACAATTAGTGCCATTATGATAAATGGATACACGGGCTGTTAATAGTAAAACGTCTTTACTCGTGTTAGCGAAATTCGATTTTACTTTAACCGTTGTAGCCGATTTCTTCTTCCTTTTAGACTCATTACGCATTTGAGCTGATTTGGACGGAGCAGTTAAATCCTCATTAGAATCTGTGGCCACCGGCGAAGTATCATTTGTGGCCTTGGTCGTCTGTAAATGCAGAAGGGTATTGTGCCTTGATTGACAGATGCTGCAGTTGGAGCCACTAGTTCACTTCGACACCGAATGCCCCGGTGAGAGACAATTCACGCAACATCGGTTGCTTTTGAGAAATGAAATTCTGTCGCTTATTGTTAATTTTTTGAATTTGTCGCAGGAATACATTCTGTGCCTAGATGTTTGACACATTGTGCACCCGTTTTTAGCGACACCCGCTTGAAAAGTCCCAAGCTTTTTATGCGTGGGTTCAGAGGACTCCTTATTGCCTTGTACCATTGAGGGTTTTTCGGGCTTTATTCCTCTTAAACCCGAAACTGATTCTAAGGTTTGGAACCTATGTGATAGGAATCGGTCCATATCAGCCCACTCGGAAGTCTCTGTTTTATTCTCCACTGACTGTTCCCAAAGTGACAGGGTAACATCAGGTAACTTTGTCGAACGGAGATATGTTATAATGGGGTTCCAGTTTGATATGTCAATTTTGTGACTCACTAATGAGGATATACAATTATTTATATCCCGTTGTAATCTCTTTATGGATGTACCGCATTCAGTTTCGACTGTTTGCAGGTTAAAGAAAATCTTCAACTGGGTATTGGCAAGGATTCTTTTATTTTCATATCGTTCGCAGAGATTTTTCCAGGCTACTTCAAAGCCTTCGTTTGTCAAGTCGCACTTCTTGACAATTTCCTTGACCTCCACTTGAGTCTTTTGATTCAAGTAATTAAGTTTTTGTTTTGGAGTAAGTCCCTTATTAAGAACATAATTGGCTGTGAACATGTCACGAAATCTTGGGCATGATAAATAATCTCCTTTGAATACATCTGTATCACAGGGTGGGAGATGTAGGTTGCATGGATTGCTTAAAATTTCCTTTTCCTTCTCTAGCTTTTCTAGCCCTTCTGAGAGTTCATTAATTTTTGACATGCACCTCACATAGACTGAATAGGCTGACTTGTTTTTCTTTTCAAATATGGCTAAATCTTTTGCCGGGAGGTCATCTGCAGCTATTATTTCATCAAAAGCCTCTGTGGCTTTGTCCCACTTCGACCTCAATGTCTCCTGCTGAATTTTCAGCGAAAATTTGGAGTGGTCGCTTGTGGGGATGCTGAGGAATTCGACCTCGAATTCAATGACAATGTCAGCTAGTCGATTGCGTGTGTCCATATTGGATGAAAAAGGGTATAACTACTCTAAAGAAACGTTTGAATCTTGCACGGGACTTGGTATATAACTCCAGAAAAAAGCACAGAGACAGAATCTGTTTTCTGGTAACCCAAAAATATCAAGCACAAAAAATTATGACCACAGAATTTTCCGAGTAAATAAATCTCCACAAAATTTATTGTTAAACGCAAGTCTTTATAATTTATTAACAGACTACGAAAAAGTGATTTTTATTTCAAATAATGCATTTAGTGTACTACCAGAGTGATTTTGTTTTTTTTCTTTTGTTTGATTTTGTGCAAACGAAATTTGAAATAGGCAAAAATGAACAATGTGAGGTTATAGTCATTGTGCAGTGTTCTCGTTGGTGTGAAAGTTAACCCACGAGAAGTGCAAGTAACGAAAAAATGTATATGCTCCTCCAATCCTCTAAAGGGAATATGTGCAACTTTTGGTTTAACTTTCTCAACACTGATTTGTATAGATATGTGCGCTCGGTGCACTGAAGACCATTGTGCCATGTCAAATATCTTTTACCACTGGTGGGGAGTAATATTCGATGGTCAGAAGGGCTATCTATACAAATTGACACTCACAAACTTTAATTTGGTTGTTATTTTAATTTTATTACTGCACAGGTTAAACAAATCACTCGCGATACACTTTGTTAAATTAACAATTATAATAATATATGTGCGCACTGAATTTTCAAACCACTTACTTTTTTATACTCAGTTGAGCAGAGCCCACAGAGTATAATAACTTTGATTGAATAACGGTTGGTTGTACAGGTATAAAGGAATCGAGATAGATATAGACTTCCATATATCAAAATCATCAGTATCGAAAAAAAATTTATCGTTAACACGATAACTTGAGTAAATTTTGAGGTATCTTGATGAAATTTGGTATGTAGGTTCCTGGGCACTCGTCTCAAATCGCTATTTAAAATGAACGATATCGGACTATAACTACGCCCACTTTTTCGATATCGAAAATTTCGGAAAATCGAAAAAGTGCGATAATTCATTACCAAATACGGATAAAGCGATGAAACTTGGTAGGTGAGTTGAACTTATGACGCAGAATGGAAAATTAGTAAAATTTTGGACAATGGGCGTGGCACCACTCACTTTTAAAAGAAGGTAATTTAGAAGTTTTTCAAGCTGTAATTTGGCAGTCGTTGAAGATATCATGATGAAATTTGGCAGGAACGTTACTCCTATTACTATATGTATGCTTAATAAAAATTAGCAAAATCGTAGAACGACCACGCCCACTTTAAAAAAAAATTTTTTTAAGTCAAGTTTAAAAAAAAAACTTATTTCTTTACAGTATATAAGTAAATTATGTCAACATTCAACTCCAGTAATGATATGGTGCAACAAAATACAAAAATAAAAGAAAATTTCAAAATTGGCGTGGTTCCGCCCTTTTTCATTTAATTTAAGTCGAAAAAAATTTACCAATCCTTGTGAAATTTGGTAGGGGCTTAGATTCTAGGACGGTAACATTTTTCTGTGAAAAAGGCCGAAATCGCTTGAAGCCACGCCCAGTTTTATACACAGACGAAGGTCTGTCCTTCCGCTCGGCCGCTAATACGATGACTTGAGCAAAAATCGATATATCTTTACTAAACTCAGTTCACGTACTTATCTGAACTGACTTTGTATTGGTATAAAAAATGGCCGAAATCCGACTATGACCACGCCCACTTTTTCGATATCAAAAATTACGAATAATGAAAAAATGCCATAATTCTATACCAAATACGAACAAGTAAGGAAGGCTAAGTTCGGGGGTAACCGAACATTACATACTCAGTTGAGAGCTATGGAGACAAAATAAGGGAAAATCACCATGTAGGAAAATGAACCTAGGGTAACCCTGGGATGTGTTTGTATGACATGTGTATCAAATGGAAGGTATTAAAGAGTATTTTAAGATGGAGTGGGCCATAGTTCTATAGGTTGACGCCATTTAGGGATGCCATAAACGTAGACCAGGGCTGACTCTAGAATTTGTTTGTACGATATGGGTGTCAAATGAAAGGTGTTAATGAGTATTTTAAAAGGGAGTGGGCCTTAGTTCTATAGGTGGACGCCTTTTCGAGGTATCGCCATAAAGGTGGACTACGGGTGACCCTAGAATTTGTTTGTACGATATGGGTATCAAATGAAAGGTGTTAATGAGTATTTTAAAAGGGCGTGGATCTTATATCTATAGGTTCTATAGGTGGATGACTCTAGAATTTGTTTGTACGATATGGGTATAAAATGAAAGGTGTCTAGCTGGGTGTGGTTAATGCACAATCTAAAATTTACCTTCCTTTTTACTGTGGGATGTAGCTGTTGTGGCTGCGGTTGCTGCGTTGATGATGGTGGTTGGTGTTGGTGATGATGCGGTTGTAGATGGTGGCACCGGCTGAATCTGGTGGCCTTTTGATGGTGATGGTGGTGTTTGTGCTGGACACGGCGGTGCTCACGGCACTAGTAGCTTGTTCCACTTTATGGAGATATTTCCAATTTATAATTATTATTTGTCTATCTCCAACAGACAACAAAAAAACACGTTTTCTCAACTTTAACGATACTTCTTTCTTTTAATATAAAAGGGTTTAAACTTTAAAGAAACTTCTTCTTCAATAAAAAAGGGCTTTTACAATAATATTTGGCGTCACACGCGTGATGGTAAAAATTCTCGAAAGGTTTATTACTTTTTATAAAAGGTAAAATTCACAAAGTTATTGTCACCCGGATTGAGAATATTTCGAAAGTATAATAAAATAATGAAATGTCAAGCCAATAATAAATATATGTATGTGTGTACATAGTCACATCTGTCACCCATTGTTGGCGTTGCCAGAGAGGTGAAATACGCTTGCGTGTTAGCGTACAACACAAACATTTCAAATACTTAAATTTAATAAAAAATATGTACGTAATGTAGGATATTACGTATTTGTACGTGCAAATAATTCAGAATGCGTGCTTATACGTAAAAGGTACATATGCAAATAAATTCAATATTCAAGTTTTCTAAGACTAATTTCTATTAAATAGAAGGGTTGGCTGTTGGCGACTACGACAGTCGCTCAAACATCGTCCCCGTCCTAGGCGCGTTCAGCGGCTAGAGCCTCTTGCAGCTCTTGAAGAGTCCGTAACGCATCTCACACGAGGATTTGGGACACTTTTCCTCTAGCGTTGGCGGTCTGCAGCCCTTGTGCGGTGCATCGAATGGTGCGTCGTGCGATGCTGAGTGCTGCTGAGGGAATGTTGTTTCCCGGGCGAGAACGGGGTTGCCCGGCGGCGGCAGGGGGTGCCGGTACGGCGGATCTGCCAGGCCGGGGTGCCTGGATGGCGCGTTGGCCGCTTGGAGTAGCGTCCCGCCGATGGAGTAGAGAGTGATATCGCGCTCCACAGATCCGGCATCTGTCGTATGAGCTGCACTCGCTGGTTATGTGAGATAATGCCAAGAAATTCAGTCAAAACTTATAGGCTCGTGCAAGCATCCATCTCTGGGGTGGCTTCATCTTTTTAAATATTACGCAATTCCGAAGGGCGTGCTGACGGGTGCATATGCGGCACCGTCGGTAGTCCGTTATTAGCGTCGAGCTGCGTGATTCATTGGCGCGGTTGGGAGCAACGATCTCCGACCGCACTGGCCTTCGTGACGACGATCGATGTGCACGATCCACAGCGATCTGTAATTACAGTTGTAAAAGTATTTTAGTGGAGAGAAATACTGATACAGGGGATTTCAGCTGGCATTATGTTGCGCTTGACAAGTGGTCGTGCGAGGGTGCCGGTTTGAGTACGAACGTCAACAACACGTATATGGCGGTCAGGTCCTGGATGTATTTTTTCAATACGTCCAAGGCGCCATTCAGTCGGGGGAAGTGAGTCGTCATGAATGCAGATACACTCACCGACCTTGGTTCGAGTTGTGGATTTTGCCACTTCTGCCTTTTCTGGAGATCCTTTAGGTAGTCTTCCTTCCACCTTTTGCTGAATTGATGATGTAAGCTTCTTACCCTGTCCCATCGGTTTATAAGAGAGAAATCCGCGTGATCCACTTCAGGGATAGCGGGCAGGGGGCCACCTCTAATAAAGTGGCCGGGGGTCAGCGCGGTAAACTCGATGGGATCTTGGGATAAAGGTGAGATAGGACGAGAGTTCAACACGGCGTCTATTCTTACCAAGAGGGTGGTAAATTCTTCAAATTTGAACTTGTGGGCTCCTCCTGAATTTCCAATTGATGCCCTGGGGAGATTATTTTGTGATTAATTCTTGAGAGGCAGTTTTCATGAAGTCAACGAACTCCTTTTCGGTCGCTCTTTTAGCTCCAATAAACGTTTTGCCGTTGTCACTCATCATTGTGGCAGGATATCCACGACGTCCGACGAATCGAGCAAATGCTGCGAGAAAGGCATTGGTTGTTAAGTCCGAGCACAGCTCAAGGTGGACAGCTTTTGTCACGAAACAGACAAAAACGGACACGTAGCCTTTCAGTAAGGTGTGAGACCTTAGCAAGGAGGCTTTTATTTGAAAAGGCTCAGCAAAGTCGACACCGGTAGTGGTAAAAGACGGAGCGTATGTTCATCGTTCCGGGGGCAAGGCCGCCACGATTTGCGATCGCATTTGCTGCTTGTGGAGGGTACAAGTTTTGCACTGATGTATGCATCTCTTTATGAGGGGTTTGAGTCGTGGAATATAGAGATCCTGTCTGAGGCATTGCTGCATTAGACGTAATTCGGCGTGGAGGAGAAGTTCGTGGAGATACTGTATATAGAGGACAGCGAATCTAGATTTTTCTGTGATAATAACGGGATGTTTTTCATTGTAAGTCAACGTCGAATGAACTAATCTACCATGAACCCTGAGGAGGCCGTTTTCATCGAGGTATGGGTTGAGGGTTAGTAGAGAGCTTCTTTTATCAATTGGTTTTGCATTTTCCAAGCATGCTCTTTCGCGAGGAAAATATCGGGTTTGCGTTAAGGTCACAAGTTTATTTTTCGTTTTGCGGAGATGTAAGAGTGTAAGCGGGTTTAATGCATCGAAGTCGGTCCTTGAGATTATTAGTAAACCTGAAGTCATATGCCATGACCCTGAGGGCGCGAGGAAAAGAGGAAAATCGATCCAATACATCGGGGTAATCTTCGGCTGAGTGTAGTGCTTCGACTCGGCGCATTTCAGGCGGGTTGATGCTGCGGGTAGATGGTTTTGGCCAGGCTTCGGGGGGCTAGGTCAGCCACGCGGGGCCATTCCACCACAGCGAAGAATTTGCCAAGTCCATGGGTTTGCATCTTCTAGTGCCCATGTCTGCTGCATTGCCGCGACTGCCTACATGCTTCCAGGAGGCGCTTCCGACGAAATCCATAATTTCAGCTGTTCGATTGGATACGAAAGTTTCCCAAGCGTGGGGAGGCTTTTCGAGCCATGCTAACACAATTTCCGAGTCAGACCACATGTAAAGATTTTTAAGAGAGAGCTCGAGATGGGATTGTACGACGGCGATTAGTCAGGCAAGGAGTAGAGCTGCACATAGTTCTAGTCTTGGAAGACTGGTAGTGCGAAGAGGGGCAACCTTGCCTTTAGCGACCAGAAGGTGGGACGACGTGGTGACACCGTGGGTTGTTCGCAGATATATAGTGGTGCAATATGCCTTTTCTGACGCATCGCAGAAACCATGTAGTTCAACCTGCTGGTTCGGGATGTAGTCAACCCATCGAGATATCTTTATGTCTGAGATGTTGGGTAAATTTTTTGCGAGCTGTGTCCATTTAATGAAGCGGAGGGGCTTCACTGGTTCGTCCCAGCCAGTTCCGTCTATCCATAGCTCTTGGAGTAAAATCTTGACCTGAATCATAATCGGCGTAAGCCACCCTGCGGGGTCAAAAGTGGGGGGCACAGTTAACACCAAATGTGACTGCTTTCAGACGATAGTCTTTTATGCGGTCGCTCGGAGATGAGCGAAAGACGATCCTCTGATAGTCTCTGTCGTCTTCATGCATTATGATTTGACGATACATTTTTTCTACGTCGCCGTTAAAAACAAACTGGTATGTCCGCCACTTGAGAATCAGAAGCATCAGATCGGGTTGGAGGGTAGGGCTGGTATAAAGAACGTCGTTGAGCGCACGTCCAGATGCCGACTTCTTTGAGGCGTTAAACACGACCCGCACCTTTGATGTCTTTTTCTCGGGTTTGACAACTGCGTGATGAGGAAGATAAAATGAGAGGCATTTTCCTCCGTCAAATTTTTCATAGGAGCCGGTTTCCTCCATATGATCGAGGGTGAGTTATTCTTCTAGGACACTATCATATTGAGTCTTTAGATCCCCTTTCTTCTGGAAACTTCTCTCCATTCCAAGAAACTGGCTTAGAGCTGAAGACCGAGACTCTATGACTCTGAGAAGCTGGGTTTAAACGGCAACCTTACGATGTAACGACCGTTACCATCGCGTGAGGTTGTGGCTGCGTAGAAATTCTCGCAAAACTCGTCTTCTGGGATTATTTGGGGTTTGGTGGGAACTTCCTCCAATTCCCAGAATTTTCGCAATAGAGAGTTAAGATCTTCGTTCGTCACTTCTGACACTTGCATGCAGAAAGCGTTGACCATCACAGGGACTCTACCGCTCAGAATCCATCCAAAAATTGTTTTCTGCGCTAGAAGATGGGGGGAAAGTTTCTCAACGCCATTTTGGATGATTTGCGGTATTACATCACTGCCTAGGACGAGATATATTTGCGAGGGGGAGTGACAGTTCCAGTCTGCGAGGTTAAGGTGTGCCCATTTTGCTTGAAGCTCGCTAGTGAGCTTAAGAGTGGGGAGCATTTTTGTTAGCCGGGGTAATACTATTGCCTCTACACTTATCCTGGTTTTAAAATCGGGGGATACCAAAGTCAAAGAGCACAATTTGTTTGAGGTCTGAACTACCTTGCCGCCCATCCCTGATATTTCAAATCTAGAGGGTTTGAATGGGAGTTTGAGTCTATCTTGGGCTCTGGTAGAGATAAAGGTTCGTTCAGATCCCTGATTTACAAGAGCTCTGAGTTTGAAAATTTCTCCTTTATGCTCTACGGGTACGATAGCCGAGCGTAAAATTATTTCACAATCGTTTTCGGAATAAAAAGATTGGACTTGGCTTTTCTGCGAGCATGAAGGGCTTTCATCCAGGGCATTGGCTTGATCGGGAGTATTACCGGGTGAGACTGTGGAATTCGTGGTCGTGGCTTGTGAGGATGTCTTTTGCAATCGTGAGGGTTGTCTTTTCGGCACTTGAGATGTGTCTTCGTGAAAAACTGAGTTGTGCCGATCTTGACATTGATTGCAAGTTTGAGTACTGGAACAGTCTTTCAATATGTGTGACTGAGAGAGGCAATTGAAACACATATTGTTTGCTCTCACAAACCTTCTGCAATCAGAGGTCGACAGCTTCTTAAATTTGAAGCAACTTATAAGGGATGAGATGAGGTTTTACACATAGCGCACTTGTACATTGTCCGCTGCTCTGTCACATGAGACTTGGTGTGGGAGGTCGATCTATTTTGAAAGGGATGCGACTGCTGGGGTTTGAATGATGGCCTAGTTTAGGGATGCTTTAAATTTATTTGGTCGCCATTGATCGACTCGCTCTACGACTTCATATCGAGTGGTGAGGAACTGGTCCATTTGGGACCAGTTAGGAAGTTCTCTTCTTGAGGTCAGAGACTGCTCTCATAAAGTGACTGTATTTTATGGGAGTTTAGAGGTCACGAGATAAATAAGTATGGGGTCCCAGTTATCTGTGGAGACTTGTTGCGTGGCGAGAATTTGAAGGCAATTATTTACCGAAGATTGCAACCTTTGTATATCCTCACTGTTTTCGGTAGTGATGGTTTTTAAGTTCATCAGGGCCCGTATTTGGTTGTCTACGAGAACTCGTCTGTTCTCGTATCGGGACTTTAGGGCTTCCCACGCTAAGGCAAAGTTGTTATCAGTCAAGGGAAATTGGTTGACTATTTGAGCTGCCTTCCCTTGGGTTTTGTATGTGAGGTGATACAATTTTTGCGCTTGGGAGAGTTTCAGGTGGTTAATATAAACGGCTGTGAACATATCACGAAATGAGGGCCATTTTTCATAACCACCATAAAATATTTCGGTATCGCAGGGAGGGATTTTTAGCGAAATACCGGTTTTGTCGGATGGACCTGGTGTGACGGTAGGGGGCGCGGGGGCATTTGCTTGATTAAGCAATTGAAGCTGGTCTTCGATCTGGGCTTTTGTGTCTTCATACGCTATGAGACAGGACCTGTATTTGCTATTAGCAGATGTTGGAAAATCTTCGGGAAGGTCCTGATCTGGGGCTTCGATAATTTTATCTAAAGCGTGCTGGACTCTATTCCAGAATTTTTCTATGTTTGAGTTTTTTATGTTAAGTGAGGACTCAGTGTTGTCTTGGAGCGACGTCGACCTAAACCGAGCACAATATTCCATAAAATTGTCCGTTTCGGATGTAAATTTTTTGGGCAGACGAGATTTTAAATCTTTTAACTCCTTGTTTTTGGAGCCACTTTTTTTGGTTTCATCGTCACTCATTTTTGAGCTTTGTTTTATGACGCTTAGAGTTCAGAATTAATAAAATTTAACTAAGAGAGAGAAAAAACTCTTTTTTTGTTTTGAATAGAGAGTATTTGCTTTTAACTATGTGAGGGAGTTACGTTTAAATATTCACGTTAAATAGCGAGATAGAGTAATTTTCAAAATCAAAAAAAAATTTTTGAATTAAATTTTATTTGAGGGGTTTGAATTTGTGTAAAACCCAATAGAGAGAGGTTTTCAAAGTAAAGAGGTTTTAATTAATTTGAAACTTGAGGGTATGTCGAGACAAAGTTGACCACTGTGCCGCGGTGCACTGTATTTAATGTATTTAATGTGTATATATGCGTGAGGGTTAAATATACGTGGGAAAAATACAAATATATATATGTAAATATGAGTAATTATTTTTTAAGATTTTCACTATCGATATTTTTTGTGGACTGTATGTAGAGGAATACAGAGTGAAAATAATATATATTCGGGTGGTTTTTAGATGTACAAGAGAGAATATATCTATTTGTTTTTTTTTTTCACGCTAATGTACGCACCGAACCACTCTTGTACCACTGTATGAGTATACTTTACCGCTTATGTCGATTTGTGTAATTATAATTATATATAATTGCAACGCAAGAATAACTTGTTTTTTCTCTTCAATATTTGTTAAAATGGGGACAAATCAGACGATTGCAGAGGTTTTGCAATATACTTAATTGCCGACTAGAGATATTTTAATTTAAAATGAGAAAATTTTAAACTATTTAGAGATTTGTCGCATTAAAATATAAGGGGTGATTTTAGCAAGTGTGCCCACTGTAGCTAACTACTGAGTTTTTCTTACTTTGCTTTGCACATATACCGTACTGAGTTTTGCAATATGGGGTTATTGCTTTATATATATATATATATATATATATATATATATGTATATATACGAAATGGTATGTGCAAGTTTTGGCGGGAAATTGAGAAAATTTGGCGGGAAATGAGGCTTACTGGCGGGAATCACCAATCGTCGAGAGTCAAATTTTTCTTTAATTTTCTCGTTTATGTTCTTTGTCGCACTAGGAAGTGGGTATTAAATTTGATTTAATACTCACAGTTTTTTGGCAAGGCCTATTTGATGTGTCTTAGGAGCACTTTTGGTCGCTGGCTGCTTAATGGCGACGAAGGACCACTGTCTAGGGGGGTGTGGTTAATGCACAATCTAAAATTTACCTTCCTTTTTACTGTGGGATGTAGCTGTTGTGGCTGCGGCTGCTGCGTTGATGATGGTGGTTGGTGTTGGCGATGATGCGGTTGTAGATTGTGGCACCGGCTGAATCTGGTGGCGTTTTGATGATGATGGTGGTGTTTGTGCTGGACACGGCGGTGCTCAAGGCACTAGTAGCTTGTTCCACTTTATGGGGATATTTCCAATTTATAATTATTATTTGTCTATCTCCAATAGACAACAAAAAAACACGTTTTCTCAACTTTAACGAAACTTCTTTCTTTTAATATAAAAGGGTTTAAACTTTAAAGAAATTCTTTCTTCAATAAAAAAGGGCTTTTACAATAATATTTGGCGTCACACGCGTGATGGTAAAAATTCTCGAAAGGTTTATTACTTTTTATAAAAGGTAAAATTCACAAAGTTATTGTCACACCGGGATGGAGAATATTTCGAAAGTATAATAAAATAATGAAATGTCAAACCAATAATAAATATATGTTAATATTCAAGTTTTCTAAGACTAATTTCTATTAAATAGAAGGGTTGGCTGTTGGTGACTACGACAGTCGCTCAAACAAAATGTGTTAATGAGTATTTTAAAAGGGAGTGGGCCTTAGTTCTATAGGTGGACGCCTTTTCGAGATATCCATAAAGGTGGACCACGGGTGACTCTAGAATTTGTTTGTACGATATGGGTATCAAATGAAAGGTGTTAATGAGTATTTTAAAAGGGAGCGGGCTTTAGTTCTATAGGTGGACGCCTTTTCGAGATATCGCCATAAGGGTGGACCACGGGTGACTCTAGAATTTGTTTGTATGATATGGGTATCAAATGAAAGGTGTTAATGAGAATTTTAAAAGGGCGTGGACCTTAGTTCTATAGGTTCTATAGGTGGGCGACTATAGAATTTATATGTACGATATGGATATCAAATGAAAGGTGTTAATGAGTATTTTAAAAGGGAGTGGACCATAGTTCTATAGGTGGACGGCTTTGCGAGATATCGCCATAAAGGTGGACCACGGGTGACTCTAGAATTTGTGTGTACGATATGGGTATCAAATGAAAGGTGTTTTAATGAGTATTTTAAAAGTGTTGAAGACATGATCCGATTTTCGGATTAAGTCCGCCCCTCCGTCTGGCAACACCCGGCCAGTGCGGCCAAACACCATCATGGCAGCTCAGCTGTGTCTGCTGCCGCGCTCACTCTCATTTTTCATTTTTATCTAATCTACCGAATCGCCCACACCCATCGATCGTGCCCGCATAGCATCGCCCGGTTCATTTTTGTATTAACGCCCGCCCGCCGTCGCGCAATTATTGCATTTCTAATTTTGTTTGAAATATTTTAAATGAATTAATATTTTATTTTGTTATTTAAAAGTTTTAAATAAAACACATAGGACTCAAACCTGTGAGCCCTCCTTTCCTTAATAAAGCGCCTAGTGCAGTGATTTTTATACATGGTCCTTCGAGCCGGATAAAGTTTCACCAGCGACCAACAACAAATACGAAAAAAAGTAAAAGTAATTAAAAAACAAATTTTTTATACAAAAATTAAAAACTATTTTATATAAATAACAAACAAAACGTAATACGTGCTCGGTACGGCAAATAAAAAAAAATTTTATAGAGTTTAACAAAAAATCAGTGCACTTACATGAATACATAAAGAAATTAAACATACCAAGTAAGAAATATCGAAAAATTAAACAAATTGATACACATACATATGTGCACTAAAACAAAACATTAAGGTGGGAAAAATTTTTAGTGAGAAATCAAAAAAAAAAGCAAAAAATACATGAATAAAGTGAACATTTAGTTGAGGAAAAATAAATAAATAAATTTTATGTAATTTTTTACAAAAAAAAACCGAAAATTTTTAGAAAAAATTGGAAAAAATTTAAAATTTGAGAAAATATATATATACATAAATTTGAAAAAACAAATAAAAAATATTCAAGGTTCGAATCGAGCTCAAGGCCAGAACAATAATTTTTTCTAATGATAATTATTGTTATTTTTTAATTTTTCTAAATTTGAAAAATTGTATTTTGTTTTTGGAATAGTAAGTAGAAAATTTTTCAGACAACCTGCCATAGCTGCGCAGATAGATCCATTTCGAAGGGTGCTAAATCCTTCATCATCAGTACGCTTTAGGCATGCTGCGCTAACCATTTAGCTATACAGCGGTGGTTTGTTTGACGGGCAAATTTGCTACTTCTATTCCTTTTTACCAACTATATTTATTCAGTGTTGCGCCATCTGGTGCAAATCACTGATAATGCTGGATTTTTGTTTATTGTCAATTACTTTGTTTGACATTCCCAAGTGCTCATGGTTTATTAACAATTGTTTTTGTTTTTATCGGCCTATTGATAAATCATTCAAGGTTCGAATCGAGCTCAAGGCCAGAACAATAATTTTTTCTAATGATAATTATTGTTATTTTTTAATTTTTCTAAATTTGAAAAATTGTATTTTGTTTTTGGAATAGTAAGTAGAAAATTTTTCAGACAACCTGCCATAGCTGCGCAGATAGATCCATTTCGAAGGGTGCTAAATCCTTCATCATCAGTACGCTTTAGGCATGCTGCGCTAACCATTTAGCTATACAGCGGTGGTTTGTTTGACTGGGAAATTTGATACTTCTATTCCTTTTTACCAACTATATTTATTCAGTGTTGCGCCATCTGGTGCAAATCACTGATAATGCTGGATTTTTGTTTATTGTCAATTACTTTGTTTGACATTCCCTAATGCTCATGGTTTATTAACAATTGTTTTTGTTTTTATCGGCCTATTGATAAATCATTCAAGGTTCGAATCGAGCTCAAGGCCAGAACAATAATTTTTTTCTAATTATAATTATTGTTATTTTTTAATTTTTCTAAATTTGAAAAATTGTATTTTGTTTTTGGAATAGTAAGTAGAAAATTTTTCAGACAACCTGCCATAGCTGCGCAGATAGATCCATTTCGAAGGGTGCTAAATCCTTCATCATCAGTACGCTTTAGGCATGCTGCGCTAACCATTTAGCTATACAGCGGTGGTTTGTTTGACTGGCAAATTTGCTACTTCTATTCCTTTTTACCAACTATATTTATTCAGTGTTGCGCCATCTGGTGCAAATCACTGATAATGCTGGATTTTTGTTTATTGTCAATTACTTTGTTTGACATTCCCAAGTGCTCATGGTTTATTAACAATTGTTTTTGTTTTAATCGGCCTATTGATAAATCATTCAAAGTTCGAATCGAGCTCAATGCCAGAACAATAATTTTTTTCTAATGATAATTATTGTTATTTTTTAATTTTTCTAAATTTGAAAAATTGTATTTTGTTTTTGGAATAGTAAGTAGAAAATTTTTCAGACAACCTGCCATAGCTGCGCAGATAGATCCATTTCGAAGGGTGCTAAATCCTTCATCATCAGTACGCTTTAGGCATGCTGCGCTAACCATTTAGCTATACAGCGGTGGTTTGTTTGACTGGCAAATTTGCTACTTCTATTCCTTTTTACCAACTATATTTATTCAGTGTTGCGCCATCTGGTGCAAATCACTGATAATGCTGGATTTTTGTTTATTGTCAATTACTTTGTTTGACATTCCCAAGTGCTCATGGTTTATTAACAATTGTTTTTGTTTTTATCGGCCTATTGATAAATCATTCAAGGTTCGAATCGAGCTCAAGGCCAGAACAATAATTTTTTTCTAATGATAATTATTGTTATTTTTTAATTTTTCTAAATTTGAAAAATTGTATTTTGTTTTTGGAATAGTAAGTAGAAAATTTTTCAGACAACCTGCCAATAGCTGCGCAGATAGATACATTTCGAAGGGTGCTAAATCCTTCATCATCAGTACGCTTTAGGCATGCTGCGCTAACCATTTAGCTATACAGCGGTGGTTTGTTTGACTGGCAAATTTGCTACTTCTATTCCTTTTTACCAACTATATTTATTCAGTGTTACGCCATCTGGTGCAAATCACTGATAATGCTGGATTTTTGTTTATTGTCAATTACTTTGTTTGACATTACCAAGTGCTCATGGTTTATTAACAATTGTTTTTGTTTTTATCGGCCTATTGATAAATCATTCAAGGTTCGAATCGAGCTCAAGGCCAGAACAATAATTTTTTTCTAATGATAATTATTGTTATTTTTTAATTTTTCTAAATTTGAAAAATTGTATTTTGTTTTTGGAATAGTAAGTAGAAAATTTTTCAGACAACCTGCCATAGCTGCGCAGATAGATCCATTTCGAAGGGTGCTAAATCCTTCATCATCAGTACGCTTTAGGCATGCTGCGCTAACCATTTAGCTATACAGCGGTGGTTTGTTTGACTGGCAAATTTGCTACTTCTATTCCTTTTTACCAACTATATTTATTCAGTGTTGCGCCATCTGGTGCAAATCACTGATAATGCTGGATTTTTGTTTATTGTCAATTACTTTGTTTGACATTCCCAAGTGCTCATGGTTTATTAACAATTGTTTTTGTTTTTATCGGCCTATTCAAGGTTCGAATCGAGCTCAAGGCCAGAACAATAATTTTTTTCTAATGATAATTATTGTTATCTTTTAATTTTTCTAAATTTGAAAAATTGTATTTTGTTTTTGGAATAGTAAGTAGAAAATTTTTCAGACAACCTGCCATAGCTGCGCAGATAGATCCATTTCGAAGGGTGCTAAATCCTTCATCATCAGTACGCTTTAGGCATGCTGCGCTAACCATTTAGCTATACAGCGGTGGTTTGTTTGACTGGCAAATTTGCTACTTCTATTCCTTTTTACCAACTATATTTATTCAGTGTTGCGCCATCTGGTGCAAATCACTGATAATGCTGGATTTTTGTTTATTGTCAATTACTTTGTTTGACATTACCAAGTGCTCATGGTTTATTAACAATTGTTTTTGTTTTTATCGGCCTATTGATAAATCATTCAAGGTTCGAATCGAGCTCAAGGCCAGAACAATAATTTTTTTCTAATGATAATTATTGTTATTTTTTAATTTTTCTAAATTTGAAAAACTGTATTTTGTTTTTGGAATAGTAAGTAGAAAATTTTTCAGACAACCTGCCATAGCTGCGCAGATAGATCTATTTCGAAGGGTGCTAAATCCTTCATCATCAGTACGCTTTAGGCATGCTGCGCTAACCATTTAGCTATACAGCGGTGGTTTGTTTGACTGGCAAATTTGCTACTTCTATTCCTTTTTACCAACTATATTTATTCAGTGTTGCGCCATCTGGTGCAAATCACTGATAATGCTGGATTTTTGTTTATTGTCAATTACTTTGTTTGACATTCCCAAGTGCTCATGGTTTATTAACAATTGTTTTTGTTTTTATCGGCCTATTGATAAATCATTCAAGGTTCGAATCGAGCTCAAGGCCAGAACAATAATTTTTTTCTAATGATAATTATTGTTATTTTTTAATTTTTCTAAATTTGAAAAATTGTATTTGGTTTTTGGAATAGTAAGTAGAAAATTTTTCAGACAACCTGCCATAGCTGCGCAGATAGATCCATTTCGAAGGGTGCTAAATCCTTCATCATCAGTACGCTTAAGGCATGCTGCGCTAACCATTTAGCTATACAGCGGTGGTTTGTTTGACTGGCAAATTTGCTACTTCTATTCCTTTTTACCAACTATATTTATTCAGTGTTGCGCCATCTGGTGCAAATCACTGATAATGCTGGATTTTTGTTTATTGTCAATTACTTTGTTTGACATTCCCAAGTGCTCATGGTTTATTAACAATTGTTTTTGTTTTTATCGGCCTATTGATAAATCATTCAAGGTTCGAATCGAGCTCAAGGCCAGAACAATAATTTTTTTCTAATGATAATTATTGTTATTTTTTAATTTTTCTAAATTTGAAAAATTGTATTTTGTTTTTGGAATAGTAAGTAGACAATTTTTCAGACAACCTGCCAATAGCTGCGCAGATAGATCCATTTCGAAGGGTGCTAAATCCTTCATCATCAGTACGCTTTAGGCATGCTGCGCTAACCATTTAGTTATACAGCGGTGGTTTGTTTGACTGGCAAATTTGCTACTTCTATTCCTTTTTACCAACTATATTTATTCAGTGTTGCGCCATCTGGTGCAAATCACTGATAATGCTGGATTTTTGTTTATTGTCAATTACTTTGTTTGACATTCCCAAGTGCTCATGGTTTATTAACAATTGTTTTTGTTTTTATCGGCCTATTGATAAATCATTCAAGGTTCGAATCGAGCTCAAGGCCAGAGCAATAATTTTTTTCTAATGATAATTATTGTAATTTTTTAATTTTTCTAAATTTGAAAAATTGTATTTTGTTTTTGGAATAGTAAGTAGAAAATTTTTCAGACAACCTGCCATAGCTGCGCAGATAGATCCATTTCGAAGGGTGCTAAATCCTTCATCATCAGTACGCTTTAGGCATGCTGCGCTAACCATTTAGCTATACAGCGGTGGTTTGTTTGACTGGCAAATTTGCTACTTCTATTCCTTTTTACCAACTATATTTATTCAGTGTTGCGCCATCTGGTGCAAATCACTGATAATGCTGGATTTTTGTTTATCGTCAATTACTTTGTTTGACATTCCCAATTGCTCATGGTTTATTAACAATTGTTTTTGTTTTTATCGGCCTATTGATAAATCATTCAAGGTTCGAATCGAGCTCAAGGCCAGAACAATAATTTTTTTCTAATGATAATTATTGTTATTTTTTAATTTTTCTAAATTTGAAAAATTGTATTTTGTTTTTGGAATAGTAAGTAGAAAATTTTTCAGACAACCTGCCATAGCTGTGCAGATAGATCCATTTCGAAGGGTGCTAAATCCTTCATCATCAGTACGCTTTAGGCATGCTGCGCTAACCATTTAGCTATACAGCGGTGGTTTTTTTTTTTGACTGGCAAATTTGCTACTTCTATTCCTTTTTACCAACTATATTTATTCAGTGTTGCGCCATCTGGTGCAAATCACTGATAATGCTGGATTTTTGTTTATCGTCAATTACTTTGTTTGACATTCCCAAGTGCTCATGGTTTATTAACAATTGTTTTTGTTTTTATCGGCCTATTGATAAATCATTCAAGGTTCGAATCGAGCTCAAGGCCAGACCAATAATTTTTTTCTAATGATAATTATTGTTATTTTTTAATTTTTCTAAATTTGAAAAATTGTATTTTGTTTTTGGAATAGTAAGTAGACAATTTTTCAGACAACCTGCCAATAGCTGCGCAGATAGATCCATTTCGAAGGGTGCTAAATCCTTCATCATCAGTACGCTTTAGGCATGCTGCGCTAACCATTTAGCTATACAGCGGTGGTTTGTTTGACTGGCAAATTTGCTACTTCTATTCCTTTTTACCAACTATATTTATTCAGTGTTGCGCCATCTGGTGCAAATCACTGATAATGCTGGATTTTTGTTTATTGTCAATTACTTTGTTTGACATTCCCAAGTGCTCATGGTTTATTAACAATTGTTTTTGTTTTTATCGGCCTATTGATAAATCATTCAAGGTTCGAATCGAGCTCAAGGCCAGAACAATAATTTTTTTCTAATGATAATTATTGTTATTTTTTAATTTTTCTAAATTTGAAAAATTGTATTTTGTTTTTGGAATAGTAAGTAGAAAATTTTTCAGACAACCTGCCAATAGCTGCGCAGATAGATACATTTCGAAGGGTGCTAAATCCTTCATCATCAGTACGCTTTAGGCATGCTGCGCTATCCATTTAGCTATACAGCGGTGGTTTGTTTGACTGGCAAATTTGCTACTTCTATTCCTTTTTACCAACTATATTTATTCAGTGTTACGCCATCTGGTGCAAATCACTGATAATGCTGGATTTTTGTTTATTGTCCATTACTTTGTTTGACATTACCAAGTGCTCATGGTTTATTAACAATTGTTTTTGTTTTTATCGGCCTATTGATAAATCATTCAAGGTTCGAATCGAGCTCAAGGCCAGAACAATAATTTTTTTCTAATGATAATTATTGTTATTTTTTAATTTTTCTAAATTTGAAAAATTGTATTTTGTTTTTGGAATAGTAAGTAGAAAATTTTTCAGACAACCTGCCATAGCTGCGCAGATAGATCCATTTCGAAGGGTGCTAAATCCTTCATCATCAGTACGCTTTAGGCATGCTGCGCTAACCATTTAGCTATACAGCGGTGGTTTGTTTGACTGGCAAATTTGCTACTTCTATTCCTTTTTACCAACTATATTTATTCAGTGTTGCGCCATCTGGTGCAAATCACTGATAATGCTGGATTTTTGTTTATTGTCAATTACTTTGTTTGACATTCCCAAGTGCTCATGGTTTATTAACAATTGTTTTTGTTTTTATCGGCCTATTCAAGGTTCGAATCGAGCTCAAGGCCAGAACAATAATTTTTTTCTAATGATAATTATTGTTATCTTTTAATTTTTCTAAATTTGAAAAATTGTATTTTGTTTTTGGAATAGTAAGTAGAAAATTTTTCAGACAACCTGCCATAGCTGCGCAGATAGATCCATTTCGAAGGGTGCTAAATCCTTCATCATCAATACGCTTTAGGCATGCTGCGCTAACCATTTAGCTATACAGCGGTGGTTTGTTTGACTGGCAAATTTGCTACTTCTATTCCTTTTTACCAACTATATTTATTCAGTGTTGCGTCATCTGGTGCAAATCACTGATAATGCTGGATTTTTGTTTATTGTCAATTACTTTGTTTGACATTACCAAGTGCTCATGGTTTATTAACAATTGTTTTTGTTTTTATCGGCCTATTGATAAATCATTCAAGGTTCGAATCGAGCTCAAGGCCAGAACAATAATTTTTTTCTAATGATAATTATTGTTATTTTTTAATTTTTCTAAATTTGAAAAACTGTATTTTGTTTTTGGAATAGTAAGTAGAAAATTTTTCAGACAACCTGCCATAGCTGCGCAGATAGAACTATTTCGAAGGGTGCTAAATCCTTCATCATCAGTACGCTTTAGGCATGCTGCGCTAACCATTTAGCTATACAGCGGTGGTTTGTTTGACTGGCAAATTTGCTACTTCTATTCCTTTTTACCAACTATATTTATTCAGTGTTGCGCCATCTGGTGCAAATCACTGATAATGCTGGATTTTTGTTTATTGTCAATTACTTTGTTTGACATTCCCAAGTGCTCATGGTTTATTAACAATTGTTTTTGTTTTTATCGGCCTATTGATAAATCATTCAAGGTTCGAATCGAGCTCAAGGCCAGAACAATAATTTTTTTCTAATGATAATTATTGTTATTTTTTAATTTTTCTAAATTTGAAAAATTGTATTTTGTTTTTGGAATAGTAAGTAGAAAATTTTTCAGACAACCTGCCATAGCTGCGCAGATAGATCCATTTCGAAGGGTGCTAAATCCTTCATCATCAGTACGCTTAAGGCATGCTGCGCTAACCATTTAGCTATACAGCGGTGGTTTGTTTGACTGGCAAATTTGCTACTTCTATTCCTTTTTACCAACTATATTTATTCAGTGTTGCGCCATCTGGTGCAAATCACTGATAATGCTGGATTTTTGTTTATTGTCAATTACTTTGTTTGACATTCCCAAGTGCTCATGGTTTATTAACAATTGTTTTTGTTTTTATCGGCCTATTGATAAATCATTCAAGGTTCGAATCGAGCTCAAGGCCAGAACAATAATTTTTTTCTAATGATAATTATTGTTATTTTTTAATTTTTCTAAATTTGAAAAATTGTATTTTGTTTTTGGAATAGTAAGTAGACAATTTTTCAGACAACCTGCCAATAGCTGCGCAGATAGATCCATTTCGAAGGGTGCTAAATCCTTCATCATCAGTACGCTTTAGGCATGCTGCGCTAACCATTTAGCTATACAGCGGTGGTTTGTTTGACTGGCAAATTTGCTACTTCTATTCCTTTTTACCAACTATATTTATTCAGTGTTGCGCCATCTGGTGCAAATCACTGATAATGCTGGATTTTTGTTTATTGTCAATTACTTTGTTTGACATTCCCAAGTGCTCATGGTTTATTAACAATTGTTTTTGTTTTTATCGGCCTATTGATAAATCATTCAAGGTTCGAATCGAGCTCAAGGCCAGAACAATAATTTTTTTCTAATGATAATTATTGTTATTTTTTAATTTTTCTAAATTTGAAAAATTGTATTTTGTTTTTGGAATAGTAAGTAGAAAATTTTTCAGACAACCTGCCAATAGCTGCGCAGATAGATACATTTCGAAGGGTGCTAAATCCTTCATCATCAGTACGCTTTAGGCATGCTGCGCTATCCATTTAGCTATACAGCGGTGGTTTGTTTGACTGGCAAATTTGCTACTTCTATTCCTTTTTACCAACTATATTTATTCAGTGTTACGCCATCTGGTGCAAATCACTGATAATGCTGGATTTTTGTTTATTGTCAATTACTTTGTTTGACATTACCAAGTGCTCATGGTTTATTAACAATTGTTTTTGTTTTTATCGGCCTATTGATAAATCATTCAAGGTTCGAATCGAGCTCAAGGCCAGAACAATAATTTTTTTCTAATGATAATTATTGTTATTTTTTAATTTTTCTAAATTTGAAAAATTGTATTTTGTTTTTGGAATAGTAAGTAGAAAATTTTTCAGACAACCTGCCATAGCTGCGCAGATAGATCCATTTCGAAGGGTGCTAAATCCTTCATCATCAGTACGCTTTAGGCATGCTGCGCTAACCATTTAGCTATACAGCGGTGGTTTGTTTGACTGGCAAATTTGCTACTTCTATTCCTTTTTACCAACTATATTTATTCAGTGTTGCGCCATCTGGTGCAAATCACTGATAATGCTGGATTTTTGTTTATTGTCAATTACTTTGTTTGACATTCCCAAGTGCTCATGGTTTATTAACAATTGTTTTTGTTTTTATCGGCCTATTCAAGGTTCGAATCGAGCTCAAGGCCAGAACAATAATTTTTTTCTAATGATAATTATTGTTATCTTTTAATTTTTCTAAATTTGAAAAATTGTATTTTGTTTTTGGAATAGTAAGTAGAAAATTTTTCAGACAACCTGCCATAGCTGCGCAGATAGATCCATTTCGAAGGGTGCTAAATCCTTCATCATCAATACGCTTTAGGCATGCTGCGCTAACCATTTAGCTATACAGCGGTGGTTTGTTTGACTGGCAAATTTGCTACTTCTATTCCTTTTTACCAACTATATTTATTCAGTGTTGCGTCATCTGGTGCAAATCACTGATAATGCTGGATTTTTGTTTATTGTCAATTACTTTGTTTGACATTACCAAGTGCTCATGGTTTATTAACAATTGTTTTTGTTTTTATCGGCCTATTGATAAATCATTCAAGGTTCGAATCGAGCTCAAGGCCAGAACAATAATTTTTTTCTAATGATAATTATTGTTATTTTTTAATTTTTCTAAATTTGAAAAACTGTATTTTGTTTTTGGAATAGTAAGTAGAAAATTTTTCAGACAACCTGCCATAGCTGCGCAGATAGAACTATTTCGAAGGGTGCTAAATCCTTCATCATCAGTACGCTTTAGGCATGCTGCGCTAACCATTTAGCTATACAGCGGTGGTTTGTTTGACTGGCAAATTTGCTACTTCTATTCCTTTTTACCAACTATATTTATTCAGTGTTGCGCCATCTGGTGCAAATCACTGATAATGCTGGATTTTTGTTTATTGTCAATTACTTTGTTTGACATTCCCAAGTGCTCATGGTTTATTAACAATTGTTTTTGTTTTTATCGGCCTATTGATAAATCATTCAAGGTTCGAATCGAGCTCAAGGCCAGAACAATAATTTTTTTCTAATGATAATTATTGTTATTTTTTAATTTTTCTAAATTTGAAAAATTGTATTTTGTTTTTGGAATAGTAAGTAGAAAATTTTTCAGACAACCTGCCATAGCTGCGCAGATAGATCCATTTCGAAGGGTGCTAAATCCTTCATCATCAGTACGCTTAAGGCATGCTGCGCTAACCATTTAGCTATACAGCGGTGGTTTGTTTGACTGGCAAATTTGCTACTTCTATTCCTTTTTACCAACTATATTTATTCAGTGTTGCGCCATCTGGTGCAAATCACTGATAATGCTGGATTTTTGTTTATTGTCAATTACTTTGTTTGACATTCCCAAGTGCTCATGGTTTATTAACAATTGTTTTTGTTTTTATCGGCCTATTGATAAATCATTCAAGGTTCGAATCGAGCTCAAGGCCAGAACAATAATTTTTTTCTAATGATAATTATTGTTATTTTTTAATTTTTCTAAATTTGAAAAATTGTATTTTGTTTTTGGAATAGTAAGTAGACAATTTTTCAGACAACCTGCCAATAGCTGCGCAGATAGATCCATTTCGAAGGGTGCTAAATCCTTCATCATCAGTACGCTTTAGGCATGCTGCGCTAACCATTTAGCTATACAGCGGTGGTTTGTTTGACTGGCAAATTTGCTACTTCTATTCCTTTTTACCAACTATATTTATTCAGTGTTGCGCCATCTGGTGCAAATCACTGATAATGCTGGATTTTTGTTTATTGTCAATTACTTTGTTTGACATTCCCAAGTGCTCATGGTTTATTAACAATTGTTTTTGTTTTTATCGGCCTATTGATAAATCATTCAAGGTTCGAATCGAGCTCAAGGCCAGAGCAATAATTTTTTTCTAATGATAATTATTGTAATTTTTTAATTTTTCTAAATTTGAAAAATTGTATTTTGTTTTTGGAATAGTAAGTAGAAAATTTTTCAGACAACCTGCCATAGCTGCGCAGATAGATCCATTTCGAAGGGTGCTAAATCCTTCATCATCAGTACGCTTTAGGCATGCTGCGCTAACCATTTAGCTATACAGCGGTGGTTTGTTTGACTGGCAAATTTGCTACTTCTATTCCTTTTTACCAACTATATTTATTCAGTGTTGCGCCATCTGGTGCAAATCACTGATAATGCTGGATTTTTGTTTATCGTCAATTACTTTGTTTGACATTCCCAAGTGCTCATGGTTTATTAACAATTGTTTTTGTTTTTATCGGCCTATTGATAAATCATTCAAGGTTCGAATCGAGCTCAAGGCCAGAACAATAATTTTTTTCTAATGATAATTATTGTTATTTTTTAATTTTTCTAAATTTGAAAAATTGTATTTTGTTTTTGGAATAGTAAGTAGAAAATTTTTCAGACAACCTGCCATAGCTGCGCAGATAGATCCATTTCGAAGGGTGCTAAATCCTTCATCATCAGTACGCTTTAGGCATGCTGCGCTAACCATTTAGCTATACAGCGGTGGTTTTTTTTTTGACTGGCAAATTTGCTACTTGTATTCCTTTTTACCAACTATATTTATTCAGTGTTGCGCCATCTGGTGCAAATCACTGATAATGCTGGATTTTTGTTTATCGTCAATTACTTTGTTTGACATTCCCAAGTGCTCATGGTTTATTAACAATTGTTTTTGTTTTTATCGGCCTATTGATAAATCATTCAAGGTTCGAATCGAGCTCAAGGCCAGAACAATAATTTTTTTCTAATGATAATTATTGTTATTTTTTAATTTTTCTAAATTTGAAAAATTGTATTTTGTTTTTGGAATAGTAAGTAGAAAATTTTTCAGACAACCTGCCATAGCTGCGCAGATAGATCCATTTCGAAGGGTGCTAAATCCTTCATCATCAGTACGCTTTAGGCATGCTGCGCTAACCATTTAGCTATACAGCGGTGGTTTGTTTGACTGGCAAATTTGCTACTTCTATTCCTTTTTACCAACTATATTTATTCAGTGTTGCGCCATCTGGTGCAAATCACTGATAATGCTGGATTTTTGTTTATTGTCAATTACTTTGTTTGTCATTCCCAAGTGCTCATGGTTTATTAACAATTGTTTTTGTTTTTATCGGCCTATTGATAAATCATTCAAGGTTCGAATCGAGCTCAAGGCCAGAACAATAATTTTTTTCTAATGATAATTATTGTTATTTTTTAATTTTTCTAAATTTGAAAAATTGTATTTTGTTTTTGGAATAGTAAGTAGAAAATTTTTCAGACAACCTGCCATAGCTGCGCAGATATATCCATTTCGAAGGGTGCTAAATCCTTCATCATCAGTACGCTTTAGGCATGCTGCGCTAACCATTTAGCTATACAGCGGCGGTTTGTTTGACTGGCAAATTTGCAACTTCTATTCCTTTTTACCAAATATATTTATTCAGTGTTGCGCCATCTGGTGCAAATCACTGATAATGCTGGATTTTTGTTTATTGTCAATTACTTTGTTTGACATTCCCAAGTGCTCATGGTTTATTAACAATTGTTTTTGTTTTTATCGGCCTATTGATAAATCATTCAAGGTTCGAATCGAGCTCAAGGCCAGAACAATAATTTTTTTCTAATGATAATTATTGTTATTTTTTAATTTTTCTAAATTTGAAAAATTGTATTTTGTTTTTGGAATAGTAAGTAGAAAATTTTTCAGACAACCTGCAATAGCTGCGCAGATAGATCCATTTCGAAGGCTGCTAAATCCTTCATCATCAGTACGCTTTAGGCATGCTGCGCTAACCATTTAGCTATACAGCGGTGGTTTGTTTGACTGGCAAATTTGCTACTTCTATTCCTTTTTACCAACTATATTTATTCAGTGTTGCGCCATCTGGTGCAAATCACTGATAATGCTGGATTTTTGTTTATTGTCAATTACTTTGTTTGACATTCCCAAGTGCTCATGGTTTATTAACAATTGTTTTTGTTTTTATCGGGCTATTGATAAATCATTCAAGGTTCGAATCGAGCTCAAGGCCAGAACAATAATAAGCTAAATGGTTAGCGCAGCATGCCTAAAGCGTACTGATGATGAAGGATTTAGCACCCTTCGAAATGGATCTATCTGCGCAGCTATGGCAGGTTGTCTGAAAAATTTTCTACTTACTATTCCAAAAACAAAATACAATTTTTCAAATTTAGAAAAATTAAAAAATAACAATAATTATCATTAGAAAAAAATTATTGTTCTGGCCTTGAGCTCGATTCGAACCTTGAATGATTTATCAATAGGCCGATAAAAACAAAAACAATTGCAAATAAAAAATAAAAATCTGGGAAAAAATATATAGCCAAATATACAACATACAAAACAAAAGAAAAAGTTTTGAAGAAAAAAAGGAAAAAGTTTTGAAAAAACATAAGATTTATTTACAAAAAAAGCAAAGAATATTAAGGTTTGTGGAAAGAAAGTGGGTGAAGAAAGGAAAGAAAAGTTTAAACCAAATAAAAATTTATATAATCGTTTGAAAGAAAAAACAAGAGAAAGAATACAATTTTTAAATAAAACTAAAGTTGAAGAAAATAAAAATTAGTTTGTTTGGAAAAAAAAAAATTTTTTTAAACACATCAACACTACAATATTAACATTAACTACACCAACAAGGAGGAGCACAATACAAAGGAGGCTAAAAGACAGCACAAAAACTCACAAGTAACACACAGTTCACATAGAAAAAATGTCTGAGTAAGTACTCTCGGTACCCATTATATATCCATATATATATTCCCTCCGTCAAAAGTACGGACCCGAAAGTCTAAAAATCCCTCAATTTTAGACCCTCCGATCTAAAGATTTGGACCCTGGTGATATACCAACATTATAAAGCCTAAACGGCAAAATATTTCAGTTGCCTACCCACTGGTACCAAAGGTACAGTCCCGTGAAAACCAATATAATTTTTTCAACAAAAAATTTGTATTCCCCTGCTAACGGAAAATCCACTGCCCGGTACCCAAAAAGTTCGTTGCGCTAAATACCCACTTAATTATTAAAGTATATACGTATATATGTAATATATGTATATACCCACTTAGTTCGGTAATCATCCACGAGCTATATATATATTTTTCCAGCGTGAAATTTACCGCTGCCCAATTTATACATACATATATTACATAAAATATATTTTATAAAAAACCCATAGCAACAAACTTCGCCAAGTTTTTGTCACTTTTCCTAAAGTTTATTTTACCGGTGCACCCAATATTAATTTTGCATACAAACCTACAATTATATGCACCCATATTACCCACACGCACTTGTATATCTTTTTGCATAAGCCAAAAACCCACCCTCAACAAAGTAATTGCATGACCATATGTAACTACATAATAGAAGGAAGTAACAAAGAAGATCATCGATCACATATTGGCATACATTTACTTTGTTTACAATAGATCAAGTGCATTGGCACGGCAACAAAAGGTATTGTTGATACACCACAGTTTACCGGCAAATATATTTTACCCACTTATATATATACATACATACGTACTATATACCCATATTACTTGTGCTCAGACGCGCTGAGACAAGTACATATAACAAAGCAAAAAGCCGGTACACATTAGGCCGGTCTCAAAAAATAAAATCCCAGTGAACACAAATTTTATAATATTTATATTATTATATACCCACATTACTTGTACTCAGAAGCGCTGAGACAAGCCCGTATAAAGAACCAAGCGTACATTAGGCTGGTTTAAAAAAAATTTTTTTTTGCCATTTTGACAACATTTTTTTCGATTATGACATCTTAATAAAAGCTCCCATTTCTTAGTAAACCAAACTAATTTATAATGCCGAAATCGTCGGACGAAACCCAAAAATTGACCACTGCAGACCAATGCCTGCAGAAATTCATATATGACGGCAACCAAGTAGAAGTTTACTGCTCAAGATGGTCACCCTCCCAAGCTACCGATTTGTCAGAGTGTATGCTTAAGGTCAAACTAGAAGACCTAGATAAAATATGGGCAAAGGTGCTAGATTCCCATCGAGATGTAAGTTGCTCTGATAATTATACAGAACAGAGGTCAGCGGCTCGGTTGAGCAAAAATTCGCTAAATGCATGGAAACGTACCAAACATGCAAATCAGAAATTTTAGAAGCCTTACAGCTTTTTAATACTGCTAGCACCAACCAACAACAAATACCCACCCACCCAATGAACAATTCAAACGCAAACGGTTTTTATTTAAAAGTACCACCATGCGACACCGAAGTATTTCATGGTGGATACGAAGACTGGACATCCTTCAGAGATATGTTCACGGCAGTCTATAAAAACCACCTTAATTATCACCCGCTCAAAAATTATACCACCTACGCCTGAAAACTAAAAGGCAAGCAGGACTTATTGTAAAACAATACCCACTGAGTGATGATAATTTCGAGCTTGCCTGGGAAGCACTTAGATCGAGGTACGAAAATAAAAGGATACTCGTCGACAATCAACTAAAGACGCTGTTCAACCTGCCCACAATATTCACAGAAAACGGAGAACAAATCCAGAAGATGCAGACAACAATCAACAATTGCATGTCAACGTTAAACACCCAAGGAATCCCGACAACGGACTGGGACCAGATCTCCGTTTATCTGTGCTCATGAAAGCTGCCAAGTGAAAGCCTTTCACTATGGGAACAATCCCTCAGCTCACGGAAGGAGCTGCCTCTTTGGGAGGACATGAATAAATTCCTCACCAGTAGATACGAGGTAGTAGAAAGACTAAGTACCTACAGGCCAGGCAAGGCGAAGCCACAATTTTCGAGTTTTACACCACGAATGGTGAATCAAAACTCGACCCAACTCAATAATAATAAAACCATGCATATCACACCGAGTTCAATAAAACGGCTTCGTGTAGATTGTGCAACCAATACCACGCAGTCAATTCTTGCGTTAGGTTTAGAAATTTATCGGTATCAGACCGAATCAAATTTGTGAAAGAAAATAGTTATTGCGAAAACTGTTTGTCTACGTCACACCCCAAGAACGAATGTAAAAGTAGTTTCACGTGCGTTTATTGACAAAAGCGTCATCATTCGCTACTGCATTTGCAGCCCAAACCCCAACAATCACAACCAAACCCCAGAGCCCAAGCCGGCACCCCTAGGAGAACGGACGACGAGCTAACAGTCTCAAGACAAAAACCCGGTTTCTTCACTCTTCTCGAGTAATCATGGAACCACCCTTCTACCCACAGCAATAGTATCAGTATACTTTGCTGGCGAATTTCATAAAATTCGTGCCCTAATAGACCAAGGTTCATAAAAAACTTTTGTATCATCCCGTATACAAAAGGTTCTTGGTCTACCCACAAAAGAGTATCTCCACCAGATATCTGGAATGGGCGGAACGGTTGTGAAAAATTCCAATAAAGTCTGCCAGATAACATTCTGTTTAGCAGACTTAACCCAAATGATAGACGCACAAGCAATAATTTTGCCAAAACTAACGAAGTTCTTGCCCACAGTCAGAGTTTCAAGCATCGATCTCGAAGAACTGTCCCATTTACCGTTAGCCGATCCACAGTATTCGATACCATCGAAAATTGATGTGGTAATCGGCAGCGATATCACCCCGCAAATCCTCACCGAAGAGCTCCTACGAAATGTGAGTGGAACATTACTTGCCCAAAACACAATATTCGGATGGATATTAAGCGGCCCTGTAGCTGAAACAAACAGCTTTTGAGACAATTTTGGGAACGGGAAGAAGTTCACCAAACCCAACAACGATCAGCAGATGATGAATACTGTGAAACACTCTACCGGACAACCACAATTCGTGAGGAAGATGGACGCTACAGAGTCAAACTACCATTCAAATCGGAATTTCCAGCCAAACTGGCACTCGGTCATTCACGACCCGCAGCACAACAGCAGTACATCAGCATCGAACGCACGCTCGAAAGAAAACCCGAATTAAGAGGCAAATATTTTGAAGTCCTTAATGAATATTTAACCATGGATCATATGGAACCCGCCTCCCAACAAGAGATAATTAGAGATGGTAAATATTTATCATTTTATCTACCCCATCATGCTGTCATAAAACCCGACAGCAAAACCACAGAAGTGCGAGTCGTCTTCAACGCATCAAAAATGTCGCATTCTGGCAACTCGTTGAACGACGTGCTTCATACAGGCCCCATTCTACAAAATGACTTAATGCTCGTCATACTTAAATGGCGACTTTATAAGTTTGTTTTCAACGGCGATATTGAGAAAATGTATCGCCAAATACTCATCCATGAAGAAGATAAAGATTTTCATCGAATCGTTTTTCGGAAACACCCAACTCTGCCGATACAAGATTTTCGACTAAAAACAGTTACCTTTGGTGTAAATTGCGCGCCATATTTGGCGATTCGAACCCTACACCAACTCGCCCACGACTGTCAAGACGAATATCCGCTCGCTAAAAACATTTTATTAAACGAAACATATGTTGACGATATTTTGTCAGGAGTTCATAATATACAGTCCACTTTGAACTTTATGACTCAAGTTATCGAAGCCTTAAAATCGGCAGGGTTCCCTTTGAGGAAGATGTCGGCAAATCACCCTGAAATTTTAAAACCCGTTCCCGACCCTGATTTGTTAGACGTCGATTTCCTTAAATTCCATGATTCGAGTTCCACAAAAACCCTTGGAATTCAGTGGAACGCGCTAACCGACACCTTCACCTACACGTATGATCCACCATCAGCAGAAAACACGACTACAAAAAGGCAGATTTTATCAGCAGTTGCAAAACTGTTTGACCCCGCAGGATGGCTTTCACCAATAATGATTCTTGCAAAAATGTTGCTGCAACAACTCTGGATGGAAGGAACGGATTGAGACGAAGACGTGAAGCCCGGAGCTCTCCAAAAATGGACCTCAATTTATGAAAATTTACCTCATATCAGAGACATTAAAATCCCTAGGTGGGTACAGTATTCCCCCGATAAACTAATCCAGCTGCATGGATTCTCAGATGCTTCAGAAAAAGCATTTTGTGCCTGTATATATTTACGAGTACAAACCCATGAAAATAGTTTTTCATCCCATTTGCTAGCTGCTAAAAGCAAAGTTGCACCCCTCCAAACCGTGAGTCTTCCAAGGTTGGAACTCTGTGGAGCAGTTTTACTCTCCAAGTTAGTGAAATAGCTGCTAAGTGAGCTGAATCTACCCCAACACGAACTCATTCTCTGGTGCGATTCTGCCATCGTACTGGCCTGGTTAGAAAAACCACCCCATACCTGGAAAACGTATGTCGCCAACAGAACCTCTGAAATTCTTAAGAACGTCGACAACGCCACTTGGAGGCACGTTTCCAGTAAGGATAACTCAGCGGATTTGGGCACTCGAGGCTGCAAGCCTCAGGATTTAGTCCAATGTCCATTTTGGTGGGAAGGACCTAGTTGGCTTATCAACCCATCAACTTCGTGGCCAAAGGATATTTCTCACCACCCAACTCCCCCCGAACAACGACATGTGGAAGTATTCCACACCCTGCAGGAAAAAAATATAGACATACTCGACCGTTTTTCGTCATTTTCTCGAGCGCTTAGAGTCGTGGCCTATATGTTGCGGTTTATCCGAAAAGCAAGAAAACTAGAAGTTCCAGCCACGCTCAACCTCACCCATGCCGAAGTGAATGATGCCAAAACCAAAATCATCACTCAAATTCAACGAAATTATTACGGAGATACGATAGAGCTGCTTCAAACAGCAGGATCCTTACCCAAAAAGAACACCCTTCGGACATTAAACCCTGTGCTAGATGACTCAGGAATCATGCGAGTTTCCGGAAGATTAGCCTATGCCACAGGTAGCTTTAATGAGCGGCACCCAATCATCCTACCCGGAAACTCTCGATTTTGTTCTCTTTTGTTGGACTTTCTCCATTCGAAACTGCTGCACGCCGACAAACAGCTTATGATCCGAATGGTACAGCAACATTACTACATTCCACGCTTGAAGCAAAATGTCAAAAAGCTCATCCTCCACTGCAAAACCTGCACCATCTACAAACAGCAGATGAAAACGCGGATAATGGCACCCTTGCCACCCGCGAGGTCAACATATTCTCTACCCTTCCATACAACAGGAATCGACTTTGCCGGACCATTTTTGGTAAAAACTTCTTCCCTTCGCAGAACTACGTATGTGAAAGCTTACGTTTGTGTGTTCGTCGGTTTTTCCACAAAGGCAGTTCATTTAGAAGTGTGCTCTGATCTCACCAAGAATGCCTTCAACGCAGCCTTTGCCCGATTCACTGGCCGCCGTGGCCTACCCCACCAGATATATTCTGACAACGGAAAGACGTTCGTCGGCGCACGACGCGGATTACAAAGAGAATTCACCACATTCCTTAAGGAAGTCGCTACAGACGTCGCCGAAAAGTATGCAACTCACGGATTCTCATGGAAATTCATCCCACCATACGCTCCCCACATGGGTGGTCTATGGGAAGCGGCCGTGAAAAGCTTCGAAATACACTTTACGAAAGTAGCAGGAAACCAGAAGTTCTCCTTCGAAGAGCTTACTACCCTCTTAGTACGCATAGAGGCGGTCCTCAACTCCCGACCGCTCTCCCCTATGTCCGAAGATCCAATGGATCCCCTAGTCCTAACCCCAGGGCATTTCCCACGGGGCGCGCCGCTCTTGTCGTTACTGGAGCCAACTGCAGAGCATCTCACCTTGGTCAACAAATGGCAGAAACTGAAAGTGCTTCACCACCAGTTCAGCACACGATGGAAGAGCGAGTATCTCAAAGAGCTGCATAAGCGGTACAAATGGAAATGCCCTCAACGCGATATTCAAGTTGGAGATTTAGTCGTGGTAAAGGATGATTTGCTACCCCCGAACGAATGGCGTTTGGGACGGGTAATCACTTTACACCCTGGATCGGATAACCATGTTCGAGTTGTGGAACTCAAAACCCAAAATGGACAAATAACTCGTAATAGTGCCAAACTGTGCGTGCTACCAACTGCCTAGTAGTGCTAACCCTACCTCTGGTACCTTCTGCTTCATGCCCCCAGCAATCTGGAAAGATACCTAAGCTACACTCACCAACGTATTTTTCTAACCCATTTTTTTGAAAAATACGTATTTTTCTTTTCTTGTCTTTACAGGACCCGCAGATCTACGGAGACCCAGAAATGCCGGCTATGTGGGCAGCGACACGCGCTAAGGCAGTGCCGGGCGTTCCTCGCAATGAAGCCTGAGGAGCGCTACGAGTGCGCGAGGAACCACCGGTACTCCGTAAACTGTCTGGCAGTGTCGCACAGCACCGGGGCATGTGACTCCCCGTCCAGTTGCCGCAAATGCTCACTCGGCCAACACACTCTCCTACACCGAGCTCGACAACAGGGCACCAAGACGCGTCGCACGGACAGCGGACAAAGGCGCGCACCAGCCCAACATCACCAAAGGGCAATCCAAAGCCGGTCGGCTCGACAGCGCGACGAAAAACTGAGGAAATTAGTGAAAGAGGCACGGGCGGCCCTAGACAAGATCGAGGCTGTCCTCAACCCAGCCACGCGTCGGGCGGGGGGGAGCATGTTGAAGACATGATCCGATTTTCGGATTAAGTCCGCCCCTCCGTCTGGCAACACCCGGCCTAATCTACCGAATCGCCCACACGCATCGATCGTGCCCGCATCGCATCGCCCGGTTCATTTTGTATTAACGCCCGCCCGCCGTCGCGCAACTATTGCATTTCTAATTTTGTTTGAAATATTTTAAATGAATTAATATTTTATTTTGTTATTTAAAAGTTTTAAATAAAACACATAGGACTCAAACCTGTGAGCCCTCCTTTCATTAATAAAGCGCCTAGTGCAGTGATTTTTATACAAAAAGGGAGTGGGCCTTAGTTCTATAGGTGGACGCCTTTTCGAGATATCGCCATAAAGGTGGACCAGGGGTGACTCTAGAGTTTGTTTGTACGATAAGGGTATCAAATGAAAGGTGTTAATGAGTATTTTAAAAGGGAGTGGGCCTTAGTTCTATGGGTGGACGCCTTTTCGAGATATCGCAATAAAGGTGGACCAGGGGTGACTATAGAGTTTGTTTGTACGATATGGGTGTCAAATGAAAGATGTGAATGAGTATTTTAAAAGGGCGTGGACCTTAGTTCTATAGGTTCTATAGGTGGACGACTATAGAATTTATTTGTACGATATGGATATCAAATGAAAGGCGTTAATGAGTATTTTAAAAGGGAGTGGGCCTTAGTTCTATGAGTGGACGCCTTTTCGAGATATCGCCATAAAGGTGGGCCAGGGGTGACTCTAGAATTTGTTTGTACGAAATGGGTATCAAATGAAAGGTTTTAATGAGTATTTTAAAAGGGAGTGCACCTTAGTTCTATAGGTGGATGCCTTTTCGAGATATCGCCATAAAGGTGGACAAGGGGTGACTCTAGAATTTGTTTGTAAGATATGGATATCAAAAAAAGGTGTTAATGAGTATTTTAAAAAGGAGCGGGCCTTAGTTCTATGGGTGGACGCCTTTTCGAGATATCGCCATAAAGGTGGACCAGGGGTGGCTCTAGAATTTGTTTGTACGATATGGGTATCAAATGAAAGGTGTTAATGAGTATTTTAAAAGGGAGTGGGCCTTAGTTCTATAGGTGGACGGCTTTTCCAAATATCGCCATAAAGGTGGACCACGGGTGACTCTATAATTTGTTTGTACGATATGGGTATCAAATGAAAGGTGTTAATGAGTATTTTAAAAGAGAGCGGGCCTTAGTTCTATGGGTGGACGCCTTTTCGAGATATCGCAATAAAGGTGGACCAGGGGTGACTATAGAGTTTGTTTGTACGATATGGGTGTCAAATGAAAGATGTGAATGAGTATTTTAAAAGGGCGTGGACCTTAGTTCTATAGGTTCTATAGGTGGACGACTATAGAATTTATTTGTACGATATGGATATCAAATGAAAGGCGTTAATGAGTATTTTAAAAGGGAGTGGGCCTTAGTTCTATGAGTGGACGCCTTTTCGAGATATCGCCATAAAGGTGGGCCAGGTGTGACTCTAGAATTTGTTTGTACGAAATGGGTATCAAATGAAAGGTTTTAATGAGTATTTTAAAAGGGAGTGCACCTTAGTTCTATAGGTGGATGCCTTTTCGAGATATCGCCATAAAGGTGGACAACGGGTGACTCTAGAATTTGTTTGTAAGATATGGATATCAAAAAAAGGTGTTAATGAGTATTTTAAAAAGGAGCGGGCCTTAGTTCTATGGGTGGACGCCTTTTCGAGATATCGCCATAAAGGTGGACCAGGGGTGGCTCTAGAATTTGTTTGTACGATATGGGTATCAAATGAAAGGTGTTAATGAGTATTTTAAAAGGGAGTGGGCCTTAGTTCTATAGGTGGACGCCTTTTCGAGATATCGCCATAGAAGCGCACCAGGGGTGACTCTAGAATTCGTTTGTAAAATACGGGTATCAAACGAAAGGTGATAATGAATATTTTGAAAGGGAGTCGGCCTCAGTTCTATATGGACGCCTTTTCGAGGTATCACCATAAAGGTGGACCAGGGGTGACTATAACGTGTTTGTACGATATGGGTATCAAATTAAAGGTATTAATGAGGATTTTAAAAGGGAGTGATAGTTGTATATGTGAAGGCGTTTTCTAGATATCGACCAAAATGTGGACCAGGGTGACGCAGAACATCATCTGTCGGGTACCGCTAATTTATTTATATATGTAATAACACGAACAGTATTCCTGACAAGATTCCAAGGGCTTTTGATTTCGCCCTGCAGAACTTTATCATTTTCTTCTACTTAATATGGCAGGTGTCACACCCATTTTACAAAGTTTTTTTCTAAAGTTATATTTTGCCTCAATAAACCAATCCAATTACCATGTTTCATCCCTTTTTTCGTATTTGGTATAGAATTATGGCATTTTTTTCATTTTTCGTAATTTTCGATATCGAAAATGTGGGCGTGGTCATAGTCGGATTTCGGCCATTTTTTACACCAATACAAAGTGAGTTCATATAAGTACGTGAACTGAGTTTAGTAAAGATATATCGATTTTTGCTCAAATTATCGTGTTAACGGACGAGCGGAAGGACAGACGGTCGACTGTGTATAAAAACTGGGCGTGGCTTAAACCGATTTCACCCTTTTTCACAGAAATAAGTTATCGTCCCAGAATCTAAGCCCCTACCAAATTTCACAAGGATTGGTAAATTTTTGTTCGACTTATGGCATTAAAAGTATCCTAAAGTTCAACTCACTTACTAAGTTTCATCGCTTTATTCGTCTTTGGTAATGAGTTATCGCACTTTTTCGGTTTTTCGAAATTTTCGATATCGAAAAAGTGGGCGTGGTTATATTCCGATATTGTTCATTTTAAACAGCGATCTGAGATGAGTGCTCAGGAACCTAAATACTAAATTTCATCAAGATACATCGAAATTTAGTCAAGTTATCGTGTTAATGGACGGACGGGCATGACTCAATTAATTTTTTTTCGATCCTGATGATTTTGATATATGGAAGTCTATATCTATCTCGATTCCTTTATACCTATACAACCAACCGTTATCCAATCAAAGTTAATATACTCTGTGAGCTCTGCTCAACTGAGTATAAAAAGGGATGAAACATGGTAATTGGATTGCTTTGTTGAGGCAAAATATAACTTTAGAAAAAAACTTTGTAAAATGGGTGTGACACCTACCATATTAAGTAGAAGAAAATGAAAAAGTTTTGCAGGGCGAAATCAAAAGCCCTTGGAATCTTGTCAGGAATACTGTTCGTGTTATTACATATATAAATAAATTAGTGGTACCCGACAGATGATGCTCTGCGTCACCCAGATCCACATTTTGGTCGATATATAGAAAACGCTTTCACATATACAACTACCACCAATCCCTTTTAAAACCCTCATTAATACCTTTAATTTGATACCCATATACTCATTAACACATTATAGTCACCCCTGGTCCACCTTTATGGCGATATTTCGAAAAGGCGTCCACCCATAGAACTAAGGGCCACTCCCTTTTAAAATACTCATTAACACCTTTCATTTGATACCCATATCGTACACACGAATTCTACAGTCACCCCTGGTCCACCTTTATGGCGATATCTCTAAAAGGCGTCCATCTATAGAACTAAGGCCCACTCCCTTTTAAAAAACTCATTATCACTTTTCGTTTAATACCCATATTGTACAAACAAATTCTAGAGTCACCCCTTTATGGCGATATAACGAAAAGGCGTCCATCCATAGAGCTAAGGCCCGCTCCGTTTTAAAATACTCATTAACACCTTTAATTTGATACCCATATCTTACAAACAAATTCTAGAGTCACCCCTGGTCCACCTGTATGGCGATATCTCGAAAAAGCGTCCACCTATAGAACTAAGGTCCACTCCCTTTTAAAATACTCATTAACATCTTTCATTTGATACCCATATCGTACACACAAATTCTAGAGTCACCCCTAGTCCACCTTTATGGCGATATCTCGAAAAGGCGTCCACTTATAGAACTAAGGCCCACGCCCTTTTAAAATACTCATTAACACCTTTTATTTGACACCCGTATCGTACAAGCAAATTCTATAATCACCCGTGGTCCACCTTTAAGGCGATATCTCGAAAAGGCGTCCACCTATAGAACTAAGGCCCACTCCCTTTTAAAATACTCATTAGCACTTTTCATTTCATAACCATATCGTACAAACAAATTCTAGAGTCAGCCCTGGTCTACGTTTAAGGCATCCCTAAATGGCGTCCACCTATAGAACTATGGCCCATTCCCTCTTAAAATACTCTTTAATACCTTCCATTTGATAAACATGTCATACAAACATATCCCCGGGTTACCCTAGGTTCATTTTCCTACATGGTGATTTTCCCTTATTTTGTCTCCATAGCTCTCAACTTCGGTTACACCCGAACTTAGCCTTCCTTACTTATTCCTTGTTGCTTTTGTTGCGGACTGTAGCTGGTGAAAATTTAAAATGTAAACGTTGGATGTTGTTGCTATCTGTTCAAAACTCCGTGATGATTGTTGTTGTTGAATGTTTTGCTCGGGATGAATTTAGCATATAAAATCGCTGGGCGTTTGAGGCCAAATTAATGTGATGGTTATGACTTTAGGTCGCTGGTAAATAAAAACGGCTCTGAATGACTAAATGTTTTGCTCGGAGTGCAAACTCGATAGTTTCACCGACCAAATTTTGGGGGTAAAAGAATAGAAAAGAAATGTGGTATCTATTAATTTCAAATATTTAATATGTATATTAACTAATATACAAGTCACGTTAATTTGGTAAATTTATAATACTAATTATATTTATTTTTAAGTTACCTTTGTTGAAACAGCTACGGCTGCTGGTGTGTGTGGACGTGATGAACGATAAATCCAAGTGAAGGATAAAACTGTTAACAATGTTATACGAGTTGCTGTCGTACGGTTTATTTATCCGTTTTATGTTTTAGCAGATATAACTTAAACCGTTCGACCAACTGTGTTAACAAGTAAATGAGAAGTAAGTACCAGGGCGACCTTATAAGTTTAAGGTTTTAGGCATCTGGCCTAAACAACTGTGCAGATATAATGCACGACATTTTTGAAGGGGTATGCCGTTACGAACTTAGCAAAAGCATTTTATATTTTTTAGAGAAGAAATACTTTACTTTAGATTTGTAAATATGCGAATAAGGGTATTTCTGTATGGGGAGTTAGAAGTTAAAATTTCGTGCTTTCTGACTTTGATTAATCTGAAAAAAGGATGTATCAGAATGATAGCATCGGAGGCAATCACATTTTTACATATTTTTCCTTTAATTATTGGCAATACAGTTCCCCGAAATGACAAAGTATGTAAACTTTAACCCTTCTTATAAAGATAACAGATTTGTGCCTTCTTTCTTCTTTGAGTGATGAAAATTTAGAAACTTTACAGCAAACCATATACAAACATCACAAACATTATATCGAATGTTTTAGAAAATTCAAACCAAAGCATCATTTTATGGTGCATTATGCAAGTATTGTTAAAATGGCAGGGCAATTAAAAAAATGTGGTGTATGCGATATGAAGCAAAGCATAAATCACTAAAAAGGTATATGAGTAATATTACTACAAGACTACAAGACGTAATGGCGCATACTCACTCGCCAAAAAAGTTTCTTTTCAATTTTCTAATTTTATATTTAAGTGTAGCATTCTACTTGAATTTAAGTATAATGTATCTATAAGTTATGAAGAAATTTCAAAACGTGTAAAAATTTTCATAAAACTGCATTTTGGTGTCAAAACCCTTATATTTTTAAAAGAAATTGTATACAAGGGAAATTCGTATAAAATTAATTTCTATCTGTGCTTGTTTTTCAATGATAAGTTGTATGTACATAAAATTGAATACATAGTTACTGATTTAAATAAAAAAGTACATATTATTTCATCGGAAATAGAAGTTCACAGTTTTAATGAACACTATCAAGCTTTCCTTACCAGAAAAAATAGTAAAGTATTTGCTGTAAATGAAATTGAAAATTTTATTAGTTTTCCTCTTAACATTCATACAATGTCTAATGTTTCATCTTATATACGGCTGAAACCATTATAAATTTTATAATTAGAATAGCATAAAACTAAGTTATAGTAAATTGAACTATAAAATAAAATAAAAAAGGTATGTATATAAAATAAAATATGATAAAATAAAATAAATTGAAATACAATAGAATAAATTACAATAACATAAATAAAAGAAAAGAAAATAAATAATGTAATAAATAAAATTATAACATAAAATAAAATAAATAATATAAAAACAAATAAAATAATTAAATAAAACAAAGCGAAATACAATACTTGCACTTTATAATAAAATAAAACAAAATAAAATACAGTTAAATCAAATTAAAAACATAATAATATAAAACAAAATGAAATGAATAAAATAAAATACAATTAAAACAAAAAAAAAAAAGAAATGAAATGCAACAAAATAAATAACAATAAAATAAATTAAATTAAAATAAGATAAGATAAGATAAAATAAACATTAAAATAATCAATAAAATGAAAAAATAAAATAAAATAAAATAAAAACAAAATAAATTACAATAAAATGTGATAAAATAAAATAAACTGAAATAAAACAAAATAAATTACAATAAAATATGATAAAATAAAATAAACTGAAACAAATCAAAATAAATTACAAAAAATAAAAAACAGAAAATAAAATAAAAAACATAGTAAATAAAATTATAACATAAAATAAAATAATAAAATAAAACAAAACGAAATATAATACTTGTACTTTGTAATAATACAAAATAAAGTAAAATACAGTAAAATAAAATAGAATAAAAAAGAACAACAATGAAATACAATAAAATAAATTAAAATATTTATAAATAAAATAATAAGAAATAAAAAAACAGTAAATTAAAACAAAATGAAATAATATAAAATTAGATAAAACAAAATAAAATTTATTAAAGTAAAATGAAATGAAAATAAAATAAGATATAATACAGCAAAATTAAATAAAATACAAGACAATAAATCAAAGTTGATATTTTTCCCATAGCGTCATTGCTCACTTGGACATTATTTCACGACTAATTATATACGACTAAAACAATTGTAACTTTTGTAATATGTACAATATTATTCCTTAACATTATTAACAGTATTTATGGTAGATTAGAAATTAAAAGATATGGCTGTTATTTTAACAGTATTCATAGTTTTTTTAAAACTAACAGCATATCTGCTATTTCAACAGCATTCACAGGTGTTTTACAGCTAACAAACTATCTGTTATTTCAACAGTTAAAACTTTTATTTTCAAGTCGACAGGAATCTCTTTTAATTTAACACAAATACTGTTGTTTTTAGGACAACAGAAATTACCGTTGTTCAAGCTGTCAATTTCAAATTGACGAAAATATGTTGATTTAACAGGGTCGCTGTTAATATGAAGACAACAGATGTTTCGTTGTTTTAACTGCCAAATACTCTTGTTTTAGGATTAACAATTTTGATGCTGTTGAATAACCAGGTTCGAGCAATGGATAAGAATTGACAGTATAATGTTGATTCTACCCATATTTTGGTTGATTTTACCAGATTTTTTCTCTGTGTACGCGCAAACGGAAGGACGGGTGCGAGCTGTAATAATGGTAAGGAAACAGCTGCATTCATATATGCTGTCTAATTACACTAGTGAGGACCTCGTAGTGGTGGCCGTTGAGCAAAAGAATAAGCAGGCACTTATCCTGGCATCCTAGTGGAGCAGATACGAATGAAAGAGGCGAACAGCCAACTGGGGAAATGTTCCTACATACACATTGTCCAACATCCAGCAATGTTCTGGATGTTACATTGAGCTCCGAAACGCAGAATTGTCATAAGTGGAAAGCGCCTTCCAACGATTAGCTCTTTCATGGATCGGGCACTTCGGGAAATCCATACCTGGGCATCTAGTGACGGGTTGAAAGCCATCGCGGGGAAGACAGATATGGTCTTGTTTACAAAGAGGTACAAGGTCCAAAATTGGACCAGGCCTAAGTTAGGAGGGGTGACCCTACAGGAAAAACCTTGCACAAAGTATCCAGGAAACATCCAAGACAGTAAGCTGTCATGGAAGCTCAACGTGGAGGAGAGGGTGGAGAAGGCCTCAACAGTACTTTATGCATGTAAAAGAATGCGAGATTGTACGTGGGGCTTATCGCCCTCTCTTTCTCACTGGGTTTTACAAGGATTGTAAGCCCTATTCTATACGCTGGAGTTCTTGTTTGGTGAAAAGCCGCACAAAAAACAACCTACCTCAAAAAATTAGAGGTGGTATGCAGATTATCAATGCTTAGCATTAAGGGAGCCTTGAAAACAACTCCGACGTCTGCACTGTATGCCATTCTGCACAGTGCACCTGTAGACCTGGTAGCAAAGAACATAGCGTTAACAAGTGCAACTAGGCTCGCTGCCTCTGGTCAGCTTGAGCGCCGACCATACGGTCATAGTAGAATAGCGTCATCAATCACAAGAAGAACAGACTACCTGATTCCCTGTCTGCGCTTCGAGGGAGATCTTAAGACCACAATAGAGGTGCCCCGTTGGCGCAAGGGTGCTCAAATGGCGGACGAGGCGATACATGTGTACACAGATGGTTCCAAAGTAGTGGAAGGAGTAAGGTCTGCGGTATACTGTGCTGATCCCGAAATAAACCGATCATACATGCTGCCGGATTACTGTAGCGTTTTCCAAGCGGAAATATTAGCCGTAACCAAAGCAGCAGAAACTGGGTCAAAGGGAATATGGGAATAGATGGGAATGAAATAGCAGATGAACTAGCTAAAAAGGGCGCATCCTTTGAAGGTTGCTCCGTAGACGTCCCAATTAGACTGGGCGAGATTAAGCGAAGGAGAGAGGTGCACATGATCGACCAAACGGGAAAGGCATGGGTTCAAGCGCGGGGCTGTAAAATGTCGAAGATTATGTGTATGTCTTATAATCTTAGACTAACACTAACTATCATTATAAAGAGAGGACTGTAGACTCGTGATAGATATTCTGACTGGACACTGCCTTCTGGCGTCACATACCTTTAAATTAGGCTTGGTCAGTGATAGCAGATGTAGGAAGTGCGGATTGGAGGAGGAACCGATCGAGCACGTTCTGTGCTCGTGCCCTGCGCTTGCCAGGCTAAGACTCCAGCTATTAGGAGTGTTAGAGCTGTCAGATCTAGAAGCAGCAAGTGGCTTAAGTCCTAGGACGCTTCTAGTATTTGCTAAGAGGACGGAGTTATTTTATACTTAAACTTCTGGTAACGCTACGGCCTCATTCAGTCTATGTGAGGTCCTCATGGACCGGCCAGTTCAACCGAACCTAACATGGCTATATGGGGTAATGGTAATGGTGACACGTCTGGCCTTGTCTACTGAAGGATGCATTAGTAATTGTCTGCAAAAGATGCTCGCGCATTTCTTCGAATCAAATAAAGTTTTATCGCCGAAAGCGACGGATACTTTAGCGTTGTGTTTTGCTGGATTAAACAAGGATTTGACGGTTGACCACAGTTTACCAGCACCTGCAGAGAGGTTGCAGTTTCATAGATGCTCCTCCCATTTGGCACGTCTGTGTTCACCAGCGTGCAGAAGCTGAAGCGATGAACTTGCGGAACGCACGCTCGCCTTGCCGGACGTCAGTTGGAATGGGGAGCACAGCAAAAGATTGATTTGTGATGGTTGTGTAGCTTTCGCAGTTAACTTTTTTGAAATTAAGAAATGTCCGCTTTTCAGAAGAGATAAAGCTATCAGGTTGCTGTAATTAACGGAGTATGGGTAGGTCACCTTGCCGGACATCAGTTGGAATGGGGAGAGCAGCAAAAGATTGATTTGTGATGGTTGTGTAGTCTTCCCAGAAAGCTTTTTGAAATATAAATATTTTAAAAGTTCGTTTCTCACAGGTGACAAAATTAGCAGGTCGCTGCGTAGAAAGGAGTATGGGCAGGTGGTCAGATACTAAAATAAGAATCGGCTGCCATTCGATGCAGTTAATGAGCTCTGCGCTGACGATGGAAATGTATGGCGAGCTGTGACGAATATCAGTGCAATAGCCACTGGAAAGCAGGTGGCAGGAGGGATGTCTTTATTGCTGGGCCAACATTGCTTAACCGGATGGTAATGTCCTGACTTTCTAAAGTTTGTCCCTGCGGCTGAGGTTGGGTTGAAATAGACCATTACAACTTGTGCAATCTTTCCTGTTCGGAGGTCCGATCTGGCAGTTAGCTTTGTTTCTTTAATTGGGGCTATACGGATATTATTTTTATTCATGTAGTAAACTATCTCCGCTATCTTTGCGGTCAACCTATTACAATTAAGTTGCAGAACTCTAATCTGCAACGGGGGGCAGTCGTGACTCTGGGAGTTAAAAAGGGATGGGTATGTCGAGGGGTCGGAAAAAAACTCCATTTCATCACTTCTTTATTTACAATAACGTAAAATGATCTTTCGGTTAAAAGAAAAAAAAAACAAATGTAGGGCCCGATAACCTCCGAAGAGATTTTGGGCCGAGCTTCTCTTCCAATTTACGTCATGCTCCTTTTTTTTAAATTTTTCCTATAAATTGGCGGGACGGGATCTACTTGTTTTATGCCCACTCCGAACGGCATTATAAAAGGTGTGTATAAAAGTGTGTTTTGAAGTTTAAGTATGAATTGCCTTTATTCAAATATTGTCAGCTTATTTATACTAAATTATTCTAAACATATTCTTACATACATATTTACGTTAAACTTTACATACTTACATATCTACATACAAATCGACACAAATATGTACCTTCGTATGTCACACGTCTGTAGGAAATGCAGTATCAGCAAATTTGCCTAAATGCAAATTTGGTTTAGTCGCGCGGTGCACACACATCTGTATTAAATCGTGGAAATTGCGCTATCAGCAACAATTAGAAAATGCGCAGCTTTGTGTTGATTAAATTTTAGACTCATTTTGTCACAGGGTAGCACATTAAGTTTACCCGTTTGGCATTGCAATTGTTGGCTGTGTACACTACATCACTCTTTTTTCAGAATGCTTATGCATTTGCATGAGCATTCTATTTTAATTTACAGTTTTATTTAGTTAAATGTAAATAAATTAATTCTATATTTTGTATTTTATGTTTACAAGTTGAAAATTTACTTATTCTATTAATTTAAGTCTATTATTGTGTATTATTATTTTCTTATTTTTTATGATATCGCTATTTTCTATGTTATTGGAAAATGTTTGCTTATCATTATTTCCTATTCTAGACGGGATTTTAGTGTAATTATTTTTACTATAGATATTTTTTACTCTATAGGGTCCTTTGTATCCAGTATCTAACTTATGACTTGCTTCATTTTTTACTAACACTCCTATATTTATTTCCCTACTCTGAATATTTCTATCATAATGGTACTTTTGTCTTTTCTTAGCTTCTTGTACTAATATATTAGCTCTTTGTTGTGCTATTTGTAACCTATATATAATTTCTTTATCATAATGATTGTATACCGGGCTAACTGTTTTTTCTTGTAGAAATTCGAAAGTCTGGGCTGGTTTTCCAAAAATTAGTTCAAACGGGCAATAACAATGAACTATAGATGGGGTTGTATTGTAACAATATGCAAAATACTTGAGATATTCATCTCAATTGTCTCTATCAATGGATATGTATGAACGCACATATTCATTAAATGTTCTGTGGTTACGTTCCACTGTGCCTAAAGTTGGATGGTGATAGGGTGTTGAAGTTTTATGTGTTATTTTTAGAAGCTTGCTCAAATAAATTATTTTTGTATTCGCTTCCCATATCCGTTATTATTGTTTTCATGCATTAGGATAAAATTCTCAAATATAGCTTTGGCTATTGTTTTTGCATGTTTGCTAGGTATTGGTATTGCAACCAAATACTTAGTCAGCTCACATACTATGGTGATTGCATATTCATTTCCGTTTTCTGACCTGAGGAGAGGACCAATGGTATCAATTTTTACTATGTCGAAAGCTTTTGTGGGCGTTCCGGTTACAATCATAGGCTCTCTCAAATTTTTGTTTATTTTATTTTTACTACATTGTTCGCATTTTTTAATATATTTTCGTGTACTATTTTTATTCCTTTCCCATAATATTTTTGTCTTATTTTGTTTGCAATGCGATTTATTTCTGGGTGGCCACCAAAATCAGGATCGTCATGATATTTATGAAGAACTTCTTAAATTTTTTCGTTATTTGTCACATGCATAACCGCTGGAGTTAGAGCAATAGTAAAATTTCTGAGAACTTTTGTACCAATCTCTTTAAATATGTTTACTCGAGTATACTTAAACAATTTATCTCCTTAGGACAACATCATTTTATTTATTTTTAAATTGCCGGCTTCTTTAATAAGCCTGGTAAAGAATTGATGTAGGTCAACTCAACAATTTGATTATCTATATTTATTTCACTACAAATTTTCTTTCCTTTTTTGAAATATAATTTTGGAGGATCGAAAATGAGCTGGACTAGTCTTTTTACTTCACATTTATTAAGCGCTTTATATACTATAGAGTTCTCTTTGTGACTTTTCTTCTCTTCATTATTATTACTGTTATTACTGGAATTCTTTTTAGTTTCCGATCTTGTTGTAACTTTTATTATTTTGCATGCCTGTACTGACATTTCTTTCAAATCATTGATATCTATTCGTGACAGAGCGTCTGCCACATAATTTTATTTACCAGCTATGTACTCCACCCCAAAGTTATACTCTTCCAAATCTAACCTGGTTCTAGTTAATTTTAATGAAGGTTTTTCTTTGAAAATAAATATGTTAAGGGTCGATGATCTGTTTTCACTGTGAATCTTCTGCCATAAACATATGCTCTAAAATATATAATGGCCCAATGTATGGCCGTCAATTCTTTTTCGATCGTGGCTTTATTTATTTCGCCTTTTGTAAATGATTTTGAGGCATAGGCAATTGGTAATTGTTTTCCTTCATACTCTTGGCTTAGCACAGCACCGCAAGCATAAACACTTGCGTCAGTTGTAATACAGAACTCTCTATCAAAATCGGGATATTGTAGGATATTTGGACTGATTAATGCATCTTTTAGGTAGTTAAACAATTTTTCGCAGCCGTCTGTCCATTTGAAGATGATATTTTTCTTACTAAGTCTTGTTAGTATCCTAGCGTATTCCGCGAAATTTGGTATGAATCTTCTATAATAATTAAAAAATACGACAAATCTTTTTGCTTCATCGGCATTTTTAGGAGTTGGGTAATTTTGAACAATTTAAAATTTTTTTAGGTCTGGTAAAAGTCCAGTACTTGCGCATTTATGTCCAAGATAAGTAACTTTTTGACTGAAGAATAAACATTTATCGGGATATAATTTTAAATTATATTTTCTGCAAGTTGAAAAGACATTTCTTCAATTTTGTATCATATGTTTTTCGGAACAGCCCAATACGACTAAATCGTCCATGTATAAAAATTATTGTGATGGTTTTGGACCTGCGAATGCCAATGTCATCATCCTCTGGAATGAGTTGGCCATAAGGCAATCTTTTGAAATGATAAGTACCGTTATCCGCTGTAAAGGATGTGATATCCCTTGACTCTGGGCTGAGTTCTATTTGGTGAAATCCTGACATTAAATCTAGGCATGAGAAATATTTCACTCTTCCTAATTGATCCAGAATATCATCTATTCTAGGCAAAGGGAATTTATTAACCACTAATCTCCACCTTTTTTTCTTGTTTACCGGGAAGGGATTCTTTAGGTTAGGGCTGTTATATTCTGTAGTTCCTGGCTACACAATATCATCTTGAATTAATTTGTTTACATGTTAGTTTATCTCACTCTTATGTGCTTGAGTTAGTCTATAAATTTTAATATAGACAGGAGCATTATCTTTCATATGCAACTTTTGTTTGTAAAAATTGTTGGTCGTGATTGGTTTCTAATGAAAATATGTCAACGAATTCTGAGCATAATGTGCTGAGTGATTTACTAGCGAATGGTGGAAAATTTTTATTCAAACTTTCTAATTTTTCTTTATTATTAGCTTTATTGTGAGGTGTATTTTCAATTATTACATAGTCCTCTAAATTTTCTGTTTTGATGTCATAATCTTGAATGATTGCATATTTATCTGTTGTATTTATTATTCTTATTCATCTTTATTCTTATTATCAAGCTGATTTGAGTTTACTAACGTGTTGGCTACAAAAATGCCATTAGTCAATTCTTGATGAGGTATAATAGTTCATTATTGTTACTGTTGATATGAACCTGTCTAATTACTTCGGATCTTGCGGGTATTGTAATGCTATTGATTGTTGGTTTATTTGTCCCCATTTTTATTATAATCTAAAATGGAATTATATTTTTTAATGAAATCGAGTCCGAAAATTCCATTACATGGGATTGGGAAATCATATTCTACTATGTGAAATTTGTGTCGTATTAAAAGACTATCATCTGTTAGATCTGCTTTTACTGTTCCAAGTGTGCTTGTTATACCTCGACCAATACCTTTTTAGTTCTGTGATCTGTGAGTTATTTATTGCGACATTACTGTCAATTTGACCCTTCTTTATAATTGAGATATCCGCTCTGTATCTATCAGAAACGTTGAAGTTGACTTATTTAGAGTAGTATTGGAAGATATTTAGCTGTTCAGATGCAAGTTGAATGTACATACTTTATTACCCTTGGAGTTTACTGTTGGTGTGGAGTTTGCTCGTTTTCCTGTTGGTTTATATTACGGAGATTTCGCGTGTTACTTTGATTAGATGATCTTGACTGACCTCCAAAAGTGCGTCTTGGGAAATTATTATTTTGTCTATTGCTATTATTATCATACCGGTTAGAGTTATTATAATATCTTCGGTTTGGGTCACCTCGGTTATTATTATTTTGGTAGCTTCTTCGGAAGTTACCGCCGTTAATTAACTTGTGAGCGGGTCAGGCGTAACAATGTATTTGAGTTACCCGTGATATCAGTACAGCTATTCGTTAATTTTGAAAGAGCCTCGTTCATAGATGTGAACGTTCCTGCTTTCATTATCAATTTAACTCTTTCGTTAGCCGAGTTCTTTCACATAGCCGTTACAGCTGATTGTGTGGCATATTTGGTTGCCAAATCAGGTGCAAGACCATCAGATATGTAAGCACCCTCCAACGATTTTGTCAATTTTTCGATTTCTGCAGTGTACTGGTTAGCTGTTTTACTGCGCTGTTGTACGTTTAAGAGTTTTGCTGTCAAAACTTCTACAGATTCACCTTTAATTGATGAACTTAACTTTTGCTTATTGCTAGTATTGAATTTTCAGGGCTCAAAAGGTTTCTAGCTGTTCCCTTCAGCTTAGTTTTTATCATGGAGACTGCTATGGTCTCATGAGTATCCTTAATTTATTCTAGGATATCTAACGCAGGGAAATTCTTGGTGTGTTGTTTATGGTGAAATTATTGAGTGGAACGGTGAATAGCCCGCTTTTACTTAGCGAGATCAAATTTAATGTTCCCATGAGGCTATGAAGGCATTTCCATCAGCTTTTTTGAGCACATGTAGGTCGAATTTCGAAATGCACGAAGCTCTTCGTTGTTTGTGCCTGGATTTTAATAAGCACTATAGTAATTTCGATACGTCGGACTCGCTTTTCAAAATAAAGAGGTGTATTTTATTTGAGCTAAATTAGTATATATGTGGGTAGAAAGGGGTTAGTGATATAAGACTGTCCTTTTTACTAAGTTTCAATAAAATATTTAATGTTTAATTTGAAAATAAAGGTTTTGTTACAAAGTTAATTAATGAAAATTACAAATGGTTGAATGTAATGATATTTGATTAATTTCAATGGTCAACTTTCACACGCGTCGTTTTCCGTCGTTATGGTTTTAGTTCTCGTCGTCAACTAACTATTGCTTCTCGTTTGATCTTTTTTGCTTCTCCTTGTTGCTTCTTCGTGTCACAAGGTTGCTGAGAAAAGGTCGAGTTGTTGTATAGAAACCCAATCCCACATTCGGCCATTCTGTCATACATTCGACCCGAATGTACCGTCGTTATCGCTGTAGTCTTGAACCCATGGTTTTATATATTCGGCACAAGTTGTTGATTTTATTGGGCCTTCAGTGTTGGATATTTTTTCGACATCGTACGAATTGTTACCTTTGACTTTTGTGATTCGGTATGGATCCAAGAATTTAGACTTCAACTTAAGTCCGCTACCGAATTGCGTTCGTTTGATTACTACCAGATCGTTGATTTTATACAGTTGAGCTGGTTTACGTTTCTTATTATAATTGTTCTTATTTTCTCGTTGAATTTGAATGATTTGTTGTTTTGCCTTCTTTCGTAGTTCATCTCGGTCGTTGTTGAATGTTTCTACCATTTCTTGCTCCAAAAGTTTACGTATATGTTGATCGTATTTTGTTCGAATCTTTGTACCAAGTAAAAGCTCGAATGGAGTTGTGTTGATACTTCTTGTGAACGTCGAATTAATCGCTTGTTGAACTTTGTCAACGTGTTTAAACCATTTTGTTGGATCTTCGATACTCAGCTTTGTTAAGACTGATATTATGATTGCATTTAGTCGTTCGATTTGGCCATTTACCCTTGGCAAACCAGTTGTAATCATTGTGTGTTTGATGTCTTCATTATCACAGTAGCGGAGTCTCGTTTTTACCTCTGAAGTGGTTGTCGACTTTGTAGGGTACAGCCAACAAAACTTAGTGAAGGAATCGATTATAGCTAAAATATGCTGATACTGTTTATTTGTTGACTGCAGTGGACCGAGGAAATCTACATGGAATGTTTGAAGTGGTAAGTCCTCTTTCTGAATTGGATGCAGTAAGCCTTCTTGCTTGCCTAGCTTACGACTACTTAAAATACAGGGTATACAGCATGCGATGTGTCGTCTTATTTTTTCATCAATGTTTGGGATGAAGTAATCTTTTAAAATAAGTTCTTTAGTTTTCTTTACTGCAAAATGACCTCTTTCATGCGCTTGAGTAATAACTTGTTTATGTATAATTTCTGGTACTACGATTAATTCATTATCTTTGATCATTTTATATAATACATTGGCCTTCATGAAATAGTCGTCATATGAATCGGTATTTTGAAGAACTTCTCGTATTGCTTTCAAAGTTTGGTCTTCTAGTTGAGCTTGACTTATTCGTATGGTTAGTTCATCGTTGCGTATCGTCATGACTGCATAGCGGCTTAGGGCGTCGACATGTTTCATACGACTTCCTGTTCCACAACATAGTCGAAATCTTGTAGTAGCAGTATCCAACGAGCTACTCGTGTACATAAGTTTTTCTTCTCTAAAGTTTTTGTGAATGCGTTACAGTCCGTAACGAGTTTGAATTTTATACCAAGGAGGTACACCCTAAATTTTCCTAACGCTTCAATTACAGCAAGTATTTCCAGTTCATAACTAGTAAATTTTCGTTGAGCTTCCGTCGTTTTCTTGCTCATATAGTAGATAGGATGAAGTTGGTCGTCATGCGGAGATTTTTGCAGAAGTACTGCACCGAATCCGTTGATAGATGCATCTGTGTGTAACTCGGTTTCATAAGTACGATTATATACACCAAGTACAGGGTTATTGATTAGCGCATTTTTAAACGTATTAAAGGCTTGCTCTGCTGACATACTAATTTCGAATTTAGTATTTTGCCTCGTCATGTCCGTCAGAGGTTTTGCGATGATGGCAAAATTCGGAATAAATTTCCTAAAGTGACCTACTAGCCCTAAAAAACTTAAGAGCTGCTTGGGTGTATTCGGCATTTTGTAATTTAGTACTGATTTCGTCTTGTCCGGTGATGCACGTAGTGTGTGATCTTCAATAACATATCCGAGAAATGTTACTTTTTTCTTTAGAAATTGACACTTTTTAAAATTTAGTTCTAAACAATAGTCAGGATATGTAAGGATTACTATCTCGAGATTTCGCAATGCTTGCCCTTCATTTCTGGCTGGAATGATAACATCATCGATATATGGTAATGCAATATTTTCTTGCATCAGTTTACGGAAAATTGCGTTTATATGTCGTTGGAATACTCCTGGTGAGTTGGACAATCCAACTGGTACCTTGCAAAATTGATATTGTCCTCGTTGGGTAACAAATGACGTATACTTCCTACTTGATTCAGCCACAGGAACATGAAAAAACCCATTTTTCAAGTCGATTGTGCTAAATATGTTTGCGTCTTGTAAGCGGTCAAGCTGGTCATCAATAAGTGGAAGGGGAAAGTGATCTTTTATAATAGATTTATTAATTTGACGAAAGTCTATACAAAGTGTATGTGAGCCGTCGCGTTTTTTTACCAATACCACAGGACTGGTGAATTCAGAGTTTGAAACTTCAATTATGCCCTCTTTTAACCATTGATCGATTTGAGCATCGACGATAGATGCCTCGGAAAATGGTAATCGACGTGGTCTTGCAAATATTGGAGTGTCGTCTCTAAGTGTTATCGTCATTTCCACGTTTGTTGTTGAAATCTTATTTGGTTTATAATTCAAAATAAGTTCACTCACCTTCTCTCTGGTTTCTTTACTTGCCCCACTTCCATATCTAGTTCGTTGTTTTCGACTATAGCGCCAATTTTCATTATCCACACTTGATCGTTTACTTCTATGCTATTTTGCATCTTTTTGACTTTAATGCCATCTTTGTTAATTGTAATTTCAGATTTCACACACAATTCTTCACCAAGCACAACTTGAATGTTCATACAATTGTTTGCAACTACATAAAATGTCAATATAAATGTTTCACTGTCTACTTGCAACTCTTGTTTAAAACTACCACTGGGTTTAATTTTGTTGTCACCAGAGTTTGAGCAGAATCCGACTAAAAATATATTACACGCACTTCATTTTGGTTTACCCAAATGCAAATATACTTCTTGCGTTACTATATTGAACTTGCTGCCCGTATCAAACAATGCATTATAAGTTTTGTCACCAATTTTAACTTCTTTGTGGGCTAAATCGTGTCTACATATTACTTGACGCGAATTTGCCTTTACATTCGTATCATTTTTTTGTTTTGTTCACAATTCGCCGAAATATGTCCATATCGATTGCACTTGAAACACTTTTTACCTTTTTCTTTGTTTTTGCAACTGCTTGACAAGTGACCTTTTTCACCACAGTTGTAACATTTCATTTCTTTTCGTTCAATCTTTTTAATATTTTCTATCACTGTTGCTTTTGTTTTTGTTTTGCTTTGTGCTCGCATCATTTCATAACATTTCAGTTTGTCTTTGAAATCACTTAGTTTCTTTGCGCCATACAATATTGTTTTGTTCACTGTCAGATCATTAATCCCGTCGATTACATATTGAATTAATGCTTCATCTTCGATATTACCTCTATTCGCGATTTCACGCATATTATAAAAATATTCGTGTAGGGTTTTACTGTCTTTTAATTTACGCTCACACAGTTGTTTGTGTAGAAGGGCACTATTTGTATTGTCTTTGAATTCGGTCACCAAAGCATTTTTCAATGCTTGCCATGAATTCAACCCTCGTTCATTTAACACTAAAAGTTTTGCAACACCACGCAACGATTTCTTTGCAAACACAAGTTTTTGTAGGTTATCCCATTGCATTAGAGCGGATTGCTCTTCAAATTCTTGGCACCAGATGTCAACAGAAATCTTATTAGAACCCTCAAATGGTCTTATTGAGTCTTCTATATCGCGGAATGTCATTGCAAATTTAGGCATATTCACCCCTATTATGGTTGTCAACGTCAACTGTCGCTTCGTATCAATATCAACATCACGTCGTATCAATATCAACGTCGCGTCAATACAATTCTGGTATTTACTTCGTCAATGTATTGACGTTGACGTGTTATCGATAATTTCAAAGCAAAACTACGATCCTTATACTTTTGACAATTGTTTATTTACAATTTGTTGTGCATAAAAAGTGTTTAAGTTTTGTTTAAAGATTTAAAGATGTTTTTTTACGAAAGTTCGATCTCAAGCGATGAGGAGAGGAAGGAGATGTTGCTCCTCAAAAGAAGCGAAATGCGCCAAAGATCTCAAATATTCAATTTGCCAGATACGAAGTGAGTACCATAACTGCTCATTGCAATTTCTATTAGTGCACAAGCGAAAATTACACGCTAAATATAAAGAACTTCTTTCTAAACTTTTGTGAAGATATTAGTGGATGATTAAATTTCCCATTAGTACACCAAAAACCAAGGCGAATTCATTACAGGTGGTGTTATCCCATCAGCTGATTGCTTCTTCTTGATAATTTTCCATACAACGCCTTGTACTGCAACATGTCAGTTAATCGAAATCAATGAAAATTTTCTTTTGACTTGACATTCTTCCGCACAGCGAATTGGTTGAATTCGCTTTGCCACCACCTAGTATAGATTCGCCTTGCCAAAAACGATTCTACATCCTAGAGCGGTGTGTACTAATGGAAAATATAATCGAATTGTTAGATGTTTGCTAAATTGATTCAACCACCTTTCATGTTTATGTTTAATTTATTTCAGATTTGTTGATTATTTTCGGCTAAGCAAAGAAGCTTTCAAATTCGTTCTGGAGAAAATCGTTCCATCAATGAAAGTAGCGAAGCGAACAACAATGATTTCTAATGAAATAAAGTTGGCAACTACGCTAAGGTTCTTGGCACAAGGGAACTGTCCCTTTGGAAAATCCTTTAGCAAGCGCAGGATTTTTTTCTAATTCTAAAACAAGCTGCGCAAATTGATTGCTGTTTGTTATTTTCATTTTTTTTATCCATTTTCCTAAATTAAATAAAAGCTAAACAAATAAAGTGTGTAAAAAGGTATAATTCAGAATTATTTTACCAAATTTTTACAGCAGAATATTTAATTGAGCGCTTGTCGTCACCAAAAACTGTGTTGACAGATTTTATGTTGACACGCGTCAATAGAATATCAATATTGTTGTAGTCAATACCAAAAAAGCATCAACAGCTGTCAATAGTTATCGACATTGACAAAGCCGATACCATTTCAAGAGCGTCGACACTATTTTTGACAATATTGACTTGATATTGACAACCGTAATAGGGGTGATTATTTGGTAAATATTTGTTTGAGCGCATGTCTTTGTGTATCACGTCTCTTCTGTTGTTCATTCGTTCGTCGTCGGCCTCGCTCATATTCGTGCCAAACTCAAAGTAGTGTGTCGCTTCGTGGCTTGCATTTCGTTCGATATTCTGTGCTGTTTCACTTGTACTATCGTCGTTTCTTTCTTGGTTGTTAACTTCATCGTTTTCCTCTTTACCGTCGTTGTCGCCGTTCTCGCTGGCATCATCATCGTCGTTAGCTTCATCGTTGTTTTTTTCTGTGAACAAGAGATTTTGCCGCAGGTTTCGAAATATATGCAGCTTCACATTGGCTACATTGTAGTTGATACCCATCATGTTGCATATTGTGACCAAGTCCCCTTCATTTAGATTTGAATTAACGTACGTCTCCTTTTGCTTGTATTGTTCGCTATTTTCATCGTATTCAAAACCACAAAATTCACGAAGTCGGCGTCGATTATTTCTGTCGCCATCAATTTGGAATACATATTTGTGCAGCGTTATAATGTTGGCTTTGCTACTATTGCGCAAGCTGTTGGAAATAAAATCATTTAAACACGACATTTTGTATGTTGAAAAAATTTTGCACCGAAATAGCTTTGTTCTCGTTATTATCTTTTCACTTATTATTTTTTAAGGATGAGCCTCTATGCTTCTTTTTAGATTCACAAATTATTGTTATTTTATTTTTTATGTTGAGCCCCCAAAATGTGGGTAAAAAGGGGGTTAGTGATATAAGACTGTCCTTTTTACTAAGTTTCAATAAAATATTTAATGTTTAATTTGAAAATAAAGGTTTTGTTACAAAGTAAATTAATGAAAATTACAAATGGTTGAATGTAATGATATTTGATTAATTTCAATGGTCACTTTCACACGCGTCGTTTTCTGTCGTTATGGTTTGAGTTCTCGTCGTCAACTAACTATTGCTTCTCGTTTGATCTTTTTTGCTTCTCTTTGTTGCTTCTTCGTGTCACAAGGTTGCTGAGAAAAGTTTGAGTTGTTGTATAGAAACCCAATCCCACATATATGTATACATATTTCAAATATAACTTCAAACTATAACTTACTGTTGCTCCATTTTATGTATATATAATATAGCAGCTCTTTCTGAGCGGTTCGCGGCAGCTCCCTTCTGAGCACCTTTCGTTAGCCCTATACTGGGCAATCAGCTCCTTCTGAGCAATTCACGTAATTTCCCTTCTGAGCACCTTCGTCGGCCCCTTACTGGACATACGTATAAAAAACTTATACCCTCTTGTAAAGTTACGTTATTTATTTAAATTATCGCACATGTAATTATACATGTCACCTCTTAATATCAAATATGTAACTATAACTCTTAAGATCGTTTACTTAATGTTTTACACTGCACATTCGTTTTGTATAAGACATACTACTTGTAAATATACTGCTATTTGGTCTGTTCAAATTGCTCAATTTGTAGACTATTAAATAAATAAATAAATAACCTTAATGGCATCTAGTGCCTCAGTATGGTCTAGTACTTGGAATGAGTTTTTTTGTCTTTTTTTTCATTTATTCATTTGTTGTCATTATATTATTCAGTTCTTCCTAAATATTTGACTTGGAACCAATATATCTCTTCAGCTGCTGTTGCTATTGGGTTCCTTACATTCCATATTGTTGGTTCCCTAGGCATATCAATATCTTTCTACATTTTTTGAACCATACTAATGTTTTTTCATCATCTTCGATTTCTATTTCATTTTTAAGGTCCTCAGTTGGGCCTTTTACATAAGTCCTAGTCTTCCTAACTCTTTCCATGTTACTTAAAATCAATATTTTTACAATATTTTTTTTGACACCCTAATGCTTATATTTTTTATTTTTATAATTATTATTTCCTAATTCCTTAATTTTTTCCTTTAGTTTAATTTTTTCTTCTTTATGTGTACTTAAATTTATTCTTTTATAAATCTTAGCTATTGATTTTCTACGTTAAATTGTTTTCCCCCTCTTTTCCTTTTTAACTTTATTGGCTTTGGACTTTTTGGTTCTTCAATTTTTTGGACCCTATTCCTTTTTTATATTCTTCGATTGTCAGCGGCTTAGGGCCTTTTTTCAATCAAATAAATAAAAAAAAATGTTGTCTTTAGCTTTAACATTAAAGTACGTGTATTTAGAATATGATATGAAAAATGTTACATTAAAAACTCAAGCGCATGCGTTGGCTTTTCTTTGCCATTTCATCTAAAACTTCATCAACGGTAACAATTTGATCACGGTGGATGCTTAGTGATGCACAGCCATTTAATCGATTTTCACTCATCGTGTTTCTGAAATAGTTTTTAATCAGCCTAAGAGTTGAAAAAGATCTCTCGTTCGTTGTCGTTGTTACTGGAAGCGTACACAAGATTTTCAACAACATGTGAACATTAGGAAAAGCCACAGAATCGCATTCCTGTGATATTAATCATAGATAAATTGATAAAAAAAAGGAAGGACCTCCTTCAGGAATAAGTAGAATTCATGCTTTTTGAGCCTATGCATGAGATCTAACGTATACGTAGAATTTTTTTCTAACATGCAGCACGTAGCTGGAACATCATGGAGTGAAAGTGCACTTCTGGATCTTTGGATCAGTCGACTCCCACCGACCGCGCAGCCCGCAGTCATTGCATCTACGGAAGACTTAGCAGAAAACTTGCGCATCGCTGATGCTATAGTTGAAGCAAATAGTTTACAAAGCACTCAGGTAAGCGCAGTTAGTTCTGGCATAGAGATTTCAAGCTTACGCGACGACATAGCTCAGATTTCTGCTGAAATACAACATATCAATAAAAAATTCGAGAATCTTAGCTCTTCTGTTCGCTCTCCTAAAAACGACTCTAACATTTGTTGGTATCACCGAAAATATGGTAGACAAGCAACAAAATGTAGGGACCCGTGCTTATTTGCGAAAGAAAAACAACAAGCAAGGCAAAACATCTAACAACAGTAACCGAACTGGAAAATCTGGGACATACTATAAAGAGGGACGGTATTCGCCCACTGCGCAAGCATGTCGATGTATTATTAAATTTCCCGAAACCCCAAACCGTCCAAGAGATGAAAAAGTTTTTAGCTATGCTCAATTTTTATAGACGATTTTTAAAAAACGCAATCAATATCCAAGGTCCACTATTTGAGATGGCTAAGTCAAATAAAAAAAATGACAAAACCTTGTTAAAGTGGACCACTGATACTGAACAATGTTTTGAGAAAAGCAAACAACAGCTAGCAGAAGTAACATTGCTGGGCCATCCGTTACCGCACACTGAATTGTCACTTTGGGTTGACGCTTCAAACTATGCTGCGGGGGCTGTTCTAAATCAAGTTGCGAGTAACGAAGTGCAACCGCTGAGTTTCTTCTCACTGAAATTTTCTCCGGCCGAAACTCGCTATAGCACTTACGATCGCGGACTCACTGCCGGCCAAATAACCACCGACATTCGTTATATTGTGGGCAGCGAAAATATCGTTCTGATCTGCTATCACGCATTCAGTCTATAACTTCGGAAGGCATAAATTACGAGGATTTAGCTGCGGATCAAGAGAGGGATGAAGAGCTAAAGAAATTTCTTCACGAAGGTAATAAAAAAAAATACATATACTTTGTTAAGCAGTAATAAATCAATTATCTGCGGCCATTTATCACCCAGCGGTTTCGGTTAAACGCTCTACATGCAACTCACGATTTATCACACCCTGGGCCTAAAGCGACGGCCCGACTAATGTGTGAACGATACGCCAGGAATCCAACGTGACAGCAGACGGTTTGCTCAGCACTGCACGGCCTGCCAACGAAACAAGATTCAGCGCCACCGCGTTACTCAACTTTCCAGACGGGAAACACCATCTCAGCGATTCGCCCCCATAAACGTCGATATCGTTGGCCCGTTCCCCATTTCTGATGGATTCCGATACTGTCTCACGATATTAAACCGTTTTACTCGATGGCCAGAGGATATTCCGATGCCCGACAAGACAGCTGAGACAGTATCCAACGCATTGATTAATGGCTGGATCGCCAATTTTGGAGTTCCCGTCGATATTACCACGGACCTCGGCCAGCAATTCGAGAGCTCAGTTTTTCGACAACTTATGAAAACTCTCGGGATTAAACACCTGCGTACGACGCCGTACCATCCGCAAACGAACGGGCTTGTCGAAAGGTGGCATCGCACATTAAAATCCGCAATATTGTGTCATAGTGCGCAGAACTGGACTACCTTCCTACCAATAATACTTTTAGGTATGCGCTGCACTTATAAAGAAGACATAAAATCAACGCCCAGTGAGCTCGTATACGGTACCACCCTTCGACTGCCGGAAGAATTTTTTACAAGCAGCGAACCCGATTAAACTCACGCAGAGTATTTGCAAAATCTTCTTAAAGCTATGAGAGAGCTGAGGCCGACAGAGACTGCCTGGTATGGAAAGTATTTGTACATTCCAGCTTGAGAACCTGCACGCACGTATTTGTAAGAGATGACCAGATTAGGTCTTCGTTGTCCTCACCTTATAAAGGTCCGTTTGAAATTGTTAGCAAACATGAGAAATACTTTGAAGTCAATATGAACGGTAGACGTGCACAAATTTCAATCGATCAGCTAAAGCCTGCTTTCTTATCTCCGCTTAGCGAGATTCTGGAGGAGGGTAGTGTGGCAGCACATCAAAATATAATTAAACATGTTTAAGCCTAAATTTAGAATTAAACACTATGGCAGCACGGCTGCTAAGAGAATAATCCTATGTATGTATGTTAATTGAGCTCTCACAAGTACTCACTGGAATGATAGTACATAGTTAGCTGTAAAGTAAAATAATACGTTGGTAGTAATAAAGAAATAGCTGTTGAATAAATCATTCGTTCTAGAACCTTAAAAGCGACCACGTTTTAATTTATTACTAAATGTATATGTAATTTTTACGTGATCGTAGTAAACTTTTCCTTAGGGGAGTATGTATTAATTATTTAGTGTTTTTTACATTTTGAAATCAATATTAATTTTTTGATGAAATATAAACTAATAATGTGATGATAATGATAATTACAAACTAAAGGAATGCCGGATTCCAATGGAATAGCTAAATCCTCCCTCATAGCTAATGGCTCATCTTGAATATTTATAGGTACATTCTCCAGTGATCATGTCAATGGACTATTAAAAATGTTTATAACCCATTTCGTTGAAAAAACATCTTTAAATCTACTGTAAAAGTTTGTTATAAGATTATTTATTTCTTCCCGAATTTATCTAATTTTTGGGGACTTGGAAATTTTGAATATATTTCGGAAACTTTTGGAAAGTTAACAAAATTTTGGCAAGCCATTTCGTTCTTGAAACTAATTAGCTTTGTGGAAAACTCAATTATTGCTTGAAGCAAGTTGCATATGCTTTTATTTCTTCCCTGCAAAACTAGATTTAAATTATTTATTTGTAACATAATATCTGTAACAAAAGCTAGCTGTAATAAAAATTCGGGACATCTAATGGTATTAATTATTTGAGCATCCTTTGGAAGAGCCTTGGACTCCAAAAAACGAGGTATTTCTTCTCTAAGACAAAATAAACGATCTAAACTTTTTCCCCGACTGAGCCACCTGACTTCTGTAAAATGTAACACATCCTTGTATTCTGAATCTATTTCTTCAAAAACGCTACCAGCTTCCTATGTGTAAGAGCGTTGTGTCCACCTTTCAAACGATTGATTATTTGCATAGCAGTTTTAATTACTTCGACAAGGCCAATTGATTTTGCAAATAGAGCTTGTTGGTGTATAATACAATGTATCGTGGGAACATTTATTTCGGCTTTAATTAATTGCCCTACAAAACCCTGCTTACGGCCAACCAAAACAGATGCTCCGTCTGTACATATAGCTGAAAGCTTCTCCTACTATTGATAAAACATTGCGCTCGAAAGATTCGTAAATTTTTTCCCCAGTAACATTGCCATACATTGATTGCAGATTTAAAATCTCTTCAGATGCATTAAAAAAGTTGGCAACTGATCTTATGCATACAATCATCTGGCTAGTGTCGCAAATATCGAGGCTTTCATCAAAGCAAACCGATACATATTTAGCATTTTCTATACGTTCTTTGGTCTCCGCTTGTAGGAAATTCCCAATAATTTCACTTCCTCGAGTCATAGTTCTGGCTGACAACTGAAGACCATTTACGATTGCAGTCATTTGCTTCCCTACGCTTCCGAAAAACGGAAATATTTCAAGGCACATTTCTTTAAAAAAAACCCCATCCTCAAAAGGCCTACCTTTCTTTGCTAACGCTAAAGCTATTGCACATGTTGCCTTCAGTTGACTGTCTTCCAAAGCATTATAGTCAGCATGCTCTGTATCCAATAATTTACTATATTTTATCCTAAAACAGTCTTTAAGTTTAGCAATCAACTGATCTCTCTCTACTCCTCTTACTAACTGGAGATCAGGATGACGAGCGTTATAATGGCGCTTGAGGTGAAATTCGTCTTTGCATTTTAAAACTTGGCTGCATACAAGACACTCAGCAATATTAAAAATATTTAGACAAAACAAAAAATCGTTTTCCAACTCCATCTTCCTGATCAATAAAATATAGTTTGCATTTATGCTCAGTGTACCATTAAATTTAAATTTAATGATTAAATGATCAAGCAATGCGGTATCAACCTGCTTCATTTAATGCTTGCATGAAACTGAATAAAATTTGATTTTTTTGTGCTCTGCTTGTTGACGCTCGTTTTGTGTGCGTGTAATTACGAACTGTGTACGTGAGACGGCCGAATATACTTCGACTCCCAGGGAAATATTTGCCTGCCTTTGGCGTGGACCCAGGATCTTCGGTGTGGTAGGCGGAGAATGCTACCATCACACCACGGCGGCCGCCATCTTTCGGTTAGCAACAAACTTTATTTGAATATAAATAATCTTGTAATACACATTTTTTTTATATAGCTTATATAAGCAAAGCTTACTGAGAATATTAAATGTAAAGGAGAAAGTAACAAGTAACAAAGTTTATAATTTCATTTTCTAAAATCCAACACTTTCCCTCAAATTGAATTTTATATACATACGTATGTATATTATACGCAGTTACTTATGTATATTTAATCTACATTATAGTTAATCCAATTTCGTTAATGCAAGTATTGTGTTTTGACAATGGTAGTGCTTTGGTCAGCACATCAACTGACATTCTATCAGTAGGCAAATATTCGATACAAATTTCTCCCCTCTCCACTGTATCTCTTACAAAATGATGGCGTATATCAACACGCTTTGTTCGATTATGGAATACTTACTCAATAATCTTGTTCCTTGGTATTCATTAAATACAGGTATAATACCAATTTGACCATGTAAATAAATGTAAGGCGCGATAAGTGTAAGGGGCGTGAACCAAGGGCATACGGTGTGGTAGGCGGAGCACGCTACCATCACACCACGATGGGCGCCCATGACTATGACATTTGACCATGTAATTCAACTAAAAAATGTCTAAGATGTATTGCTTCTTTTACAGATTCAGAAAGCGCCATATACTCTGCTTCTGTGCTTGACATTGCAACAGTTCTTTGCTTTCGAGACTCTCAGCTTACTGAGCCATTTACTAACTTGAAGGCAAACCCAGTATCTATATTAGCGCCCCAATCTGCGTCGGTATAACCCACTAGTTCTTTACCAGTCCTTGTAAAAACTAATCCCATACTTCCAGTTCCATTCATGTATGTTAGTACCCGTTTTGCAGCTATCCAGTGCTCTTTCCCATAATTGGAATTTTATTGAATTAAAACGCTAACTGCATGTGTAATATCTGGCCTTGTAGATATTGATAAGTAAATTAGGGACCCTATAAGATTCTGGTAAGGTATGTTCTGAACTTCTTGCGTCTCTGTTTCGGTATTTGGGCTCATTTCTTTCGAAAATTTTACGCTCGGATTTAAAGGAGTGGAGACTGGCTTCGCGTTTTGCATGTTAAACCGCTTTAAAATATTATTTACGTACTTTTATTGCAACATCGTTACTGTATTATTCTGATTATTTTGCTTGAAACTAATACCAAGACCATATGTCAACTCACCCAAATCTTTCATCTCAAATGATTTTGCTAGTTCCATTTTCAGCTCGTGCAACATTTGATCGTTATTGGCTGTTAAAATCAAATGATCGACGTAAACTGCGACAATTATTATACTTTATTCTGCTTTCTTCAGGAAAACGCATGTATCTGATTTCAATTGCTGGAATTTCATTTCCTTCAATTTTTCATCTAGTTTCTTGTACCACTGTCTACCAGACTGCTTCAAACCGTAAAGTGCTTTCTTAATCAAACATACCTTATTTCCGTGATATTCTTTCGATTCATCCTTACTTAAGATTTTGTCGAATTCTTTCGGTATTCTCATAAAAATGCCGTCCTCAATATTCCCGCTCAAATATTACTTACTTACTTAAGTTACAAAATCTAGTTGATGCAAAATCAGGCTATACTCTGCCGCAAGAGCTACAATTAAACGAATAGATCCAATTCTAGCAACAGGTGCAAACGTTTCGTCAAAATCAATTCCCGGTATTTGAGTAAACCCTTTTGCGACAAGTATAGCCTTGCGTCGTTCTTTACTTCCGTCAGGTTTATATTTTGTGCGTAGGAACCATTTACATTCGGTTATTTTCTTATTAACTGGATGCTCAACTACATCCCATGTATGATTTTTCATTAGGGCATCGTATTCACTCTTCATTGCTTTAATCCAGTCATCTGCATCTGGACTAGATAGAGCTTCAGCTGTTGACAGTTGTTCGCTATGAACAGCTAAGCAAGCAGTATTAGGGTAATCTTCACCAATCTCATCTGATGCTCCTCTGTTCGATTGACTTACCATGTTGTACAATTTACGTGGCCTTCCTCGTATTCCAGTGAGAACTTTCTTAGGCCTGCCTGGTCCTCGCATCGAAGTCATGGAAGTAGCATACCGTTCAGTATTTTCAAGTTCAGAAGGGGTATTATACCCGTCTTCTCCTTCATCGCTAAAATCTTCTTTAGGATCTTCGTTGTCTTCTTCAGCAATGCTTTTTTTATACGTTTGTTGTTGTTGAAAATTTTAAAATCAATACCAAAACCTAACTCTTTTCTGACGTTTTCTTCGTCAATAAATTCTTCATAACCGCTCAACTCGAAACTGTTACTCTACTTCGTAAAACTTTTCTCGCATTTGCATCCCAAAGCCTGTAAGTCTTAGTTTCTTCTGAATATCCAATAAAAATACATTTTTTTGATGTGGCTTCAAACTTTCCCTTTTTATGAGTTTTTTCAAGGGCATAAGCCGTTGACCCAAACTTCCGAAAGTGAGTTACGTTTGGTAATCTCCCAGTTCACAATTTAAATGGGGTTCCACCATCCAACCTACGAGACGGGCATCTATTTCGCAAATAATTTGCTGTGAAAACCACTTCAGCCCAAAAAACTGCGGGCAGCCCTGATTGAATCACCATACATCTGGCCATTTCTACCAATGTCCTATTTTTGCGATCTGCAACGCCGTTTTGTTGCGGCGTATAATCAACTGACCGTTCGTGTTTTATACCCTCTTTCTTTAAAAATGTCTGTATTTCATTGTTAACGTATTCCGTTCCTTTGTCTGATCTGATACATTTAATAAACTTACCACTCCTTTTTTCGACCAGGCGTTTGTATTCTGCAAATTTGGTCATAACTTCGCTTTTCTTTCTGATGAAATATATTTCGCACCACCTTGATTTGTCATCAATGAATGTGACAAAATATCGAGATCCCCTAAAGGAATTTGTACGTATTGGTCCACATACGTCAGTGTGAACTAACTCCAATAGATCAGTCGTTTTAGTGGTCGATTTTGGGAATGGTATCTGAGTTTGTTTTCCCTTAACACAGACTTCACAAAAAGGTAGTTGTTCGTTGAAATTTGTTTCAGCTCCAACAACTTTGCCTTTTCGTATAGCATCTTTTAGATCCTTCTCGTTCAGGTGGCCGAGTCGTTTATGCCATTCTTGAAACTTATTTGTGCTAGACTACATTTTCCAGTTTTCTCTGAAACATAGTACAAATCTTTAAATCTAATAGCCATCATTACTTTTTTACCTGTTTCTGGTTGTAAGACTATGGCCTCTTTTGCGATAAATACTACATTAAAACCATGATCTGTTATTTTCGAAACTGAGAGTAGATTTGATAGCAAGTCAGGAACGAAGAGCGTATCATCAAATTTTGCTGCGATGTCTTCTGAAGTGATGAGTTTCACAGTATCAATTCCATGTATTTTCGTTGACTCGTTGTTAGCCAAATGTAAAACATTTATGTCCCATGGTTCAAGTCCTCTAAATTTTTCCTTTCTGCCACACATATGCGAAGATGCACCTGAATCTAGACAACGTCGCTCGAGCTCTCCATACACCTGCATTGCGAGTTCTGCAGTTCTTGTTGATTCGTTGCGTTTCAAGCCATTCTCCTTAGCCTTTGCTTCGTTTGCCTTCGCTCTACATTCTTTGGCTTTGTGACCTATTTCTCCGCAGTAATGGCAGGCATATTTAAACTTTCCCTTACCTTGCTTTCTTCCCTGGTTCTGTGAATTTTTGTGGACAAACATTGCATCGGGGGTGCTCTCACTATGATTGCGTTTACGTGCTTCGTATTTTTCCAGCAGCGTTACCTTTAACACCTCTGCTTCCGGCAACTTTTCCTGAGTTTCGATTGCAATCCTAAATGACTCGTACTCTCCGGGAATGCTGTACAACAACAAGACGGTTAGAAGTTCATCAATTATTTCGAGTTGCATTTCTTGAATCTTGTCGACGACGTTAAAAAATTTTTACACGTGGTCCCGCATATCTTGACCATTCTTATTTTTAGTAACATAAGAGATTTCAATAACATTGCCTTACGAGTTGATCCTTTGTATTGATATATGCTATGAAGCTTGTCCCATATATCCTTTGAAGTGATACAATTTCTTATTTGCTTCAATTCGGTAGCAGCTATCACTAATATCAAATCCGATTTAGCCTTCGCATCCTCAGAGTCCCATTCGGCAACTTTTTCCGGGGGAGAAGTTGGTTTTGAACACGTACCATTCACGTATTTCAAGACATCATTCTTTGTTAGAAGGGCCTCAATCTGGATCTTCCACGTATCGAAATTCTCTTTACCCAATGGTTCAATTTTCACGGCTGTGTAGCTCATCCTGAATCAGGCGTATGTAGGTATTTATTAGTTACTTAGGTTCATAACCTATTGCGATGATATTCAGCAACAAATTTTATTTGAATATAAAAAATCTTCGCATACATTTTTTTTTTTTATATAGTTTATATAAGCAAAGCTTAATGAGAATATTAAATGTAAAGTAGAAAGTAACAAGTAACAAAGTTTATAATTTCATTTGCTAAAATCCAACAAAGGCTTTAGTGTTAAATAAACTTGTGGAGGAAGTATTTTTTTAATTTGTACAATAGGCCTTGATGCCATACTGTGAAATGCTGGTTGCACGTCCAAAAATGCGGCTAAACTGTATTCCCTTCATTCAAAGAACTCGGGTAACAACAAATTGGCATTGTTCAGGTGTACAATGGTATCGGTGAAAATGAAATTGATGTTCTGGTATAATCCAATTTTCTTTCAGGATTGGGAATACTCTGCAGAGAAGCAGTCTTTCGAATACTTTGAAGAACAGAGTCAATAAGCTGAATGGTCTGCAAAAAGATATTTGATTTTCAGGCTAAGTCTGTTCTTCAACTGCATCGAAACATAATTTAATCTTAATATTGAGTTACTTAACAGAGCTAAGAACAATATTCCTTTTTTCAGTAAGAATTTAGGCAATTTGGCATCAATTTTATCGTTCTTATTCCCACTTGCAGAACGGCAAGTTATTTTTTTAGCTCAGAGTTAATTTAAACAAATTGTCAAATATGTATGAGTAAGCCCTCGGTAGGGCAGGGGTTGAAGAACCACTACGGCTTTGGATTTCAACCCTGCTTCGCAACCTAGAAATAACAGCAGAGCTAGGCGGAGCTAATGTTGGCAAGCAAGTATGCAGAGGCACACCACAGGGTGGGGTGCTTTCACCTCTGCTTTGGTTGATCACCATAAATGAAATCCTAGGAAAACTTAACGCTGGGGGGTTAAGATCGTGGCGTATGCCGACGATGTGGCGATCTTAGTCTCTCTTCCCTTCCCCTCCGTAATGAGCGAAATCATGGAAAGGGCCTTGGCTAAACTCAGCAGGTGGGCACAGGGATGTGGCCTTAGGTTAAATCCTGACAAGATGGACCTGCTTCTCTTCACGAGGAAGTACAAGCCACCTGCCTTCAGCCTACCATTCTTAAACGGCCAGCAACTAACCCTGTCATAGAGTACCAAGTATCTGCGACTAACAATTAACTGAAAGTTGAATTGGAAAGTATGCATCGAAGAGCGGGTACGGAAGGCCTGCATCACCTTCTATGCCTGCAAATCCATGATTGGTAAGAAATGGGGACTCAAGCTGGGAGGTTCGCCTGATATCCTCCAGTTATAAGCATTGTATTTCCGGTAGCCATTGGAAATGCTTCTTGTGTATTAGTGGTGGTATAGCAAATATTTAGTATGTTAACAAGGCATAGCCAAATAGGGAGCGTGTCTTAACAGCATATGAGCAGTTTCGAAGTTCAAGTTAATGTTACATTAATGAGTTCGAACATAAATTCTAATAACAGAAGTGAGAACAGATGGGAACAGGCATCATAACAGCAGGGCTTACACTGTGGGATTTTCGTAGGAAAATGTTGCAGAAATTACTTGAGAGATTGCTTATTAAAATAACAGCGTGAAGTATGGGTGTAAAATATAAATTCTATAGGTTTGAAGAGACTAAAAATATAAAAACTATACAAAGGAAAATAGTTTGAAAACAGCCGAATAACGGGGAAAAATAGCTCGCAAACAATTTTTTGAATAGAAAATGGTCCGAAAACAATTTTTTTGCAGAGCAAGTGGCTTAATTGCGGCGGTTACCGAACTTGGAAAAGGATTACAAGAAGTTGGACAAGTCAGTTGCTGAAGGAGTTGTAAGACGATCGGTTGTCCGGGAAAAAGAAAAAAAATAAAATCAAGAGATACGTTTGAAATGCCTTCCGTGCAAAACTAACAAAACTAAATTTTTTAAAGTTAATAAAAATTAAGAACTTACAGTGAAATTTGAAAAAAAAAATTGTTTTTTTTAAAATTTAGCAAAAGCGAAGAAAGAAACAAAAATTTTTATCAACAAGTGAATAAAAGAAAGAAAAAAAACCGTTTTTGGAAAAAAATTATATATTAATCAAAAAAAAGTTTATTCCGGCCGTGCACCGCGTCAAACTAAGAAAAATTTTTAATTTTAAAAATTAATAAAATTAAAAACTTACAAGTGAAAAAAAAATTACAAAAGAGGAGGGAAAAATTATATCAATACGTGAAGAAGTGAACCGAAAAGTTATACAAAAAAGAAGAAACAAAAACAGAAACAAAAGTAAATTCGTTGAAAAAAAAAAACTAATTAATTGTAAGTTTGAATGTTTGAATACAAAGCAGGAACAAAACCAAAAATATTAAAATATTTAGTTTCGAATGAAACAAATACTGAAGTGAATCGAAAAGTTATAAAAAAAAATAAAAAAATTGAATTGAAACAAATACAAAAAAAAAAAATAATAACTATTTGTAAGTTCGAATACAAAAACACAAAAAAAATAAGAACGAAAAATATTTAGAAGTTCGAATACAAAAAAAAAAAACAGGATATAAGAACGAAAAATATTGAAAATCGAAAAAAAGGAAATTATTTGAACGGAAAAAGCAAAAAAAAAAACTTAAAAAAAAAAACAAAAAAAAGAGTAAAACTTTATAAAAAAAATTATATATATATATTAGAAATTTATAAACTAAAAAAACAAATTAATAATACTAACCGAGGCATTTCACAAAGAAGAAAATCCTACGAGAGGAAGAAACCTTCAATTAAATGAGGCAAGATGTGAAGTTGGATTCCAAAATAGGAGTTTCCAAGTTCAGGAGGCGCAGCGGCTAAATATTTTTTTTTGTAGTTTGTAGGTTTTGATAATCATAAAAGTAAAATTAAAATACATGTAGGCTCTTAGGCTCTGTAACATACAAAAAAAATGTGTATTGTGAAAAGATGAATGTAAGGTCGCAGTGGGCGAGTGAGCGAATCAAAAAGCCCAGAAAATATAACACTAGAGAAGAAAATGGGTGTGTTAGAAAAGGTTTTAAATAAAAAGTGATTGAATTTTTCTAAATTCCTAAAATCTAGCTTCAGCCGACAATACTCCGTCGACTGGCCAGCGGAAGGAGGATGAATCGGTAAGTGCCTCATCTTTTGACACATGAACGTATAACAGACCTGCTAATTATTGATTAACCAAGAAAAAATAAGTTATTATTAGTTCATTTGTTTCAATTGGATCATTTATTAATTGTTATTAATTTGTTAAATCGTTCTAAAATTATTTAATTTTTGCATTTTTTTCTGTGCGATGAATGTTGTACACATAGTTTTTTTCTTCATTAAAATGATTACCTTAATGAAAAGAAAAAGTAAGTAATCTTTATTAAAAATTAACCGGTCTGTATATCTATATACATTCAACCAATTCATGTTTTATTGGCACCACTTGAGGGGTATATCGTCACAAATCTCGACTAAAAGTATACGCGAAAATAAAGAAAAAAAGGAAAAAAAAAATGGTTTTTTTTTTTTTTGACATTAATCAACTTTTGCGACATGAGCTTTTGAATTTCTTTTTTCGTTGTTCGCACTATGTGAAATGGGGGCATGCTACAACATCAACGTTGATCATGCTGCAAGAAGGCTATGTTCTCGCGTTCACTTAATTTCGATTTTTTGCTAAAGATTTTTTTTGTTTTCCTCCTCTTAATTTGAAAGAAAATTTGAACCACATAAATATGTTTCCTAACTTCTCATACTCAGCTGCTCATTAACTTCAATTTGCTTCCGTTGTTGGTTCATACTCCATATACCAATTCAATTAATTCTAGGTGTTGTGAGCATATGAGAGCGCAACATCGAGTGTGAACATACTGCGTGTTAAGTGGAAGGGGTGATTCTCGCTCACTCGCAAACTGAGAGCGATGTATAAATGTGTTTGAAACTATGTTAAGTATAAGAGATGTCAGGTTATATGAATTATGTTAAATGTGAGAGAATTGGTATTGAGAGATAATTTTTTTTTTTTTTTTTGAATTAGTTTTAGGGTAATAAGAGAATACATTTAATGAGCGACTTTTCCATTGTACATAGTAAGAAAATCTCACACTAACATTTTTGAACAAATTATAAGCGATAAGAATAATTTTGAGAATGTAAAAGAACAAAATTTGCATTACCAGTAACAAAAGGTAATTTTTCCCCCATACATCTAATCGCAGAATTGGAACAAGGGATACAAGATATCGAGGATGACAGAAGTAAAGACGCGATAAGAAGCAATATAGCCACAAAAATTAGCAGCTACCAAAGAAGAATAAACAACAATCCGAAAGAAAAATATATAATTCAAATGTTTGAAAACACAAAGAAATTTCTACGACAGCACGAGGGCAGTGTGGTGTTAACACAGGCGGATAAAGGAAACAAAACGGTTCTGATGAACAAATCCGAGTATGAGCAAAAAATTAGTGATCTACTTAACGACAGAAAGGTATACAAAACAATAAGAAAAGATCCAACGCAACAACTTATGCGAAAAAATAACGCAATTGTTAATGATTTATTTAAAGAAAACAAAATCAATATAAGAAAAAAATTTCAGCTAGCTAGTACAGCAGCCGTCGCGCCAAGATTATACGGTCTTCCTAAAATCCACAAAGAACATATGCCACTAAGACCAATCTCATCATCTACAAAGGTACCTTGTTACAAATTGTCCAAACATATTGGTGCGGTATTAAAAAACATAATATCGGAAGATTTCAACATAAAAAATGCCTTTCAACTAAAAGACAGATTTAAGATTATTAAAATAGAAGATGATGAAACACTCATATCGTTCGACGTCATTTCACTAGTTACAAACATTCCAACACACTTAGCAATACAGACGATAATGAAACAATGGTCAAATGGAAAAACACACAACTATCTCAAAAAAACAGTTCCAAAATATATTAGAGTTTTGTTTACGAGAAAACAATTATTTTATGTACAACCCGAGGTTGTACCAACAAATGTACGGGATGCCAATGGGGAATCCCTTATCTCCGAATATAGCAGATATAGTATTGGACAAAATACTTGACGACAGCATACCTGAATTAAAAGAAAAGTACATATACATCAAATATATCAATAAGTATGTAGATGATGTATTCGCAATCATAAAAACCAAGGAAGCGGAAGACATCTTAAAAATATTAAATACGCAACATACAAGCATAAAATTCACTATGGAAAAAGAAGAGGAAAATAAAATAGCCTTCCTAGATGTAGAATTAAGTAGAAAAAACAAACGGTTAGTTATGAATTGGTATACTAAATCCATCGCATCGAAACGACTAATTAATTATCACTCAAACCAACCATGGAAGCAAAAAATTAATACGGCAACAAGTACGATTAGAAAAGCAGCGCTACTCAGTGATGAACAGTACATTGAGGAAAACATGAAGAAAATAAAAAATATATTATTCAAAAATAGATATCCAAGCACCCTCATTGATAGACTAATTTAAAACACAATAAACAGAATTAGTCAAAAACGCGACAATTTACCGCCGGACAGCACCAACAAAAAATACATCGGTGTAACATACATACCGGGTCTTACAGACAATCAAATACTACATAAAACAATAAACAACAAAAACATTAATTACGCGCACAAGCCGAACAACACACTTAATTATATTTTTACAAAAATTAATTTAATTATAACACAATTAATGTAAGTAAATAAAAAATTTGTATGATGTGTTAGTTTCATGTTAATTGTTAGAAAGTGTTAGAAAAAAGTATCAAAATGTTAATATGTATATTATTTCTGCATATTTATCATTAAAGAAATCCCCAGAAGATGACGTGAAAAAGAACGTCGAAACGCGTCGAGAAAAAGCAACAACAACTGTTTTTAATTTTTGACCATATGTGCTCAACCCAGCAAACACAAATATTATAAATTGGTCCATCTATAAACAGAAATCAAAGAAACCTGAGAAATATCTTTTGTTCAATAGATTTAACTTAAACATGTGTAACGTAGCAAATGCTACGCCACAATATCTATTTCCCATTTAGCGCCCCCCCCCCCCCCTAACATTATATTTTCCATTTACTGCCCACCCCTAGTATTGTATGTACCGACATACATACACATACATACTGGCCCTGGTAGATACTTTATTTCCCACGCAAAGGGTGCTAGTTTCTCCCACAGCAGGCGCCGTACTATACTCATTTGACGAGGTTACCGTCGTCGAGGTCCTTCAAGCGGTGAATAGACTGCAAGACCGCAAGTCTCCTGGCCCAAACGGGGTACCAAACAGAGCACTCAAACTAGCTCTCACTTATAACACGCCAACATTTGCGGAACTATTTAATGCATGCTTGGCTGAGGGGACATTTCCTACAATATGGAAATGACAAAAGCTGGTCCTGCTGCCAAAGTTTGGTAAAAATACGGCGGACCCATCTAGCTACAGGCCCATTTGCCTGCTCGACTCCGGCGGTAAGGTTCTTGAGCGAGTCCTCTATAATCGACTCGAAAAAGAAATGGAAGATGTGGGTGGTATTTCCGATAACCAGTTTGGGTTTAGGAAAGGAAGATCTACCATCCAAGCTGCGAACATGGCGAAGGAAGTGGCCCAAGAAGCCATAAGTGGCACCAGATGGCTCGAAGGCTCTAAGGAATATTGCCTTATCGTTACTTTAGATGTAAAAAATGCCTTCAACACTGCCAATTTGGCAAAAATTCTAGACACGCTGGAGCAGATAGGCATATCCCTTTACCTGCGTAGGATCATATGCAGCTACTTTGAAGGTAGAGTGCTGGAATATGAAACGGCTGCTGGAGTAGAAAAGCTTCACGTCACAGGCGGTGTTCCTCAAGGCTCCGTGCTCGGTCCACTGCTTTGGAATATTATGTACGACGGAGTAATTCGACTCAAGGTACCCAATGGGGTGAAAATTATCGGCTTCGCGGACGATATCGCATTGGTAATCACCGCCAAGCACCTAGGCGAAATATGCGCCAAATCTAATACAAGCATAGCGATGGTTCAATCGTGGCTTACGAAAAATGGACTGCAGCTGGCGGAACAAAACACAGAGGCTGTACTCATATCAAGTAGGAAAAGGGTGGAGCAGATCACTATAAGAATCGGCCGCCATGACATCGACACGCTGCCTGCAATAAAATACTTGGGGGTTGTGATAGACACTTAGAGTATGCCAATGGAAAGGTAGCAAAAACCGTTGCAGCATTATCTAGGATAATGATAAATGCAAGAGGACCAAAGCAACGTCGGCGTCAACTTCTGGCTGGCGTTGTAAAAAGCCAAATACTCTACGGGGCTCCTGTTTGGCATCAGGCCACGGAGTATAAATCATACTTCCGCGGGGTAAAGTCGACTTACCGCCTGTGTGCACTACGCGTCTGTAGCGATTTTAAAACTGTCTCTGACGACGCAGCACTAATCATCGCAGGAATGTGTCCTATAGACATATTAGCAAAAGAAACAGCGACGATTTATCGGGATCAAAGCTCACGTAATGGAACACGAGAGCGAAGCGTGCAGAACTGGCAGCTCAGGTGGAATGCCTCAACAAATGGTCGCTGGACACACCGATGTATCCCAGATATTTGTATATGCATATCTAGAAAGCACGGCGAGGTAGATTTCTACCTCACACAGTTTCTGAGTGGTCACGGATGCTTTAAGGAATATTTGCACCGATTCAATCACGAGCCTAACAACATATGCGATCACTGCGGCGGCGATACAGTAGAAGATGTTTACCATGTATTTTTCGAGTGTCCTAGGTTCTATAGCTCGAGATGCGAACTGTGCAGAATATTTGGAGAGGATTACACTCCCGAAACAATTGTTGGATGCATGCTACAAAGCAAGGTAAAATGGTCCGCGGCATGCGATGTAATAGCGGAAATAATGAAGTGTCTACGAAGTCTTGAAAGGCTACGGCGAAGCAGCGAACATTGAACAGTCGAGTTGTGTGGGTGGATAACAAAGTGCTAAGGTGGAGGGGATCGAGCTGAGCACGTATTGGATGCAAGGCCTCCGTACAATTAGCGGCGTGAGAATTATAAAATAAGAAAATACCGTAATATATGTAGGTAATGTAATAGTAAACCAGGCGACGGATTGGAGACAAGGCCTCTTCAACCGTTCGAATACTGCCCCAGGTGAAGGAATAAAGCACGGATTGGAGACACGGCCTCTTCAACCGTGCGACCAAAAGCAGTCAACGTACACGCAACGACAAACCTACGGATTGGAGACAAGGCCTCTCCAACTGTAGAAACAACGAGTATGAGGGTAAACGTCTCACATGTAATCAGAGTTTATACCCGGATTGGAGAGAAGGCCTCTCCAACCGGTGGAAGTACGAGGAAAGCCCCGTTACGTATTGTGGAAAAAAAAAAATTTAATGAAAAGCGGAAACACCTATTGAAATATAAACAAAAAAAATTTCTATTTATACATATATAATTTATTTACACATATATACATATATAAAAGACAAAACCCTACAATACAAGTAGTCGAACGCACAAGTATGCCATATGCACAGTGTTTAAGGTAGGCTTGGAAATATTCGTAGAAGTGGTATGCGTCAAGCACATTCAGGTAGTAAGCAGGGCGTGTCAGTCCCAGTGTTAATCATACCGCGGCACTATCTAAGTACAGCAAAGTGACCCCGACAGACGTAGAGCTTAGTGCTCAATCTACCTCCCGACGAAATACTTGACGATAGTACCGGGGGGTAAATGGTACTCAGACGGTAGGAGGTTTAGTGCGGTTAAAGTCCCACGCTGACTATGAGGCTTTCGATGCTTCCTCCTCGTAAAAAAAAAAAAAAAAAAAAAAAAAAAATACTGGCCCAACAACCATCACGCAAGCACAAGGCAAGCCAGCGATGGTGAACGCACAATGCTTGGGAATTTTCGTTCGTGGCGCGCTCTGCGCGACAATGCGAGCATAATTCTCAATGTGTTCATAGTTACATATGAATATAATGATTGGCCGGAATACACCAGGGACACTTCGCCGTAGGTACAACATCATCGCCATACCGATCCTTGGACATCCCATCCCGAAGTCTAGCCACCACCGTCGCCATAGCTATTTGGTGAGAACTACCGTCATTCAATACTCTCTCTTCGGTCGTGATCATCACTACCGCCGTTATCACCCCTTGGCGAGAGCCACCGTCATTCACCGTCGTCTTCACCATCTGAGCCACCGCTAGCTAGCACTATATCTCTCTCTGTGGAGAGCCGTCGTCCTTGGATAATAATATATTCTCAGCGACACTGCCTAGGGAACATCTCTCTCTCTCTCTCTCTCTCCTGGATTCAAGGTTGTGGATATTTTAGCCTGAGAGCCGCGTGCGTGTATGTGTTCCAAATCAAAACACTAATTTACTGTGTATATATTTAGGTGGGGGAAGTGGGACCTCCATCCGACTCTGGATTGACTTGAGCATACCTCAGCCTTTGACCAAACCCACCTCATACATGCTTTTGTAAATTTGATAACTTAATTTTGAATTGAGAGACTTCGAAATAAAATTAAATATTGAGAATTCGGCTTCGATAAACATATTCGTATGTAGGCTAATAGATATGATGTAAGGAACAGTTTAGGTATGTTAACATATACATAGATATGCATAAATACATATCGCACAAAATAATAAATGAAAACAAAAAAGAATGAAATTCAAGTTTAGCGTAGTACTAGAGATAGAACAAATGAAATGTATGATTGAACAAACTTTAATTAAAATCTAAGGATTTGTAAAAGAAAAAAATGAAGGTTTAACTTCTATTGGATATTTGTGGTAGGGGCAATGGTGAGTATCCATTCATTCATTTATTGAGCATTTTCCTTATATCTATGAATGTACATTTTAAATTAATATAAAAAGCAAACAATTTAATTTTATATGGGATATATATACATGTAGATATAGGAAAAGTTAAGACATTTTTATGCTAAGTTTAGCATAGTGACAAATGTCATTTCTATAAAATATAAAAATACAGTGGGGTGGACTGTTAAATAAAGAGATTAAAATATAAATAATATTATTATAATATGGGTGCAAAATATTTATTTAAGTTAAGTTACATCAAAACCCGTGAGTAAATGAAGGGAAAAACAATTACCAGAAAAAAATATGGAATATTTAGCTATTGAAAACGATTTATTTAGCTGGCCGGAGCAAAATTTCGATTTCATTGTGTGAAAGGCCTAAGAGGAAGGAAGGACTTAACACTTTCTGTAAATTGTCGAAGATTCCGTAGAGCACGAATTTCGGCAGGGACTAAGTTGAAGAGTTTTCGTGAAACAATTGTGAATTTTGCTTGATTGTGTGGTTCTGGTCGACGGTACAACGACTGTAGTTTGTGAGTTTTTCCTCAGGTTATATGCTTCCGACCTCATACGTTGTAGGTAACCACATCTAATGAAAAAAAATTTTAAAACTTTAAAATAATACAGGAATTACTGGAAGAATCTCTAGACTTCTAAATAGCTCACTCGATGAATGCAACCGATTAACATTAGATATTTTTCGAATAGCATGTTTTTGCAATACTAATATAGGCTAGATTTTGTTAAGGGTAGCGCCACCCCAACAGCTGATTCCATATTGTAATTTAGAATGAAAAAGTGCATAATAAACTATTTTAACAATGAAATTAGAACAGGAAGTTCTTAGGTGATAAAAACAACGTAAAGAGGATTGAAGATATTTTTTAAACGGGATATATGGCTGCCCCAGCTCATATTATGATCAACAGTTACACCCAGATATTGAAATTCATCAACATGATCTATTACGAAGCAGTTCTTACTACAAGCCACAAGCGAGGCGAAGGTACCGGATTGAAAATCTTGGCACATATTGTCATGTAAAGCAAATCGCTCCCAAATCGCAGAATGAAAAAAATACTTACATCTGGAGGTTTCTTGTATTTAAACTAAAACTCATGAATTTGGTCTTATTGATAACCACAAGTTTATGTTTTGCAAACCGAGTTCTCAGAAGATGCACATCATGATTTATAATACTTATCAAATCAAGGGTATTAGAAGAACCATAGGCCATCGCAAGATCATCTGCGAATGCAGTGACTTTCCCCAAGAAGGGCATATCAAAAATTGAATTGAGATAAATTAAAAATAGGATGGGACCAAGCACGGAGCCTTGCGAAACTCCGACTTCAATTGAATTAGATTTCCCGAGCTTTCCGCAAACTCTGACGCGTTGTACCCTTCCAGAAATGTATGATTGAAACCACATATGTATGAGTCCTCGAAAACCGGCATCATTTAATTTATTAAGCAAAATAGTATGATCCACAGTGTCAGTAGCTTTGGTTATAGCTACAAAAAGACCAGCGCTATTATTTTTATGGTCCAACTCTTAATAAATAAATGAGCAGAATTCTAGGAGTGCATCCTCAGTAGAGCGGTTTGCTCTAAAACCAAACTGGCATGGGCTAAGAAAGCTTCTCAAGGCATCGGGGAAGATTCCTGGAAAAACACTTGTATTGAATTGATGCTTTAGAACGTCCAGCAAATTAAGGGCTACGCTTTTAAGAAGATTATTTGAAATACCATCGTATCCACTAGAACTACAGTTACTCAGACATTTTATTATAGAAAGCAGCTCAGAGCCTGTGACGGGTTCAAACATAAAACTGCACCTAGAACTAGCTGTGTCGCCACCGGACATGACACAGTTGCAGGAATAAATATTACATTGACCAATCATATTGCCACAGTTCACCACCAATGCTATTTCTGTTGATAATGCTATTTACAACTTCCAATTCCTTTTTAGTGTTGTCGCCGCAGTTAAATAGTCTACCCCGGAAATAAGTATCTTGGTGCGATTTTATATCTTTATTTAATTTTTTACATAACTTTTTGTAACGAGATCTAAGCTCAAGATTTCTTGAATACTTTCTACACTTGACACCTAATTTATGTTTCAATTTGATCTTTTTTAAAAGGTCAGAATGCATCCAAGGTTTAAGCTTGATTTTAGATTTTCGTCGAACACAAGTGAAACTAGCGAATTCTATGTGACCGTGCAATATGTTTAGAAATAAAGAGTATGCTTTTAAAATATCCCTTTCCAAGTAGACAACAGCCCAATCCTCATGAAGCAAATTTTCATTTAGAATGGAAAAATTTATATTATTCGCTTTTGTATTATTCGTTAAATGTTTCTTTTTCATATGAAACTCAAGTTTAACACCAGTCATAGTGTGATCTGTTATACCTAGTTCCAAATTAATGCCGGTGCACGCGCACAAGCTACTGAATCGACAGAAGATATGATCCAGGCAAGTGCCAGAACAATTCCTTGTCGGCTCATTCAAGTACGATGAAAATCCGTGACTGGCCAATAGTGCTAGGTAGCTTTCAGATACCGCATTCATCTGCATTAAATCTATGTTCAAATCACCCATGATAACTGCATCCCTCTCTTTTAAACTATTTAAAAATTCTGAGAACTCTTCCAAAAAGGTCTGACCAGTTTCCGAATGAAACCTATATACTGATATTAAGGCTAGATTTGTATTAGCATTTTTTAACAAAACTTTTAAAATATCAGCACTTTGCTTTGCTTTTGTTGTATTTTTCAAAACTACAATCGAACGTGTTTCGCACGAAAGCTCCCACACCTCCTGCAGAATATTCGTCGTTATTATTTGCAAAAAAGTAATAATTTGGAATATCATAAAAGATAGTCTCAGTAGAATATATGGAAAAGTTTCAGTATTACACAGTAGGGAATCGAAATTCTGCCGCAGACTACGTATATTTTGATGCAATATATAGATACAATTTTCATGATAAATAAGCTGGTTTACATTATTTAAATGGAGTTTAATGATAGGGTTGTCGATGTAGAGATCATTGAATTCCATTATAGGTTAAAAAATTAAAAACTCATAAAACGATAAAAATTATAGAATTAGTCCGGAATAGCGGGCAGATCATCAAATGAAACAAAACAACAACTGCATCATTATCAGTCTTTCTCAACACAATTTTAGAGTTACGGAACCTAGAATATTTATATATATATATTTTTTTTCCTTTTTAATTTTATTAACACCATTGTACAGAGCTCTGTTAGAGTGCGTGAGGCTGTTATTAATAGCCGTGTTTTTTTTACACGCGTTACGTTTCGTTTGAGCGTGAAAAAAACGCCTATCCTCATTTAGATAATGCTTAGGAGACCCATCTAGCGGCTGTGGTTAAACAACAAGCTACAGCAACAGGGTGTACCGAAAAGTGGAGACACAACGCTCTGATGGCCATAGGGTATAACATATAGCTGAATCAGTTGCGATGAACTGTGGACACACATAGAACATAGAATTAGTGTAGAGGGTGAAACAAAGACACATATTTCAGTTACATCTGAGTATAATGCGTATTGAAATTTAGTAGGACAAAATTTATGCGCAGCAATTTCAGAGGTGTATTTAAAGTTTGTCGCTTAGCAGTTCATATCAAGTTTAAGCGTAAACGGATATACGCGTGTTATAAAACACGGCTAATATATATTTTGTGCTTGCTGCTGGCGCCCTCAAAATATTAATCTTATATCTGAAGTTTTTCAGAAACCTATTTATACAGTATATTTTACATTTCTTTCTTATATTTTAAATGAAATAAATAATGTGAATATAGAAATGCAGTCTGAAGATATTCGCATACATTTACTTGCTGCCAAATTAAAAACTTTATAAAAAAATCTTATTTAGACTCCAGTCCTATTTGGATGTTAAATATTGATTCAGACGAAAGCCACTTAACCCCAGATGAAGTTTACTACGTTGTTAATGTGGATATTATTCTATCCGCATTAAAAATACGCATTAAAAATTGGTGGAGGAGTAGCTTAGAACCAGTGGACATACATAGGCTAATTTTTATCCCGTTCTGTATAGGGTCTTGAGATCAAAACATGGGCCTCGGTAATCCTGGGATATGTTTGTACAATATGGGTATCGAATGTAAGCTGTTTATGAGTACTTTGATACGGGGTATTTTTCGTACCCGCGGGTAACTAGGCTCTCGAGATATAAGCAAAAACGTGGACGCGGGTACCCCTAGAATGTGTTTATACAATATGGATAACATTTTCCAAAAAGATGACGTACACATATTTAAGAGCTGTGCTAAACAATTTTATATACAATTTTGTAGTACTTTATTAAAGAAAGTAAATTTGAATGATAGAACTTTGTTGTGGCCTGCAAAGCTCTCACCAGAAAGTATATTAAGCGGTGAAACAATTAGTATTGTGCCTTTAGTTATGGACTTGTTTCCGAAATCTGCATGTGATAAAATATGGAAAATTAATTCTGCATTTAGAGCTTTAGCAGAGCATGAGAACCTTAAAAATTCAAGAATTTAAATATATGCAGTTTTGGGAAGATTTAAGATCAGTTAAAAATAAATTAAATGCGCAAATGTTTTCCAATATTTATAGAATAGTTCAAGGCATATTGTCGGTTCCACATTCATCCACAAACGTAGACAGGATATTTTCTACACAAAATTTAATTAAAACTAAATGTAGAAATAGAATTCAAACAAACACAGTTTCGAATTTAATAAAAACTAACAATAGTTGTCATAATATAGATACGAAAAAAGTAAGGACGGGACTGTCTTCGGCCGTGCCGAAGACTTCATACCTTTCATGAATGGGGCTGAACAATATTCTTATCCCGTTCGTAATCACCAGATTCGAATGTATTAGATAAGAAATATATAGTGAACAGATGTACACACCTAAACGATTTTTAAGATAAATATAAAATAAGGAATAGGTAGGTACTTTGTGTGAGGATGCAAAATTTCAGGTTTTTTGTGGTCTGCGTGTAAAAACTATGACTACGAATCACGTATTTCAAAAGTATATGACGTAAACGTAACTATTTGATGAAATTTGATGAATTTTGAAGCTTCTAGCCGTAAAAAAGGGGCAAAAATTACAGTTTATATGGGGTATATAATATATATACCACCGATCTCTATGATTTTTTCAGAGAACAATATATGCTATATACGTAAGCATTTGGTGAAATTTGAAGCTTCTAGCTGTTAAAACGGGGCAGAAATTGCTCAAAGTTTCTTATATGAACAATCGGTTGTATGAGATATATACTATGTATACCACCGATCTCAATGATTTTTTCAGACATCAATATATGCTATACACGTAAGCATTTGGTGAAATTTGAAGCTTCTAGCTGTTAAAATGGGGCTGAAATTGCAAAAAAAATATATATATTAAATATATATAATATATATACCATCATATATATATTATATATATCACCGATCTCTGTGATTTTTTTACACAACAATATATACTATATACGTAAGCAATCGGTGAAATGTGAAGTTTATAGCTGTTAAAATGGGGTAGAAATTGCGAAAAGTTTCTTATCTGAACAATCGGTTGTATGAGATATCTATCTATATATATAAATCTTATAAAATAAAGTCGCTAAATGCTATGTATGCGCATAACTTCACACAGAATGCTCCGATTTTAAAAGGACTTTTTGCATTTGAAAGCTTAGCTACGTGTGATGGTACAGTTAATATAATTTGAATATATATATTATAGGGGCGTGGCAAATTGCCAAAATGTAGTAAAAAATCATAAAATGTTTGTTTACACAACTATAACTCATAAACGGATGTATGGATTTAAAAATTCTACTTTTCAGTAAAACTTTGAAATATTTACCTTCGATCTGCATTAAAAAAAAATAGTTGATTCCTTTCTTATATCAGCCAAATTGTTTAAACAAAAGTAACATTTTTATCAAAAAATGCGTATGTGTGTTTGTTCGCTGTGAACTGTCCGCGCTAATTGCTTTTGAGTGAGGCTTGATGCGACACATACATACGTACATATATAGCATTCGCTTCGTTATTTAACTTGGGGCGTATGTTTATAGGTATGTATGGATGTACGTATGAATGTATTTTCATATCATATCAGCTTGACATAGATAGGTATGTACATACATATTTACGCAACATAAATGGTTAATTGTTAATGCAACGTAAATGGTTAAGAATGCATACATCTATTGAAAAATAATCTTTCGTTAAAAATACTAAACATTTCCTTAAAATTCTTCAAAAAAGTTTTATTTTTTGGTACTTTTGCATGTACCACTATCACCACATATTATAAAACAAAGTCGCTTTTTCTGTCCCTACGTCCCTTTGAATGCTTAAACCTTTAAAAATACGCAACGGATTTTGATGCGATTTTTTTAATAGATAAATAGTGATTGAAGAGGAAGTAACGGATGAACATATTTGGCTGAAAATTGGTGGAGGGGTAGCTTAGAACCAGTGGACATACATAGGCTAATTTTTATCCCGTTCTGTATAAGGTCTTGAGATCAAAACATGGGCCTCGGTAATTCTGGGAAATGTTGGCACAATATGGGTATCGAATGTAAGCTGTTTATGAGTACTTTGATACGGGGTATTTTTCGTACCCGCGGGTAACTAGGGTCGCGAGATATAAGCGAAAACGTGGACGCGGGTACCCATAGAATGTGTTTATACAATATGGATAACGAATGAAAGTTGTTCCTGAGACCTTTAAAGTAATTTTCATTGTGATATTCGATTTAGATGCATTAACCTGACAGAACTGATAAATGTGCATGCGAAGCCGAAATAAAGACATGAATTAATAATACCCACATAACTATTTACATACGTCCTATTCGATTTGCCTGGCAATAAGGAATGAAGAAGAATGGGAAAAACTTTAGAGAAGAGAAAAGAGAGAAGGAGACTAAGAAAGAGATAGAGTGAGACGAAAATAGAGATAGATGAAGCGAAAATACGGAGGGAGGAGTGAATAAAAGGATTCAGAAAAAGTGAGGAGGGGGGGGGGGGAGGGCAGAGTTAGACGTAAAAAGCTTATTAAAATGTATGGAGATATTCCAAATTTAGGGCAGAATAACGTCTGACGGGTCTGCTAGTATACTATATATACAACCGATCTCTATGATTTTTTCAGACCGCAATATATGCTATATAGGTAAGCATTCGGTGAAATTTGAAGATGTTAAAGTGGGGCTGAAATTTTGAAAATATATATATATACTATATATATACACTGTATATTCTATATATACCACCGATCTTTATGGTTTTTTCAGACAACAATATGTGCTATATACGTAAGCATTCCTTGAAATTTGAAGCCTCTAGCTCTTAAAATAGGGCAGTAATTACAAAAAGTTTCTTATCTGAACAATCGGTTGTGGGGGATATATGCTATATATACGACCGATCTCATGAATTTATTCAGACAACAATATGTGTAATATACGAAAGTATATGGTGAAGTTTGAAGCTTCAATCTGTTAAATTGAGGAAGGTATGACAAAAATCCTCTTTTTCTGAAAAATCGGTTGTATGGAGTATACATGCTATAGTGCTCCGATCCGGCCGGTTCCGACAAATGTATAATCGGACACCCAAATATACCAGCTCACCAAATTTTATCAAGATATCTCAAAAATTTAGGGACTAGTTTGCATACAAACAGACAGACAGACAGAAGGACATGGCTAAGTCAACTCAGCTCTTCATTCTGATTATTTCGGTATACTTAATGGTGGGTCTATCTATTTTCCTTTAAGGACTTACAATTTTGGGTTTTGTGACGAAATTAATATACCATTTCATTTTCATGAAAGGTATAAAAAAGTTTTTTGTCAACTGAGGTATTTAAAGAACTCAAAGAAGAATAACTGTTAATGTAGTGATTGAGACATGAGTTATTAGTATAGATTTAGGCGACAACTTATTTATTTATTTATTTATTTATTTATTTGTCAGCTTTTATACCTGAATCTAAATCTTTTGAACCTAAAATGTTTTTATGAAATGTTTTTGCATTGAATGCAGCTGTTATTTTTTTTAAATATTAATTTTATGTTTCTTACTGGTAATCAATAAAGAAATGTTTTTATATATTTACATAATTGTACGCTTCAATCGATAAACTTCTTTTATTATTTTTACTGGAAAAGTATTTCTTCATAAATCATACTTCCCTGTTATACTACCTTTAATTTGTGTTAGAAAGTCTCCTCGCTAAAAATAGTTTTTGGATAAAGAAGCCCTAGTTTGATTCAAATTCACATCCGAAGGCTTCTGTACATTTTTGGAGGATTTGGTACATTTTTTTCCTAGTTTGGTACAAAATGAAAAAATCCATTTATCATCCCTGTTCCAGACTCATTATCTCTTTATACAAAAGCTGAAGTGTTATTCTTTTATCACTCTCCTCCGCATTTACCGTAGTGCCGCTAATTGGCATTTGGCTTGTTGTATGGTTTAAGGTTTGTGTGGAATTTTCTTGTTGCTGCTGCTCAGCTGAAAGACAGGTTTTGGCTGGTGGTGTACCTTTAGATTTGATCGGTTGAATAGATGGTGGCGGATTACTTTGTTGCTGCAATGGTTTGAGTTGGTGCCAAAGTATCTCGATGGAAAGAGTTTCGGCGCATAGATGAGCACTGATTGCAGCGATGTTTCAAATTCTGTGACTTCATATACTCTATTTCCGCGGCGGTCATATTAACACACAAGCCGTGAATATAACAATTGCAGTCGATACATTCAACTTTAGTTCGATCAAAGGTATCAACCTTTTCTTAGCACATAGCACAGTTCATTATTGCAAAATAAAGTTTTGTGGCGAATATGTATGAAACACTAAAAACGATATTGTAATATTTTATTAATTTTGTGTGTTTTTTCCGGTATTTGCGCCAAGACTATAACTCGCACTCAAACACATTTGATATGTCGGACTCCCTTTTTCTAAAAAAAAAGACTGTTCTTATCTCTCTCCATCGTTAATGCTGTATATGTTTGTTTCTATTATATTCTATTAATTTAGTTTTACCCTCAGCTGATGATATTTCTTCTGTAGCTGAGCAGTTTTAGATCTCGGCGCTTGACAAACCACTGCCCATCAATGACTCGGCAATAAAATTGTATAAATATTTATATTAATAAATAAAAAAAATAACGAACAGGATTAACCTGGTGTTATTGGGCCATTTTGGGCAGTGCGTTTCCACAAAGTCCAGTTATTATTATTATTATTAAAGAGTTAAATAAGTGTTCATATTCAGGCATTTTTATAGCATGCCGTGGAGGAGAATACAATACATAAATTTGTAGGTCAGCAGTGTTTGCTTTTATTTTAATACCGGCGGCTTGTATTAATATGGTTTGAATTGGTTCTAACATAATTTGTACCCTGTACCATACGAATGTTAGCAATTTCGATGGGCACTGTGCTGCTAATAAATAAATGTACAACAACAGCAGAGGAAGCAACTACACATACATATGTGCATGTAAACAGCAAAGCAAGCAGCCACGTATTCATGCAACCAAGGAAGCTAGGAGCTAAGAGATTACTTTACATACACATACATATGTAGTCATCACCTAAGAGCAGAAGTTATTACTCACACATATAACACGACTCTACAAAAATAAATTTTGTTCTTTGTCCTAAAGTTTATGCTCACACACCACCGAGCTTTACGAAAAATTAAAGTAAAAAAAATTCCATAATGTATAAATAAGGTGTGATATAAAAAAAAAGAAATATGCAAATACACGTTGAAAAGCAAGGCTTTAGTTCAGTAACGCTTTGGCTATAACGTTATTAACGATATTAAGTAAATTCAGGTGAAATGCAGCGTGTACGCATGATAAAAAAAAATTATAATCTGTTGAATATTTACAACTTAAGCCGAGGTAAATTCAAAATGTCTTAACCTAATCACCAACGGGATGATGTGAAATTCCGACGAGGTTAAGTGTATTTGAAAAAGACGACGTATCCAAACAAATAACTTGGATACCAACGCAAATAATATTAAAATACTTGTTTGAAACTTAATCTAGATCCGTATGTTCGTCATCCGTCCAAGCCCGGAAACCATATTCTCCCATATCCCATTACACCCCTTACCCCCATTGCGTTGACTCACTGCAAACCTCACATGCACGCAATGCCGGACGGCGTGCATGGCAGCTTGAGCAGCGGGCAACTAACCAAAACAAAAAAATTAGAATATTATCCCCCCCCCCCCCCCTTCTGATATCAGTCAGGATTCCACTCGCAACAGCGCTGAGGTCCTTGCAAGGTACTACTAATGCTGGACAGATATACCCCCTTTTTGTTATAGCAGCACTAACAGTTTTGACTGGTCCAAATGACAGATACGTAGGTATAGGGAGGAAAGTAAGGAAGGGTTAGAAAGAATAAAAAAATGGTAAAACACTAGAAAGAGTTTGGGCTATTTCGTTGTGCGCCATTGTTACGACACTGCCTGCGGTGGTGAGTCACGGTGGTATGCAGGCATGCTTGTTAGACCACGCCAGCTCGTCGGATGGGGGTCTGTTCCACCGGCCTCACCCGCAGTACTCGTAAACAAATTATATGTAAATCATGCCTATGCTTGTGGAGGGTGATAGCGTGAAAGCAAGGGAAAAGAAAGATAGGAAAGAAGAGGCCCGTCCAGGTCAGGCGGAGTCTGCCCTCCCGCTTCTACGTAGCGTACGTAGCCTTGGGCTCCGCTATGATCAGGATAACGGATCAGTTCAATGTGTAATTTTGGAGCGGTCTTGCTACACAAAGTTTGTGGCACGCTTCTGTGTGGAAGTGTAGCATAAAAGTAAAATCCCTATTGACCGCTTTTTGAAAATTTTCAACAACAACACTATTCATAGCACATTTGAAGAATGATACTTTTGAAATAGCGGCTACGGTTACCACTTCGATCCATTTATACAAAACTGGTGCTTTTTGTTTAGGTTTGGTCTGATGGCCACTTTTCCTCCAGTCTGGTTCTTTGTACGGAAGCGAAAGCAAAAGTGATAAAAAATAGATTTGTTTGCGCCACTAAAATATATACTTAAACCAAGACCGATTAAAAAAATTATAGATTTTTCTCCAAGATATCACATTGCAAAGTATATTCAGGCGGCTTTTTGACCGAAGTGTCAGCCGATATCAAAGCTATGAAATGAAAGATTTATTTTAATGTGTGTATATCTTTTTTCATAGTAGTATAAGCCTAAGAAATCTGTAAACATATTAGTTTGGGCAAATAATTAAAATTTGAAATGTTGTAAGGTAATTCATTAAAACATTTTAGCCCACCCTTCCCACTGTGGTCCACCCCCGTTGAAACAGCAAGTTTCCTTGGACTCCCGTTTTAGGGCATTGATGACAATTGATCGGTCGTATCTATTGGATGGGGCGAGACACTGCTACAACAACAACAACCCTTACGATCTTCCCTGGAAATAGTATACGAATTCGAAAGAAATTTTCCGAGTAGCATTGCTACGAAATGCGACTAGTTTCAGATTTGACTTTGCGCAGGTTAATTTTAATAAACTTAATCAAACTTTTTCTACAGTGGCTTGGTCCAAATATGGTGTAGATATTGACAAAAATGTTTCTGACTTGTATACCACAATTTACGCTGTTTCGGAAAGACACATTTGTACCTAAGCGAATACGTCTGTCAACCGAATCAGATCAAATATGGCTCACTAAAGATCTGAAGTCTTTAAAAAACAAAAGATCGTGCTTCCTCAGGTTGTGCAAAAGACTCTTACTCCGATGACTTACAGTACTCTATTTTGCGTCATAAATATTTTGAATTACACAATTATTTATTTTGCCGGCTTTACGTCAATGTTAAATAAAACACATATGGTTTTGTTTATCTCCAATATATTTCGGCTACACACCGGTAACCGTCTTCAGGGCGGACTGTTGAGAAACATAAAACATTTAAATTATAATTAAAATCACATTTTTAACAAATAATATGTTTAAATTTTAACAAATAATAAAAATCAACATTAAAACAAAAATACTGTTTACATACATTTTATTTGCACGTCTACACTGCGTAAGGTGGAGTTGTGTACTGTCTGTTTGTCAGTAAATGTTTGTATAAGTGAGCGGAATGATGATCGGAGTCTAGTTTATAGTTTAATCGTCTATTAGTTGGAGTATTTTAATATGCAATATCTCGAGAGTGAAGCGCTTGCTGTATTGTTCCTCTTGTTGGAGAATCTTTGTGTTGTTGAAATCTGGCTCGTGCCGGCTGTTTGCACAGTGGGCTATAACTGCTGTTTTGTGGTTGTTAGTTTCGTGAGAATATTTATAGTCGGATTTATGTTGTGATATCCTAGTTTTTAGTTTTGACTTTGTTGCTCCTACATATATACTTTGACAAGATTCGTCGCTATTACCGTTGCATGGAATTTCATACACCACATTGCATTTTTCTATTAACGGTACCGCTGATTTTTTTTGATTGGAAAACTTTTTTTAAGTATTCGTGGTTTGTGTGCTATTTTTATTTTTTCTTTGTCATAACATTCCGATGCAGTTAGCCGCTCTGATAATTTGGGTATATATGATACCGACTTATAGATCATGGTTTTTTTTGGTATATTTTGACTGTTATTATTTTTATTTATTTTATTTGTTTAAGTCAAAAAGATCGCTAAATACACTAATTTATTTTGAATTACAATAAAGTGCTATAATACGTACATCTGCAAGATGAAAAGGAAAATACTTGCAATCCGAAAGCCTTCTGTGAGTTCGTGAACTCTAAACGTAGAGTTAAGCAGTTTCCCTCTGCTTTAAAATACCAGGCTGATTTGTCTAGCGACGATCAAGATATTGCTAACTTCTTTGCACAATTTTCCAAATCGAACTATTTCGCTGAGTTCATTTCCTTTTTAAATGAATATCCGTTTCAATATGAAGTTTTTTCGTATTTGATGTCTCTGAACGAATTTTACAAATACGGCGCTGACCTAATTCCCACTTGTTTTCTTAAAAAATGCGCTGAACACATTTATCAACCTCTAACTGATTTATTCAATCTGCCCCTAGAACGTAAACTTTTCCCTGCTGCTTGGAAGAAATCTTTTCTCATTACCCTTCACAAAAGTGATAGTAAGTCGAGTGTAGAAAGCTATCGAGGAATTGCAAAGCTGTCTGCCTCTCCAAGTTTATTTGAAGCTATCGTTACCAATGAGCTTACATTTTCCATTTCTACTTTGATTGCAGAACCGCAACACGGATTCGTTAAAGGCAAATCTACCATTACAAATCTACGTCAATTCACAACTAATGTATCTAATGGATTTAGAGAAAATCTTCACACCGATGCTACTGATTTCAGCAAAGCATTGGACAAAGCATGCCATCCCCCCAGCGCGTTATGGGGGTTAGAATATACCTGCGGTAGGTATGCCTGTCCTAAGTGGCGACTAAAATACCAAATTGATTAAAGGGGTTGTGTAGCGCATCCCTTTTAAGGTTTTGCCAGCGCAAAATATAGCTTCTCGAGCCAAACTGCCAACCTCACCTACCCGTGGCGAATCCTGTTACTCTGACAGCCGAGGCTCTGGCGACCCCAAGTTCCTTATGGATCCAGGGAGTGTGAGGGCGGGATGGCCTTGAAGATTTCATGTGGTCATACTAAATCGTTCCCGAGATGGTCGGGCTGGTGACTTAATGGTGCTTGTTACCGGAACGTACCGGATTTGCATCCGGAATAGGACCACCAACATCGATAACACTCCCCAAGGCCTTCGAGGAGTGTCGCTACAACAAAAACAACAACAAAGTATCCGACTCTTTACGTACCTACAAGCTGGATCGGCTTGGCTTCCAACCTGGTCTCACCCCGTAGATCTCGTCGTATCTCTGCGGTCGAACGCAAAAAGTTATTTTTTAAAATACAATTTCAAATTGCATCAATGTTCCCTCTGGTGCCCCACAGGGAAGTCATCTTGGTCCAATTCTGTTCTTGCTATTTATTAATGATATCTGTGCAACGTATATTCAATGCCGCTTAACCTCACCAAATGTGCCTCTCTCGGAGATCTTTGCCAGCAGCCTCTTACGTAATTTATAATTTTTGTCGTCTATCAGTTAATTATTTGTGGACTTGAGAGTCACTACAGATTCTAAATTAAGTTTCAACGCAATTTGTTCTTTTCTCTTAAAGGAATTTTTAGTGGATCTTGCGTATAATCTTCCCCCTTATCAACCAACTAGTATAAGCTTATCAACCTTCCAACTCTTGCAAGTCATAGAGAAATGCTAGGCGAAATATTTATGGCAAAACTACTGAATGGATTGATTTCTAGCCCATTTCTTTTGAACGAAGTAAACTTCAACGTCCATCAGACGTCAAGACATTACAAACCTGTTCAATTGAGGCAGTGTACACGTAATTTCGAATTAAATGAACCTTTTGGATGTTTGTGCCATGATTTTAACTTCTATTTTAACTCATTTGATATAACGGATTAAATTTTTACTATAAAGAAAACTGTCCAATCCTATTTTAACTCGAAACAAACGAAAATATAATATAAAAAAATGTTAATCTTTACATACTAAAAATATTTACTTATTTAAAAATGTAGTATATGTATAATTTCGAACTGTTATGTATAATACTCAGCTGATGATTTTTATTATTTGACCTCCGCCTATCAACAACTCGGCAAAAACAAATCCGTGCGTCATGCAGGTTAGTATTTTGCGTTGGTTGGGTGTGGTTTGGGGGTATTGAACATTATATACTAAGCGTGAATTTCAATTAAATAGCTCATTTCATATAAATTAATATTCTAATCCTATATAAAAGTGGGCATCTTTTAAATAAAAGTGGGCGTGGTCCTTAACCAATCCCGTCCATATTTACTAGACATATTTCCTGCTATAAAGAAAGTATGTATTCCCAATTTTATTACGATATGTTAATTTTTCTCCGAGTTATGGCTCCCAAAACCTAGATAATAACTTAGTCAAAAAGGGCGACGCCCATTTTAAAAAATTTTAATACTTTCTAAATTTTTGTTAATATCCTATTTAGAAAATAAAATACCATTGACATTAATCTCTTTTTTGCAAATGTATAGCTTATAATATTCATCTACGACCCTTTTAAAAGTCTTTTATGTAAATGTGGGCGTGGTACTAATCGATCTCCTCCATTCAAGTATTACGTAAGCAGATTTATTACAATTATTTACCGCCCATCCCCCTTGTCGACGAAAATAAGTAAAGCGGGCGGTAAGCGTACGTAAACATTTTTCAATTAATGTGTTTTTTTTTAATATTATAATTATAATTTTAAAATAACAAAGTAGATTTAGGATATATATTAGATTTACTGATTCTATATAGAGTAAGGAACAAAAATATTATAATCTTACGAGCATAAAAACTTATTTTAAATTTTTGGTAAACATATTGCATTCAGATTAACAGTCTTCAGTCCATGAAACCCGAATACATGTTTCTAAGTTTTCGATGGCATTGGACTGCTGCTCAGTGCTGTGAATCTGCTCACTTTCATGAGATTTTGGAATGTCTAGGTCATTCTCATCAAGCCATTCAGCATCTAACTTTCCTATCAGTGTGCATGTTTACTTTTTTATGGATATTTTCAATGTGACCTTTTAGTGACTTGACGGAAGCATGATAAATACCACTCGTTTTGCATGCACGACTTCATAGCCTCAATTTTACCGTCGGACAAAAATAATCGTAGGGCATTTGCGGAAAATCTTTGAGTGAGGCACTTAAGCCTAGAGCTAAATTGACTGGAATATTAAGAAATTGCCCTCCTTCATCTAAAACCAAGTCATCAACTGTTTGTTTTACTTTGACAGGTGTTGGAAGAAACCTGTTTTCTAGTAATTTAAATAGGCCACTTCTTGGACGACAGCATTCAGTAATTCTACATTTTACAATTTGAAGCAAGTATTGGCTTTCACGTACATGTTCTGAATACCACTTAATGTCTGGAAAATCAGGAAGATCCTGTTCACCTGCCCCAACATATTTTGCTGTAACGTTGTAGCCATCATTTACAATTGAACCCCATACTTCAGCTAATACATTTCCTGCAAATTCGAAATTAGATTTCTCTAGATGTTCATCAATTATAACACGACGTTTATCCAAATGAGACCCAAAATGGTCATGAGGCAATATTAAACCATCCAGTTCCCGACTAAGAGGAGCCATTCTGCGCTCTACTCTGTTATACGCACTTCTTCCAGGAGCATTGGTAGCTAAAAACAATACATCGAGATCATGTCGCTTAAAGTGTTGTATAGCAAAACCCGGATTTTCATCTGGGCCTCCATCAACCGTCATGATTACCACTGGTTTTACTAGTCCATGGTCAGTTTTAGCTAATAGTCGAAACTCTTCAAGTTCGAGAAGCGTTTGGAAATCCTGAGCATGTGTATTAGCAGTAGATGAACTATGCTTTCCACGTCGCATAGCGATGTATGTTGGCCCAGAATATCTAACGGCTTGCGGTTGTCCTAGCATACTGGAAGTATAAACAGATGGTATTAATTTATGACGCTCAGCGATTAACCAATGGTGATCAGGCAATTTGATTTTATATTCCATGTGCATTAGAATAGTTGCTTGCTTATTTGACACAGTTACGCCAATAGGGACTCGAGCTTTATCATCTTGTGATATGAAAAATACTTCATCTGGTCCAAGTATGAATGCTATGCTCTCTAATGATGATGTTTCAATGATGTTAAATATAACTTGCTATCTAAGTGGCTCTTGTGGTGATCAGTTTGAGCCCAAATGAGCTTAACATGGACGGTCGATACATGTCTCTGTCCCTCTGCAGATTTAGATTTTCTGGGAATTAAACGAAGATATGTCCCACTGCGACTAATGTCAAATCGAATTTTATGTAATTCTTGTGCGAGTTCACGGTTTTTACACCGCGAATAGATTACGTTCGTCTTCTATCATCTGCTGCACTCCCAAATAAAGCTACATCTGCAATTGTTTTCAATAGTAATATTTGATTTCTTTCAAGATTAGGACGCCCCACTGAATCCCTCAGTGATAGTCTTTTTTTATTTCTGGATTTTGATTACAAATATCTTCTAACTTTTTTTCATACCATCCCAGTGTTTCGTCTGGGCAACTGCGTTTAAAACCTTCATGTTTAAAGCATGTTTTCTTGTTTTTATTTCCTCGCGCAATGATCTGTTTATCAACTTCAGCACGGTTTGGCATAGTATCTCTCGCAGAATACAAAGCATTTAGATTTTTTTCGAGTAGAGCAATCTTATTTTCCATAGCTTCCTGAGAAGGTTTTGCTCTCTGAATATATGCATTTTCATTATTTCCGCTTTGTTGTTGCGATTTATTACCGGGTTTTATTTTATCTTCCTCCCGTTTTTTAATATTTGAGGGTGGCTGTATAATTTGTAATCCGTGGCCTAAAAATAAAAACTTTCTATGGGTTCTGCTAAAGATTCTCTTATTAGCATACATATCGACAAATTATGCAATAGAAACTGCATTTAAAGATTATTTAAAGCCCAATGGCTTGAAGCCCTATGGATACTAATCTGTAAAGCCGGGAATCGAACCCATAACATACAGAAAATTAACACCCTAAAATATTTCGTCACTCACCTTGGAAAAAAAATTTAGAACACTGGATTTATTCTTAGTCGCCGCTTGCAATTCTTCTGCAATTCTCTTAAATACAATAATATCTAGTTCCTTGTCGGACTTTGCTTGTAATTTATAATTTCGCCACACTTCGTTTACTAACTTTTGTACATTTTGTACTTTCGTACTTGTATGCGATTTTTTAAAACTTTCAAACAATTTTTGGTATAACTTGGATTTGTCTATTTGACAGAGGAAATTGGGCAAGTGAATAGCGCGAGGTAGTTCCCGGGTTTATTTCCGGGATTCCCCCAAAATGCGTTTCGTTTTCAAGCAAAGACAATGTGAGGGTTGCATTCGTGTAAAAACGTAAATAACTACTGATGACGTAATCATCATCTAGACTCCTCACCAACCATGATATCGAAAATAAGCAAAAAAAAAAGACCCCCGCCCCCAATAGTGCTTACGCAATATTTGAACGGCCCCTTATAACGAAAATATGTGTACCCAATCTTATAACGATCCGTTAATTTGCTTCGAATTATAGCTCCCGAAACGTAGAAAATTGCTTAGTCATAAAATTGCTTCCTATTTCTTATTATAATTCCACTTGGGAAAAGAAATACCATTGCTATAAAGATCTTTTTTGCAAAGATATAGCTAATTTTATTCGTCCACGACCCTTCCAAAAATCTTTTTTGCAAAGTTATAGCTAATTTTATTCGTCCACGACCCTTCCAAAAATCTTTTATAAAAGTGGGCGTGGTCCCAAACCGATTTTGTTCATTTTTCTTCGCAACATTTCTTTTAGTAAAGACAACCTCCCTGCCGTATTTTATTATTATAGGCTTAACGTTTTTTGATTTATGATTAACAATATTTCTTAGATTGATTTTATTAAAAGTGGGCGGTGCCACGCCCATTTTCAAAATTATTTTAAATATTTATCAAGTCTCAATATCAGTCCTTTCATTAATTTACATATTCTAGGTGTATTATTTACTAATTAATCAGATTTTTTGTGTTTTCCAAAATGTTATATACATAAAAAGTGGGCGTGGTTATCATCCGATTTCGCTCATTTGAAATAGCGATTAGAGACGAGTGTCAAGGAACCCATATACCAAATTTCAACAAGATATCTCAATAGACGGCCGCCGTGGTGTGATGGTAGTGTGCTCCGCCTATCACACCGAAGATCCTGGGTTCACACCCCAGGCAAAGCATCATCAAAATTTTAAGAACAAGGTTTTTCAATTAGAAGAAACGTGTTTCTAAGCGAGGTCGTCCCTCGGCAGTGTTTGGCAAGCACTACGAGTGTATTTCTGCCATGAAAAGCTCTCAGTAGAAACTCATTTGCCTTGCAGATGTCGTTCGGAGTAGGCACAAAACAGGTAGGTCCCGTCCCGCCAATTTGTAAGAAACAATATAAAGGAGCACGAAGCAAATTGGAAGAGAAGCGCAGTCCAAAATCTCTTCGGAGGTTATTGCGCCTTAAATTTTTTTATTTTTTACCTCTCAATATTTACAAAAGTTGTCGTGATCGAAGACAGATGGACGGACGGACGGACGGATATGGCTAAATCAATTCCTATTTTCATCATGATAAGAACGTTTTTTCTTAACTCGTGACCGATGGGCTTGTTTTAAGAACAGTTTTTTCAAGCACGCCGTTCGTATTTTATGACCACTTTGGTACTGACGTGTGAACCTTCTGTGCTCCTTTTAAGTAAGCACCACTTGGGCTGGATTTAAAATTTTTCATTCTCACGCTGCGAGAACGATTTGTGGTCGACTAACATTTTTCGGTCTCAATTCAAGAACGGTTTGTGCTTGATCTTTGGGGGGAGTGGGAAGGTAGTTTTTTTTTCCAATTAGTACCCATTTATCTATTATTTTTGTAATAATAATAATTTTTTTTCATTAATAAAAAATATTAATAACGAAAACACTAGTACTAAAGTCCAAAATAAGAAAAAAAGAACGCATAATACGCATTTTTGCATGCATTTCTCTTATTGAGAAATTCTTCTTTTTATAAATGCAATCTGAATATATACTTAAAACATTTCATAACAAGTTTGAGAATTACCTGTGCATATGTGAATGGAACTGAACGAAAAATAAGAGCTAAAAAAATAGAACATAAAAAAATTGTTTTAAAAAACTTCAGAGTTTGATGGTGATCGAACTCGCGCCACGCGATTGCAACCGCAACACCATAACCGCTGGGCCACTACAACTGCTTGATAGCTTGTGCCAAATGTTGTATTTAACATTGCAGTACACCCGAATTGTACCGTTTCTTGTTTCTTGAACTAAATTTAAGAACATTGTTCGTAATTTAGGAACATCGTTCTCATTAATAGAACATTTGTTCATATTTTAAGACCAACCGTTCTCTTTTCAAGAAAATGGTGGTCAGTTCAAGAACAAGGTTGATGTTTTAAGAACACTTCGTTCGATTTTCAGGAACAAAAAAGTAAGAACATCAAAAGCTGGAGTTGAGTCCGGTGGTGCCGGATTTTAGATCGGCGTTTTTCTCCAATTGTATCAGAACCGAACAACCTATAGCCAAAAACTTTTATTAATTTATCATATCAATATCAAAACTCATCAATCTTTTGCACTAAACTTTGTGCCTTGAGGTGACAAAGCCTCACGCTTTAACTAGAGAACTCATAACAAATTTAAAGTTGGTTATTTAACGAGCGATTTCAAAAGCTAGTAAAATTTAAAAAAAGCAATGTATATTTTTATGCTTTGTGTCTTCATATGAAATCGTAGAATACAACAATAATTCTTATTTATTATTTATTTATTTTATTGACTTAAATTTTTTTTAAAAAAGCACTAGCGACATAGGCCATCGGCTTCCTCATATTGTATAGTATGAGTCTTAAGTTATATAAATTGATAAATAGGATATTGTAACGAATTTACTTGCAAATCCTCTTATTTGCAACCCTCTTCTAAGTTCGTATCGCTAAACTGTTGAATAAATAACTCCAATATGTAATAATGCAAAATGGCCTTTATTCAAGTACTTCACAATAACACTTGTGCTTTGCAACGAATAGCTTACTTAATAACCAAACTGATTGACAGCTCAAATGAAACTCTACTATTCAAAATAATACTGCTATAGCTCGCTAGATAGCGCTTAATTCAAATCCCAAATCAAACTGAATTACTTTTTACTCGCTTGTGCCACTTTTATAGTTTACGCTGCATACATCTAGGCTCTTCTATTTCCAGAACTTACCAACTATTTCGAGTGTTTATAGTTCTCATATAGTTTCTACTTGTTTACAATTTTCTACTTTTCAGCGTCTCTCAGATGTATGTGAGTTTGTAGTTTACAGTCTCTCGCACACACATAGGCGTATAAGTAAATGCATCTGTGTGTGACATCTCTTTCGGCTGCCTTATATATGTGTATACATGATTTGATTATTGACGCAAATACTGCTTGGCATGGCCTTAGCATCGCCTTGGTGATGGTATAGCTTAGTGATGCTAATATCCGTGACAATATTAATAAATAAATTATTATATTTCAAAGTAGATGTTCAACTTACAAGTAAACTTTATAAACTTTTTTATATTTGCTATGGTTATATTTTATAATATCTGTCTTGGGTCTTGTTAAAAAATCTCCTGCCTTAGATACTCTAGTTGGGGACAGAAATATAGGATGTGGGTAGGGGTAAGCGGGTCAGTGTTGCAAAAATTTCAGGTTGGTGTTTATGTTTTTTCTAATAAGTGTTTATGTGTCAGACGAGTATGGCCCAACCGGAAGCGTGTATGGCTTGATCAACTGTTTTCTCGCTATTTCCGTTGGGAAGATAGGGCGATAGCGCTGGGGTTTATTGATTTGTAGCTGTGTGAATAGCTTGCCCATAGGTCGTTTGCGGATCTTAGATGAATATTACGTGCTGCAATGTTGAGGCGTTGATTAGTTTAAGTGGTGATACTAAAGATTTTTAAACAGAAAGATGTTGCATGCGCGAACTTCAGTGCAAAGCAGCGCAGCTTCACAAAATTCTAGTAGGTCACTTACAACACATCACAAACTTTAACACAATTCTTAACATAATTTAACTACACAAAATATACTGATTGGAGTTTTAGAGAGGTAAAATTAAAATTCTGAACAGATTAGCTGAATAAAAAATTTACAAATAATAATAATAAATACACACAGTGCTAGTTTAAAACATTCTGCTATGTTGAGTGGTGAATGTGATCTAGTAGAGTTTTGCGAAGGTTTTTTCACACTATTTTTCGCGCACGCAACATCTCTACTTTAAAATTATCTCTGGTGATACTGTTGCCATGTTAGCAGCATTATCAGCGAGTGTGTTGCTGGGAATTGCAATGTGGCTTGGTACCCTAATCTAGCCTTGGCAGCCTAATCTTTTGGGGTTTACGGATTAGTAGATTGTGAATTTGGCTTATTGTTGGATTGCTGTGGTTGATGTTTAAAACTGTTTTAAGTGACGACAGTGAGTCTGAGCAAATCATATATTTTGCATTTCTTATTATTGCCAGTGGACAGGCGTTAAGAAAAGTTGTTACTTCGGCTGTGAATACTGATGCAAAAAATTATGGTAAAATATTTGTCTCAATTGTTGAGTTATCGTCAACGATTCTGCATCCAGTAATACCATGGTCCTTTGAGGCATCTGTGTAGAGAATTTTTCATTCGGAATATCTTTTTCAAACGCTTAGGAACTCCTGAATAAAGACAGTGTTAGGAGTGTTGTCTTTTTTGTATGTTACCAGCATGAAAATATTTGAGTTTGACTGTAGCAACCACGGAGGGCTTTGAATACCAGCGCATGCGCTCATGTTGATACTAACCGAATCTTTTGCACAACTTATGATAGCTTACATAGCTGATGGTTTTCTATTTAGGCGTTTATGTTTAAACTGCTTTTTATAAGGTTTTTATGGGAGTTCCTTCTAGGCTCAAAAGCTTGAATGTTAGATATCTAGTTGTATATTTAGTTCGATCTTGTATTTGTGGGAGTCCAGCCTCGGTGAGAATATTTATGATTGCGGTCATCAAAAAGGTCCCGATTGCTGATCTATCTGCTGAGTGATATACTGATGAAACTTTTGCGATATTGTTTTTTGTGGTAATTCCGTTAATTGAGAGGCAGTAATCTATTTTTGAGAGCATTATTGATCTGTCTATTAGGGTAAGGGAATTGGTATTACATTTTAATTTAGGATTGCTAAGAGATTTGATTATGTTTAATCTACTTTGAAGCTGCTTACATAAATGTTTTATATGATCGTTCCATGTGTATTTTTTATTGAAAACCAGGCCAGATCTAGATTATTACAAGAATATTTATTGCAAATATGTAAATTAATTGATTTTTCGAATGATATTTTTGTCCCACTAGTTTTACACCAGTTGTAAACTAAATTACAACAATAAAACCTTAATTAATCTTTGAAATTCGAATAGTTTTAAATTAACTGTGGATTCCCTTCTTTGCCTTTGTACGTAGTCTTAGTACGTAGGGTTTATGTACTCGACCAGACATACAAATTGGCGTATATCTCGCCAAGAGTATATTTTCATTGTCAAACAATGCAATTGATTTTACATTACTAAAACTGCATGCAACGAGGTTAATAGTAAATTATTTATTTATTTCGTTTAAAATATCAGGCCAAACACAAGAGTATGGCTATGTACTCAAAGCCAATGCAGTTATACAAATCATTGTAACGCGAGCACCAGTGACACAAGGGACTATTTCTGGCAAAGTTTTGCTGGCATAGAGGTAAATGAAAAGGCACACAATGTCTGGAGGCCCTAGCAGGAACAGCAGAATTTAGTTGACTCATTAGGTCAGGGGAGTCAATCACGTCGATTATGAGCTTGTGAATGAACATATCGCCGAGTAATACTCTACGATTCTTTAGAGATGGCAAATTATTTAGAAGAAGCCCATTCCTGTATGGTGGAAGATGAGTACTTGATTCCCAGTTGAGACCTCGAATGTAAAAATTAAAAACTGTCTCTGGACCGACTCAATCCGATCTGTATGGATTTGATAGATTGGGGACCAAACACATGAACAGTACTCGAGAACAGGACGTACCAGCGATGTATACAGAATCTTGGTGAAATAAGGGTCATCAAACTCTTTAGCCCAACGTTTGATAAATCCTAGTACACCAGATGCTTTGTTTATAGTGGTTGAAATATGTATGGTAAAACTTAATTTCGGATCAAAAAGAACACCTAGATCAGTTACAACAGATATCCACACCAAAGGGTTGCCGTTAAGTATAGATGTCAGGACCGACTTCACCCGGTGAAAAGTCATTTGCTTACATTTAGAGTAATTCAAAAAAAGTAAATTTGCAGTACACCTGCTTTGAAATGAGTCAAGATCGGCCTGAAGCTGATCAAAACAGAACAAGTTTGAAGGCATATATGTGTAACAAAGTTTTACATCATCTACATACATAAAAACTCTAGTATGTAAGATAACCTGTGGTAAGTCATTAATGAATAAGGTAAAAAGTAATGGGCCCAATGGCTACCCTGGGGGACGCCAGAAGTTACATCAAACGACTTTGAAAGATTGTTGTTGAAGAAAACTCGTTGAGTCCTATTTTCAAGATAAATTGAAATCTAATTTAATAAAGGCGTTGGAAAGCCCAGAAGATCAAGTTTGTGAACTAAGAGGAGCTCGTGCTTAACAGAGTCAAATGCTTTACTAAAGTCGGTGTAAATTACATCTGTTTGCTTGCAATATAAAAAACCATTTATAACAAAAGCCGTAAATTCAAGGAAATTGGTAGTTGCTGATCTTCGATGCACAAAACCATGTTGACAAGGTGATATTAAAGAGCTACACAGATATTGAAGCTGGTATGTAATTATCTGCTCAAAAGTTTTAGGAATAGCTGAGTGCTTAGCTATGCCTCTGTAGTTCTCAATATTAGACCTACTACTTTTTTATGCAAAGGTATATTAAACGATTGTTTCCAAACAGACGGGAATGATGCGGATTCCACAGACAGTTTAAATGATTTAAAGATAGGCTCAGATAAGTTGACAGCACAGTAGTTAAGTACAAAACTAAGAACACCATCTGGACCCGGTGAAGATATCGGTTTCAAAGAAGAAACTATCAAGAACAGTATCTTTATCAATCAATTGGTTTAAAATATTATTAGAACTTTCCAAGCTATATGGATAAACATCAGACTGCACACATTGGGATGAATAGGCTGATTTAAAGAATTCAACAAATAAATCTGCGATTTTCATGATCAGAATTTGCGTTTTTGCACCCATAAATAAAAGTAGATGGAAAACCAGTAGTATTCCTTTTGGAACTAACAAATCTGTAGAAACGTTTCAGGTTATTAATAAATTGGAATTTGCAGCATGATAAGTAACCTTTATAACATTGCTGGTTTAGACGATGAAAATTGGAACGCGCCACTAAATATTTAGAAAAATCCATAGCTTTTCCAGATCTTTTGAAACGCTTATAGAGTCTAGATTTAATATTATCAAGTCTTAATAGTTGCCTTGGGAACCAAGGTGGTTTACCCGTGGTACTGGAATAATGAAGGGGAACACAGCTTTCAAAGAAAGCATCAAGAGAGCTATAAAACAAGAATGTCGCTGTTTCAACGTCTGTACACGCATAAAGACTCGACCAGTCATGGGTAGCAATCAATTTATTGAGCTCACTAAAATTCGTCTTTGAAAAACATCTCGAACGAGGTCGGGAATTAGGTTTAGGAACATCGAGCATCACAGGTTGAACAACATCCAGTACTATCTGAAGCGTAGGATGTAGAAGGTCTTCAGGTAGGGATAATGGGGGAGTTTGGGTTAAAGTAATAACCGTAGAGTCATCTGTAAACACTAAGTCTAAGATTTTCCTTTTGGAATTTAAAATATTATTCATTTGGAGAAGAGGTGTATCTAGCAGGCTATTTAAAAAGTCGTGCTGAGTGGTGGGAGTAATAAAATTTGAGGCGATGGTATTGATCCAATTTACTGATGATAAATTGAAATCACCAAGAACTACTAGGCGGTCTTTGTCTCGCAATTGCGAGTACAAACTACAAATAACAGTGCTATGATATGTATAAACGTGTTTATCCGATCGTGGCGGTATATACGAGCAGCATATAAACAAACTAAAATTGTGGAATGCAAGCTTTACTGCTACGAATTCAATGTCAGTTGTGATGTCCGATAGCAGCAACTCAGATGGAAGCGTCGAGTCAACAGCAATAAGGACACCACCTGCTTCACGATCACGCCGAAAAACTACATATTTACTTCAGAAAAGTTCAGAGTTAAAATTATCAGCTTTTAACCAGGTTTCAGTAAAAGCTATAACTTGAGAAGTAAAAATAAATCTATTCAGAAAAAAGGTATTTAATTTCGATCTTAGGCCGCGAACATTTTGGCAAGTGATGGTTATTTTTTCACTGTTTCCGAAGAGATTTTTTTGAAGTTCTTGCGGCGTTTGGTTTTTTTTGTAAACAAATGCACAACTGAATGTTTCGGCCAGAATGAATATTCAAGAACTCTATCAAAATAAGCGTCTGGCACTGATATTTTAAATGATGAAATATCCCTATTATAACTAAAATTAAATTTACACATGCCTATTTACATACTTAATAATATCATTTTCCATAAGCGAAGCATGAAGACATGATACAAATATTGTGCTGCGAGGCGGCAAGGCAGTCACTTGCCTCGGTTGCGCAGTTGCAAACGCGCAGCGGCGAAAGTAGAATCACCACCTGTGTTGGTGGAACTGGAAGCAACAATATTATTAATGGTTATTATATCCTTAACAGGAGTAATTTCAACATGAGTGTTAGCAGCAGCATTTACTGTTGCATTATCGAGAGAAATCTTGTTGTAGAGTGTAGGGCGGCAAATGTTGACAATATCTGTATTAGTGTTAACAGCAGTAGAAGCACTGTTAATAGCAGCAGCGTTAGCGTCGGCTAATGTGTTCCGAATTTTAACTTTTAGATACTCTCTAAAACTCCAATCAGTGTATTTCTGTGCTTAAATTATGTTAAAAATTGTGTTAAAGTTTTTGGTGTGGTGAAAGTGACCTACTAGAATTTTGTTACGCTCCGCAGCTTTCCACCGAAGTTTGCGCCTGCAACATCTTTATTTTCGATAATCTTTGGTAGTACTTGAATTATCCCCTGCAAAAATCGCAAATACTCCATGCATGCATGTATGGAGTACTCGCTATGGACCAAGCGAGTGCTCCAAAATTAACCACAATTCATACAAAAAATATGGTCAAATTAACATTGCGATGCCCTAGGATTGGACCATATACTCCAGCTCCGCATTACATCAGAGTAATCCATGGAGTGCCCACAGTCCAATAAACATCGTGTAGTGATAACAATCGTTAAAAACAAGCTCGGCTTACAATATGTTCGTGTAGAAACATGAGTTTGTCCATTGCTGCATTACAGTGGAGTATAATGGTAAGTACTCCAGTATGACACAAGTGAGCCACATGATCCAACGATTTTTGCAGGGTCATTTACATGCCTACTTGACAGCACGGGGGTTGCCATTAAAGGCAAAAGCATTGGGTAAAGGAGACCGACCCATAAAACATTGGCACAGTGCGTGCGTCTAGCCTAGTGTGGGAGTGAAAGAACCAGACACTGTTAATGTTTGTGGTGGATGCGCGCAATCTATATATATAAAAATGAATCGTGGTGACTATATGTTCAGATGCTTAAAACTTGAAAACTACTGGACCGACTTTTATAAAATTTTGTAGGTATGTTACCTAGGTACCAGAATAGGCTATAGGCTATATTTCATACCGCTGGGTGGCTAGGTTCTTGAGACCAAAACGTGGAACCGGGTACCACTAGAATATGTTTATACAATATGGATATCGAATGAAAGTTGTTGATGAGTGCTTTACAGCAGAACAATTTTCCAACCTCTGGGTGACTAGGGTCTCGAGATATAGCCCAAAACTTGGACCCGGCTACCACTAGAATGTGTTTATACAATACGGATATCAAATGAAAGCTGTTGATAAGGGCATTCGTAAAGAATATTTTTTATACCGCTGGGTGACTAGAAGTAACAAGATGATGCCTCCACCTCTGCCCCCACCCTCGACTCAACACAAACATTATTACCCACATATGCTAATGCCGTCGGCGCTGCAGCCTCTAATTTACTTTTGCAATCTTCGTCAACCATCCCCAATGAAACAATGCAACCAACATTACCAACCAACGTTAATGCCGACACAGCTGAAAATAATAGCTTGCCCAGTAAGGCAAATAAAAACAAACCCAGTAGGGCAAATACCAGCATGCCCAGTGGAGAAAGTTTGCATAATGTGGTTAGAGGTAGTAATACATCGAACGAGTTGGAGGTAGCATTTCGCAATGAATGGGTACATTTGTCCTCATTTAGGACTTCGGTTACCGGTGCAAATATCATCGACTATGTTGCGAAGAATGCTGCTATTAATGCGAATGAAATTTCATGTTTCGCTTTGGTGAAGAAAGATGTTGCTCCGGATTCGTTAAAACGTATAACCTTCAAATTGGGAGTACCGCCTAATTATTATAGCAAGCTGTTCGACCATTCGCTTTGGCCATCTGGAGTGAACGTGAGACCCTTCCGGAATTTTCTTTAATTGGGGGAATAAGCTCCGGAAATCTATTACCATCCTCCCAAGTACCGAGCTCAGTATTATGCTCTAGCATTAAATATTCTCTGTACTACCAGAATGTGAGTGGCATGCGTAGTATATCCCTCCAGTTTCTTCGCTACACATCATTTCATGAATTTGATATTATCGCCATCGCCAAGACTTGGCTTACTGAAAATTTTTCATCGTCTGAATATTTCGATAGCTACTACCAAGTTTATAGAAAGGATCGCTGTCCAATCGCATCAGGGTTATCTCGAGGGGCGGTGTTTTGTTGGCTATTAGGGCTGCCTTTGCAGCCAAATGATAACATTGCCTCATGCCAATGGTTCATGTGAACAGATCTGTTTGTGCATTAAAATGTCATGTAACAAATCTGTATTTATAGTATTATCCTATATTCCACCCAATAGCAATATAGAATTATATAACGAGCATTTGGATAATCTCATATACATTATTGATATCGCTAAGGATAAAGGTGAAATAGTTTATCTTGGTGATTTTAATTTATGTAATATTTCCTGGCTTAATAACAACAGAACTCTAGTTCCAGTAAATCTGAAGTCAGACATTGATTTTTTTTTTACGATTACACAATACGACTTTTTAAAAGCCAATTATTCTGCAATTAATGATTTTCTAAACTCAGCTGATTGGTTATTTCTGAACACACCAAATAGTCCGCTGTTATCTTATAAAAACTTTCACTTGCTACTAACTCAAGCAATATCAAAATATGTTCCGCTAAAACGCATATCCACAAATAATAAACCACCTTGGTTTAATAAACGTTTATGTAATCTAAAAAATAAAAAGAACAAAGCCTTTAAATGTTTCAAATTAAGTCAAAACGAGAGGGACTTTCAATACTTTTAGCGACTTCGTATTGACTTTGATTGCCTTCACAAATTTTTGTTCAAGCAGTATATGTTTAAAGTTGAATCAGGTCTCAAATCTAATCCATCGTCTTTCTGGCAGTACATTAATTCAAAAAGAAAGTCAAATGGGTTTCCAACTACATTTGTGTTTAACGGGTTAGTTTCTGATAACACACAGGCTTCATGCAATCTGTTCGCTGAATTTTATCAGGGGGTCTTTGAAGTGCACGACAATCAATCTCTTCCTACTACGGCTTTCCCATCATTACCGCCGATATCAACGTTTGTTGTGGAAGAGTGTGATGTGACTCTTGTGATTTCGAACCTTAAATTCAGCACAAAGTTGGATAAGGAGGGAATTTATTCCGCAGTTTTCAAAACTTGTTCACAAGCTTTAGTGGGTCCAATTAGTAGTATATTTAACGCATGTCTTTCCAACGGTGTTTTTTATTGATTACTGGAAGGTGTGCTCTTTATACCCAATTTTTAAATCAGGTGACCGACATAACATTTGTAACTATAGGCCTATAGTGAAACAGAGCACAGTGGCAAAGTTGTTTGACAGTGTCATTCAATCATAACTTTATCTTCACGTACGTAATATACTTCATCCCTGCCAGCACGGTTTAATGCCTGGTAGATCTACGTGTACTAATCTACTCCTAGTCACGCACGAGATCGTTAAGGAATTCAATTGCCAGTCCCAACTTGATGTGATATACACAGATTTCGCTAAAGCCTTCGATAAGGTAGACAATGAAGTTTTGTTGCATAAATTAAAAATGTACGGCATTACTGGTCAGCTACTGAAATTTTTCTCTAGTTTTCTTAGTGGTAGGAAACTATTTGTGAAAATGGGGTCCACCACGTCCAGCATTTGTGTTAATACGTGGTCAGGTATTCCGCAAAGAACCAACAGCGGCCCTTTATTGTTTCTACTATTTATTAATGATTTACCCTTTCACTTTAAATATGCGAATTGTTTAATGTTTGCTGACGATGTCAAACTCTTTTTGAAAGTTGATAGTACCTCTGATAGCGTTAAGTTGCAGCATGATTTAACTTCTTTCGAAGCGTGGTGTAGTTTAGATCATTTATATTTAAATATCACAAAATGCTCTATAGTAACATATGCTAGGAAGCCGGATATTGTTCTCTTCAACTATCAGTTTGATACTAATGTGCTTAATCGTCTGCCAGATATGAAGGACCTGGGTGTGATATTTGACACCAAACTCTCTTTTAATAAACATATCGATTTTATAACCTCCAAATCGTTTGCACTGCTAGGTTTTATTCAAAGAAATACTAGGGATTTTAGAGACCCAAATACCTTTAAATCTTTGTTTACTGTTCTTGTACGGAGCCGGTTAGAATAGTGCTCCTTGGTTTGGAGTCCGTACTACGATCTATAAAATAAAAAAAATAAATGTAAGGCGCGATAACCTCCGAAGAGATCTAAGGCCGAGCTTCTCTTCCAATTTGCGTCGTGCTCCTCTTGATTTTTCCCTAAAAATTGGCCGGACGGGACCTTCATGTTTTATGCCGACTCCGAACGGCATCTGCAAGGCAGATGAGTTTTCACTGAGAGATTTTCATGGCAGAAATACAATCGGAGCGCTTGCCAGACACTGCCGAGGGGCGACCCCGCTTAGAAAAATTTTCTTCTAATTGAAAAATCTTATTTCTAAAATTTTGATTTTGCTTTGCCCAGGAGTTGAACCCAGGGCATACGGTGTGATAGGCGGAGCACGCTACCATCACACCACGGTGGCCGCTACTACGATCTATACTCAGCAAAAATTGGAAGAGTTCAGAGAGTTTTTACGAAATATGCTTTATATAAAACTAACTTCGAAGGTGGTCGTCCGCCTTACATTGGCAGAAGGAAGCTTCTCGGCCTGCAGTCTTTACATGACCGAAGAATTTTCTGCTCATTACTATTTGTATATAATGTAATTAACTATAATATCGATTGTGATGACATAAAGGCTTTGTTCAATGTTTATATTCCCCCAAGATCGCTAAGAGCTAATCGCTTATTTGCTGATTCAGTTAGTAAAACTAATTACTCGTTGAATGAACCCATTAATAGGTGTATCCGCCTTTGTAATAGTTACGCTAATGTTATTGACCTCAATTCAAGTTTTTATACGTTTAAATTAAGCTTGTTTACACTATTTAATTAAATTTGTTATATATAAAAAAAAAAAAATAAATGTAAGGCGCGATAACCTCCGAAGAGATCTAAGGCCGAGCTTCTCTTCCAATTTGCGTCGTGCTCCTCTTGATTTTTCCCTACAAATTGGCCGGACGGGACCTACATGTTTTATGCCGACTCCGAACGGCATCTGCAAGGCAGATGAGTTTTCACTGAGAGCTTTTCATGGCAGAAATACAATCGGAGCGCTTGCCAGACACTGCCGAGGGGCGACCCCGCTTAGAAAAATTTTCTTCTAATTGAAAAATCTTATTTCTAAAATTTTGATGTTGCTTTGCCCGGGAGTTGAACCCAGGGCATACGGTGTGATAGGCGGAGCACGCTACCATTACACCACGGTGGCCGCCATTTGTTATATATACTTATGTGATAAACTGTCAAGTCTGTAAGATTTATAAATCAGTAGACTGAAATTAAATAAATAAATAAATAAATAAAACATGCTTATCAAGCTATATTTCATGCCGTTACTTCGCGGGTATGGGATTAACCATGCTATTTTATATGAGATAAATTTCTTTCCACGTTGTGAATCCCATGCTCGCGTATTACGCACAGTGTTGAATAGCAGCAACTCTCGATTACAGATGTCGTCCGCTCATGCTATAATATTTGTAGGTGGCATTATATGACTACCCTACAAGACGGAGGTAACTAGTTCACCCACACATTCAAAGCTTTTTTCGCTCTCCACTAACACATCGACGTTTCATGCTGTCATCAAAATGACAGTTCATTGATTATTCCGGGAAACTTTGAAACGGAGAAAAAATAGCATTGTTTACAACGAAAAATATCTTGTGCTTTTAGTTGTGACATGTGACGGAAATTAAAAATTTTGTTGCAGAGAACACCTTTTTCCGTTGGCGGCCTTCGCCCAAAATAATATTAAGTTAATTTTAGTTGTGACATGTGACGGAAATTAAAATTTTGTTGCAGAGACCATCTTTTTGCGTTGGCGGCCTTCGCCAAAAATAATATTAAGGGTAACGTTTTACAAGACGGTGCACCACCTAATTTAAAAATATCAAATAATAATAAAAACGGATCTCGAGGCGCGTCTTTTGATTCCTCATTTGATAATTTTTGATAAAAATTAGGTGGTGCACCGTCTTTTAAATCCTTACCATATTAAGTTGTATAGAATCGACGGGATGGCCTACAAGGTTTCATGTCATAATAAATCGCTACCGATATGGTCGGGCTAGTACCTTAATTGTTCCCGGAACGTACCCGATCTGCATCCGGCAAAGGACCAACAAAGTCGATAACGGGGAGTGTCCTTATCGCTACAACAACAACAACATTATTTACTTTGGTAATAATGCAGTTTACGGCACCCACCGAAATTTGGGCCAAAATTTTCGAGTGAGGTATCAAAAGACGCGTATTTACGTCTAGATCAAGAACCCGAAAGCGCAAGTTAACTTTTTTTACCCGTTCAAAAGATATTAACCGAAAACCGAAAAAAGACCCGCGGGTCCCTCCGAAACCGGGGGTGGGATCCATAGTATTTTTGCGGAGAACACCTTTCTGCGTTGGTGGCCTTCGGCCGCGCTTATAAATAATAACCCTGGGCTACGCCATGCCAAGTCCGGGTGTGTGGTATAACCGTGGCTACCGCCACGGTGATGCACAATTTTTTTTGTGGATACAAACACAACAACAACCACATTAAAATCGCCAAATTCAACTGCAAATATCTCCGGGCAGAGATAAAGATTTTCTTTTCCGCCTTCGGATTATTGTTCTCGAGATTAATACGCGTCTTTTGATACCTCACTCGAAAATCTTGGCCCAACTTTAGGGTGGGTACCATAAACTGCACTACTACCTCTACTTTGTGATTTTCATTCATACGTATGTGCATTTTTAAATAATAAAAAAAATGTTATATTATTCTAATAGATAGCATCTCCGCCGGGTTGCGATGCAGCTCAGAATATGCCAAAATCTGAGGAAATCTACAATTAAATGCAGATTCACGTGTCATTTGCCAAGGATACAAGGTACTTTACAACCACAATGCTTTAGAATACGGTACCAAACTGGTTGAACGTATTTCCCTTAAAAAGGGAGGAACTACGCATCTTGGTTTGCCAGTATTTGCTTCGGTAATTTATATTGATTTGTATTGATTAAAAATTGCAATATTAGATAATGTAATGTGAATTAAAATTGAATAGGTAGCCAGAGCAAAAAAGGCAACTGATCGGCATGCAACTGTTATTTATGTGGCGCCACCGGGAGCTGCTGCTGCTATCCTAGAAGCAGACATGTCGGATTGTTTGCATCACCAAAGGTGTGTCATAACATGATATGGTTCGCGTTAAGCACGCTCTCTTAAGGCAAAAAAAAAAAAAAAAATCGCGTCTAGTCAGGCCCGATTGTCCAGGAATCCATCGCACCAGAAAGGGTAAGTAAATTGGCTACCTTATTAAATAATTTGTCATACTTTTGTTGATAATCAACTGAAGAATGCAAATACGACAGAGTTCGAAGTTCATGTGAAAACCAATTAATTTTTTTAATTAGCGTTTGGAGAGAAAAATACATATGTATGTATGCATAGAACTGCATAGAAGGGGAGGAATTAATTAATTATTATCAGTAGATTTACAAGATTTTTGCCATTTTCCCTGCGTCGCAGTTGTCATTATATTGCGTTAACAGAGGACATCAACACCTTACTACCCACAGCCAGTTAAAATTTTAGTAAATTTTGCTCTTTTCATCACTGTTTCAAAACGTGGAAAGTTATATATCGAGCATTCCATGGAGAGTGGTACATTTGAGCAGACTTTCGCATTGCGGTCATTATTAATATTCAAACCCTTTAATGTAGTCATGTCAATAGTTCCCGAGATGGTGGGGCTAGTACCACAATGGTGCTTGTTACCGGAACGTAGATAGATAGATAATTTATTGAGGATTGCACAGTGACTTGCACATCTCCTTCACAGCACCTCATCCTAGCCGACTTCCTTGATGAACCCCAGCAGTGTTCTTGACTTGAGGGATTAAATGTGGGAATGCTCTGGCCATGGTGAGCCCATAAACTTAGCCCTACGTCTTGAAATTGCGACGCAATCTAGAAGTATATGGTCCGCCTTTTGCTGATCCAGCACAAAATCGGTATGTGTTGTTCGATATTATACCCAGCTTTTGCATGTGACTGTTCAGTCTACAGTGTCTTGTAAGAATAGCCGTTAGGATTCTTAGGTTATCTTTTTGAGAAGCCTATTAATGCCCTATATTGAGTTGTGCTGTAACCCCCTAACAGTAACTTAGATTGACTCAGGCCTGGCATATTGCGCCAGTGTTCTCTCTTTTCCATACCTTCTACTATTAGGGGCATTTATTGAGTGAGCCAACTGCCAGGAACGGCTCGGCTGCCTCTCTTTCCGGGTTGTCCGCCTGCTGTTGTTGTTATAGCAGTGCTTCGCCCCATCCAATAGGTGCGACCGATCACAAATTGTCATCAATGTCTTCTAACGGGAGTCCAAGGAAACTTTCTGTTTCAACAGGGGTGGAACATAATGAGAGGAGTGTTAGAGGGGTTGGTTCCACAATACAGTTAAAGAGATGGTTGGTGTCATGTGGGGACACATCACAAGCAGGACAATGTTTTGTATGTCGGGGTTGATTCTGGATAGGTAAGAGTTTTTAACCTGTTACGTTATCCAGCTCGAAGTTGAACTAGAGTGACTACTCTCGTTTCCCTAGGGAGAGTGCGTTCCTCCTCTGCTAGTTTTGTTCTTTGAGTACAGGAATCACCTGCATAGAGGTCCGACGCCTGTTTGTGGAGTTCACTGAAGACATGCTTGTATTTTTTAGCTTCATACGGCTGTGTTTCCAGGTGCCCTCATAATGAACAACAAGAGCCACAAAAGATTTATAAAAGTTACGAGGACGCTGGATTTTGGGATCTAGCCCAGAGCAACCTGTCCGATGCAACCATCCCTTGCACGTGAAACACTGACTAGAGTATTTATTTTTTTTAATTTAATTTATTTATTATTACGGCTGTTCAGGCCTAAAACTTAAACTACTAAGTACAATTCATTGTTATAATCACTTATTTCTATTGAATATGCTGTTGGAATGCCATGTGATTCCGATCAGCATATTTACTAGCGTGACAAAGGGACGAGTCTGGGAGCCACTCATTTAAGGAAGGTTGGAAAGGACGCGTTTCCAATCCTCCATTGCTCCCAGCTTAAGGCAGCAAAATTTGGAACTTATATTTTTCAATTATATATGTATTTTAAGCTGTCGGAATGTATTAGTCTCCGATCAACACAGCTAAACATGGATGTTGGAAATTGAAAATAACGTGTATCCAATCACCCCTCAACTTTGTTTAGTAAAAACGCTGTCGGAATGCATGAAGATTCCGATTAGCACAGCTCAACATATAATGGGAGGTTGAAAAGGACGTGTTTCCAATCCCCCCCGCTCCAACTTTTGTTTGGCCTTATTTTTGTTACACATTATATAATTTTATTGTTATATTAATGCTGTCGGAATGCGAGTGATTCCGTTCAGCAACAGTAAATATCAGCTGGAAATACCGAATTCCAGCGAAATTAGTTGTTGGAACTGTCTGGAGTTACAGGTGGCGACCGATTTTCTTTTCCTTAGGGCCGGATGCATTGTATTTTGCTGCTTCCAATATTACCCTTCCCTTTTCGCGCTCCAGTATCGGATATATCATGTAAAAAATAAGAGGAGAAAAACTTTATCTTATTGGAAGGGTTTTACAATGCTCCAATAACCTTTTTTTTAAAAGTATTGAAGTTATTACTACTTTTTATGTGATTCGGAAGTTCATTGAAATATTTCAGGCCCTTATATATATGACCGTCCTAAAAAGATTCTTTTCCGGCAAACGCAGCAAACTCATTTCTCAGGACCGGGGTCAGGAGAAGGACCCGGATTGGGGTCGATACCTTCCCGGAAGAGGAGAGTATGGTGCAGACCCGCTGCAATGATCTGCTGGGAGGATGACAATTTGTGGGAGGGACGCAATAGATTAAACACTGAGTCCGCCTGCTCAATACCTTCTACTCCCCTGTGGCCTAGGACCCAGGGCAACAGTACTACGTTGTGTGCTCCTAATTGATTTAGCTTTTCTACTCACTGGAGGACCAGTGCTGACTTTATTTCGAACGCCGCAAATGCCTTTAGTGGGGCCTGACTGCCCGACTGAGTATGGCAATTGTTTCATTGGGGTATCAGCGCTGAAGGTTCAGCTTAGCGCACTAACTTATGGCGAATACTTCCGCTTGAAAATGCTCGGATGTGCTTTTAGAGTTACTGATATTTTGGCTCTGGGTCCGAAAACTCTGGCTCCAATCCCCTCTGGCGTCTTCGAGCCATCTATGTACCATACGATCTTGAGCAGACTAGTAATACATTGCACCCGCCCATACCTATACAGCCGTACCAAGAGACTGAGCATCCCATTACATTTTGGCACAACCGGAGCACTGCTGGACATCCAATCTATATGAAAACTATGCATTCAAAAGTGTTTGTACCAGTGGCTGGTGCACACCGAACTGGACCAATGTGTGCTATATTGATGCCTGCACAAATACCAAGCTATGTTTATGTGAATAATGTTACTGCTATGTCCATTTGCACGGTTGAGCACATACAGTACCTACGTTTATACAAGGTGGAACACCACACTATCTACATGGCGATGTAGCCACCGATCACGTTGTTGTAAGAGATTAATTAAAATATGTTATTCATAAACACTGATTCTTATATTTTCATTATCATTAAACTGTAGACTGTAGACTCATGACGGGTATTCTTACTGGTCACTGCCTTCTGGCGTCACATGCCTTTAAATTAGGCTTGGTCAGTGATAGCAGATGTAGGAAGTGCGGGTTGGAGGAGGAAACGATCGATTACGTTCTGTGCTCGTGCCCTGCGCTTGCCAGGCTAAGACTCCAGCTGACAGCTGTCAGATTTAGAAGCAGCAAGTGGCTTTAGTTCTAGGAAGCTTCTGGTATTTGTCAAGAGGAAGGAGTTATTTTATAACATGTCCAGGTTGTTGATAGGGTTTTTAGCTTGGTCGTTAAAACAAACTTCTGGTAACACTACGGACTCATTCAGTCTATGTGAGGTCGTCATGAACCCGCCAGTTCAACCTAACCTATATTTTGTTTTGGTTTTTACTTTGGAATCAACCGTTTAAGTAAGCGATGTCAGCTAACTAAGCGCCTTCAAATGTAGATCCATAAGGAAAATGGGGCGCCAGAGCCTCGGCTGTTAAAGAAACGGGATTCGCCACGGGTAGGTGAGGTTCACAATTGGTTTGGAGAAGCTATATATTGCGCTGGCAACCTATTGAACGGGTTGCGCTACACAACCCCCTGAACCAATTTGGTATTTTAATCGCCTCTTACGCAGGCATGCCTACCGCGGGTATACTCTAAGCCCCCTAACCCGCTGGAGCCATGAGAAGCGTTAGTGACCTTGGGTGTCCCAAGGAAAGTTCCGTCGTGTCTTGTGTTGTTGGGTGAGGCCAGGCAGCAGCGTGCAACAAATGCACCATTCAGGAGGATACCCTTGCTGAGCCCAGAAAATCTGGGAAAGTTGGATGTACTGGTCGGATGCAGCAAACGAGTATATTCTGCAATATCATATGATCAACTTGGAGATAACCAAACGTTTATTTTCCTGTCCAACAGGGAACTGGTTCTAGACCCTGCTGCTAAAGAAGGATAGGCGTAGTCACATCAATTCGTTCCCGGGTTACTCGGGGAAATCAGTTTTAGCAGTACTTTGCACTTTCATACTGCACGTCCATACAAGAACTTCGGATAATGAATTAAACAGTTGTTGTTGTTGTTGAATTAAACAGTCATCTGCATTTGTTTGTTTTTGTAGCACGTCTAATTTCCTTCGTAACATCAATCAATTATCCCTTGTTATAATGTTGTGTTCTCTATGAATGCAATAGCGAAGTATCTTCGGGTACCCCTGATTCTAGTTATCTGAAATCTCCTTGAGTCCCTTGTGCCTTTGGCCACCCAGAAAAGAGCTAATTGTGGAGCCCTATTTATAGAACACTTTTTGGGTTAAATATATAAAAACTTTAATCTATCCTTACTGATATTAGTTTCTTTCTCATTCTAGGTAATTTGATTTTGACGATGTGCGCATAGCAATATTCGAAATATTCCAGCTGTAGCTGAAGGAAGAACATAAATTTTCTCAAATTATAAGAAAACTGCGACAACTATCCCCCCGCCTTTTTAGTACCACAGATAAGGCGCTAACAAGCATACTATGGGAAAGGGTCAAGACCAAAAGATCAATATCACCTGTAAATCGACTTTGATAGCACGAATTGGGGCTTCCGGTATTATCCCTACAAAACTCATATGGCTCTGCAAACTGATGTTGAACAACACCACCAGCGCAGGAAAGATTGGGCATCATCACTGAGCTTCGAAAGTTTCAGAGAGGGCACAGCTATTAATAGACGTTATTATACTTAATTAGCTTGCACATATCAATATACACATATGTAAAGTTCACTAGAGTAATAAGGGAATAATTTAAATTGTAAAAAAACATTGTATATGAATTATTTATAATTAAATATTATCTGAACATAAAGGACGCGTTTCATTCATGGAAAAAGCGATTTGACAGAAGGTAACCGATACGGGTAACCGATAGGCCAGTTACCCGTGTTGTTGTTGTTGCATATGTTTTGGTTAGCGATAACGAAAACATAACTGATGAAGTAACTTAAAAATGTAAATAACATCGAGCGAGAAGGAATGTCGAAAACACAATAGGTAAGAGCGAGAAAGCGAGTCACACGTACACTATTTTGAGAGAGCGCATGCGTTACCTTTTTCACGACAGCAATGTAAAAGTCATTAAGACGATAATTGGTGAACTAGTTATTGGTGACGATCAAGTAATCGATTAGGAAACGGGTACCTGTTTTGTAGGGTAGCAGGAACTTTCGACCACCTAATGACAGATGTCGCCCGCTCATAACGCTATTTATTACCCGTTGTAGGTAGCGTCACAGCAGTGTTATTGGCGGCATTGTGGTGAAGTTTTGACTAACAGCAAAGAGTCTTTAAATATAAGATGGTGCAATGTAGAGTTCTAAAACTTTGTGGAAATTATAGGGCGGCTGTAGGAGGAGTTCACAATACCTTTTGCTATGATGTCCACCTGATTTTTTAAGGCTGTATAACTCTGTAATTTATTTTGCCTTTGGAAAAGTGACCTGTTTGAAAATAGAATGGCTGAAAAATATTAGCAAAACAGCTTAAGTTAAATCAAGAATTGAAAATCTCAGCCAAGCGATTTGTAAAAAAAGCTAATTTGCCTATTTGTTTCTTATTTGCTCGATATAGGGTGTGTTCGAGGTGCAGCAGTGTTACTTATTATGACAGCGGATAGCGTTGTTCAGCAACATTTGAGCAGATGTGGCAATTTCGCGCGTTCGTTGAACGAAATGTTGACAATCTATTGATCATCGCTAGGAAACTAGCGGCATTTCATCAACTAGGCAGCACTTTAGCAATACTACTGTTATTATTTGGCTGCTCAAACACAACCATATTAATTGTGCATTAAATCTAAAATATAAAACTGAAAAATGTCTCCGGTTGTTATGTCCGCAGCATATATTTGGTTCAAAGTCACAGCCAATAATAGCCAAAGCCATAGTAATTTACATGGGACATCAATCCTTTCTCTGATTCAAAAGCTGAACTACCAGCGCTACCTTCATCAGCTCAGTGTCATCATTGCCAGTAGCGCCAATAACACAAAACTCGTGCCTGACACACAAAAATCGTTTCACTCAATAGCGCAAGTGAAATGTATTTCGCACTCACTACTGAGTAGCGTCAAAAATTCGCTTGGAGTCATTGCGTCAATGAGCTAGCATTGAGCTGACACCGGCATTAGCATTGGCGCCATGCAATTTACATCACTAAAATTGCGCGAATGCACAGGCTTATGACTCTTTTAATCCAGATGGTGAAAATGAAGCAGGGGCAAAACGTATGGTGAATGCCTGTGGCAGCCGTCTCAGTTTGTGGCGAATGAACGACTCTACAATGGTGATTTTTAGTTTGTCAAGTGGAGTGAAGTGAACGCGAAAATTTTGCTCGGCAAAAAAGCCCAAATAAAAGTAGTAAACTCGCGAGGAAAAACATTCCATCGGTGCAAAGTAAGTTGGTATATGCTGTATCTTTGTATACAGCCCGGTAAAGGACAAAACCTGCGCTGGTAAGCGAATCGATTTACATATTAAAATTTTATATTTTCCTATATAACACAAAGAATAGAGCGCGAAACTGTGACCCACACAATCAGCTGTGTGTGGTGGGTATAGCGAGCCTTTCTTTGTATCCAATCCTTCGCTCCACAAATCGAGACGAAGTTATATGCGTAAAAGCTTGCATCAAAATCAAAGTAAGCTTTTGACTTCGCGAAGCTTCTCACCACAAGTGAGTTTTTCAAATAAGCTCTTTTAAATTAAACAAAGCCTCTAACTATAGGGTGAATGAACCATAATACGATAAACACCTATTATTACCTAAAATTAAACTAAATTAATAAAAATAAAATAAAATAAAATAAAATCAACTAAAACTAGGTAAAATAAAGCGAAAATAAAACAAAATATACCATAAAATAATACTTACTGAAAACTAATAAAAAAAAAAAAATTAATAAATAAATAAACAAATAAAAACACAAAAAAAAATTTTATTAAAGAAATTAAAAGCATAAATATAATGAAAAAATATAAGTACAAATATAACATAATAATAATATAATTGAAAAGAATAAGAAGAAGGGCAATATGAGAACACCACCAATTGTCCCTGTTGAAATTAGCGAGGACGGCAGTATGGATACATTCGCCAGGAGGCCAAGACTTGCGCAGTCGCCTCCACGTTCCGCTCCACCCATTAGTGCTTCTTCGCAGAGACTGAGCGAATCAGAGCCAGGGGCCGAGGGCGGAGCAGACGACGAAAATGCTTTCCAGTGCCTCTTAAAGCTTATTGAGGAGATGAAAGAGCTTGTAGGAAGTGGAAAACGAACCATTAACCAAAACCTTCGGGATTTGGTCAAGGCTATTGCGATCTCCTACGAGCAAGCAACGGATGCGCTCAAGAAGACGAGTAAGTCTTGCTGGGAAGTGAAGCAGTCACAGACTACCCTATGTGAGGTTCGACGGATATCCGCCGGACATAAACATTCTATTTCCGGTAGCCATAGGAAATGCTTCTCGTATATTAGTAAGAGGTATAGCAAACCTGTATGATGTTAACAGGGCAAGCCCAAATAGATGGTTTAACAGCATATGAGCAGTTTCGAAGTTCAAGTTAATGTTACATTAATGAGTTCAAACATAAGTTCTAATAACAGAAGTGAGAACAGATGGTAACAGGTATCATAACAGCAGGGCTTACACTGTGGGAGTATTGTAGAAAAATGTTGCAGAAATTGTGTGAGAGATTGCTTATTAAAAAAGAAAAAAATAACCACGGGAAGTATGGGAGAAAAATATAAATTCTATAGGTTTGAAGAGACTGAAAATACAAAAACTACACAAAGGAAAATAGTTCGAAAACAGCCGATTAACGGGGAAAAATAGCTCGTAAACATTTTTTTTAATAGAAAATAGTTCGCAAACAATTTTTTTTTGGAGAGCAAGTGGCTTAATTGCGGCGGTTACCGAGCTTGGAAACGGATAGCAAAAAGTTGGACAAGTCAGTTACTGAAGGAGTTTAAAGACGTTCGGTTGTCCGGGAAAAAAATTAAATATAATAAAATCAAGGGATACGTTGAAATCCCTTCTGTGCAAAACTAATAAAACAAATTTTAAAGTTAATAAAAATTAAGATTTGACAGTGAACTTTGAAAAAAAAAATTTTTTTTATGTAAAAATTTATCAAAAGTGAAGAAAGGAACTAAAATTTTATGAATTCGTGAACAACTGTATAAAAGAAAGAAAACAAAAAAAACTCTTTTTGGAAAAAGAAAATATAGAATTATTTTTACTAATCAAACAAAAGTTTATCCCGGCCGTGCACCGCGTCAAACTAAGAAAAATTTTATTTTTAAAGTAAAAGTGAAACTTTGAAAACTGACGAAAACGATATTTTTGTATAAAATTTAACAAAAAAAAAGGGGGAAGGTTTATGGATAAAAGTGAACCGAAAAGTTATACCAAAAAAAAAAAATATTTGAGAAAAGAACAACTAAAGTGAAGCGAAAAGTTATCAAAAACAAAAAAAAAAAATTTGAGAAAATTGAAAAAAACCTAAGGAAATTTTGTTATGTGGAAGTTTGACTGTGTACAAAAAAGTCAAAGTCAAGAAGAAATGAAAAATCTTAAATTTCGGAAAACGTCCACACGGAAACAAAGAATTGAAAAGTTATAAAAAGGCAGATTTGAAGTTCGGACACAGAAGAAAATAAGGACGAAAAATATTGAAAAATCGAAAAAAGGGAATTTTTTTTTGAACGGAAAAAGCAAAAAAAAAAAAAATTTAAAAGAAAAAAACTTTAAATTGAAAGAAAAAAAAGTAAAACTTTATAAGATGGAAAAAAAAACAAATATTTTTGAACTTTGAAAAAGCGAAGAAAAAAATAACACGGAACATAAATGAACAAAAATTTTTAGTAAACTAGAAACTGACCGAAGTTTTGAGTAGCGCAAGAAACAATTTACCTATCTAGAAATAATTTGCGTACTTACTATAAAAATAATCAGATCAATAGGAAGGAATTTTTTTCAAGGAAATGAGGCAGAATTACACGTCGGAGTCCCTAACGTCGGCAGGAGTTTCCAGGTTCAGGAGGCATAGCGGCTAAATATTTTTTTTTGTAGTTTGTAGGATTTACTAAAAAAAAAAAAACAACAACAAAAGTAAAAGAAAAATTAAAATTTATGTAGGTTCTTAGGCTCTCTAACATACACAAAAAAGATATTTTATTGTAAAAAGTTGAATGTGGGCGGGCGAGCGAGTCCAAAAGCCCAAGAAAACATACCACAAATGGGTATGTTAGGAAAAAGGTGCTAAATAAAAAAAGTGATTGTGTTTTCTTCCCAAAACTTTTATACCCACAAACGTCAACACTCCATCAACTGGCCAGCGGAAGGAGGATGAATCGGTAAGTGCCTCATCTTTTGACACATGTACATATAACAGACCTGTTAATTATTGATTAACAAAAAAAAAAAAAAAAGTTATTATTAATTCCTTTGTTTGAATTGGATCATTCATTAATTGAAAAAGAGCGATGAAATTAGCTAATCCAATTAGCTGGTTTCTTTGTTAAATCGTAATAAAATTATTTAATTTTTAAATTTTTCTTTTGTGTGCGATGAATGTTGGACTCATAGTTTTCTTTTCATTAAAATGATCACCTTAATGAAAGGAAAAAAATAAGTTATCTTCGTAAAAATTAACAGGTCTGTATATCTATATTCATTCACCAATTCATTTTTTATTTGCACCACTGGAGGGGTTAACATCGTCACAAAATTCCACAAGAAATTTGACGATAAAAATAGTACAAAGGAAAAAATGTATTAATAACAAGACTTCATTTTTGGAACTTTAACAAATTTTGCAGTAGGTTTTGAATTTCTTTTGTTTATTTCTTTTGTGCTGCTCTGTTAATTGTGCCATTAATTGAAAGAGAATTTCATTTGCATAAATATGTTTTCTAACTTCCCATACTCAGCTGCTCATTAATTTCAATTTTCTTTCGTTGTTGGTTCTCCATGTACCAACTCAATTAATTCTAAGTCAAGTGTCGGCAAAAATGTTGTGTGGATGTATTAGTGAGAGCGCTTTGATCGTACGAACCAATTGATTCACTGATCATTCGCTTGTAAAACTGCAACGGCTAAGCACGCAATAAATAATAAATTATTGATGCGCATAATGTCAAGCGAATATTTTATGTTGAACAACGCCTTTGGGCAAATTCAATGGGGTTTATGCTACAAAACATTTTCAGCGACGTATGTAAATAACATCAAACGACATTTTGAAAGTTCGCATAAAAACTTAAATAAGTTGAATGCAACAAAAAAATTAAAACTTTTTGAGGAGAGTTGCATTTTTTCATATTAAATTAATTCATATTAATAAAATGTATTTACGTAAATACGTGCATACATTTTTCGCTGCGCAACTAGCGATACCAACACTGGATGTTGACACGCCAACTGCTCATTGCAGACTGAACCATTCACTAAACAAAGAGCGCAGGGTATCTGTGTGAGCTGCTCACCATCTTAAGATGTATGAAACGCCAATGCCTGTTCTAAGTGTTGTGAGCATATGAGAGCGCAACATCAAGAGTTAACATACTGCGTATTAAGTGCAAGCGGTGCTTCTCGCTCACTCGCAAACTGTGAGCGATGTATAAATATGTTTGAAACTATGTTACATATGTAAGTACAGAGATCTCAGGTTATACGAATTATGTTGAATGTGAGAGAGATAGTATTGAGAAATAACTTTGTTTTTTTTTTGAATTAGTAGTACAGTAATAAGAGAATTTATATACTGAGCGACTTTTGTTTAAATTGTATGTAGTGAGGAAATCTCAAATTAACATATTTGACTAGGGATAAGAAATGAGAATAATTTTGGAGAATGTAAAGAAATCATAGAAACCAGAGAAATGTTTTCTTCTTCTCAAGAGAATTAATTTATATATATGATTTTGTAAATTTGTGAACTTATTTTTTTTGGATTGAGAGACTTCGAATGCAGCATTGAGAATTCGATTTCGATCAACCTGTTGAAATGTAAGCTAACATAAATGATGTAAGGAACAGTTTAGGTAAGTTAACATATATGTACATAAATACATATAGCACAAAGGAATAAATGCGAAAATAAAAATACAAGTCTATCGTAGTAGTAGATATAGAAACAACGAAATGTATGATTGAAGAAACTTTGATTAAAATTTACGGATTTGAAAGGGAGAAAAATGAAGGTTTAACTTTTATTGGATATTTGTGGTAGGGGCAATGGTGAGTATGTGTGGGCTAAAAGAACAACTTTTACCAATCTTTTAGCAGGTTTGTTGGGTGAAGACGGGAGGGCAACGACAGCTTAGCCTTCCACCTCTGCCGGAAGAGCCCCAAACGACGCAACGCGTGGCAGGTAGTTGTGTGTATTAGTTAACGCTTTACTTATTCATTTCCGTAGTAAATTTGATACGTTCTTTTGGGTATTGTTTTATTTGGATGAGCCTGACCCTTCGACGGCCTCAAAATGTAACTTTTTTTAGTAAATCTCTGTTTGATTTTTTTTATGAGAACCCGAGGTAAAAGTCAGTGTAGGAGCAAGATCCCCCCCCCATATACGCCGTAGACTAGCCGGCTGTAGCAAACAGATTACCCGCTCCTTAAACCCTATACCCACTCGGAGAGCTATTGCATAGCAGACCTGATGTTCCTTTATTCAGTGCCAAGTAAGATAGACAATTGTCTAAGTGAAGAAGTTTGTGGCTGGGATGACAAACATTAATGAGGCCAGCTTCTTTGCATAGATGGTGCACTATAAGGGAGCCAACGGAGGCATGATGCGACTGGTTCATTACATAAAATTCGCCCAACGTGGGGCCAGAGAAGGTTAAGAGTTCATCAAATTTTTTGTAGTTTATTCAAATTTTGTTCACTTAAAAGATTTTGCCTCGGATTGTCATTATCTGGATTATTTCGGATATGAACCGGTGAACTTTATAAATTTTTTTTTTATTTTAGTATGTTTTGCATCTCATAAAATTTTTTTTCAATGCTTTAACGCAGTTTGACCAATTTTTTTGTGTTCTCCTAAAGATATTGCCTTGGATTTTCATTATCTGGATGATTTCGGATATGAACCGGTGAACTTTATATCAGCGTAAGTTTTTGCATGCTTTCCTCGGCGAAATAGATGACATTGGCTAATGTCGAAGTCATACCCGATCAAAGCTTTGATAAAACCTTATATTTGTTTCCGTAAATTTATATCGGACATCGTAAGAGATTTTTTCTACTGGGTTATCTTGGTAGATTACTCACGAATTGTACCGCTTGATAATTTTTTTTGGATTAAGTGGCTAGAGATTGCTTTAGTCGATGACTAGACTCTCGTCACTTTCCGAACTTCAAATCGCAGCCATTAAATAATTAATTTTTTGCACTGTCATTTCGTTGTAAGGTTGGGTTCAACCGGTAGTACATACATACATGTACGGAAGCCCATGTAAGACCCCGATGCCAAAAATATGTCATCACGATAATAATATTTTTTTTGCAAAAAGAAAAGAAAAATACCTAGTATATAAAGAGATAAAATCGAAAAAAGTAAACGTGTAATAAAACTAACATACGTAAACCTAAAACGATCAACACTAAATAGATAACTCTACGTTCGCCAATAATAAAATACGGTGTGCATATCGACTATTTTGCACAACGCAAAAAAATAAGTACATCGACGCGCTTTCAAGCAAGGTGATAAACGGCTTGTTTTTTTGGAAATATCATTCTTTTAACGGAAATTTTTAGTGCACGGATTTATCTAGAAAACCAAATAACTACCAAATACGAATAACTAAAAACATATGTAAATATTAACACCAACCTATACAAATACCAAACATTTTTTTTTTTTCATAATGGCGGTGAGACATAGCAATGAGGAATTGAATTTGGCTAACACAGCTGAAGAAATGATAAGCACCATTTGCGGCGAAGGTGTGACGCAGGATCGTGTTGAGACTACTTGCAAGCACATATTTCACCGATCATGTTTAGGTAGGTGGATAGATACGAATTCCTCATGTCCTTCGTGCAGGGAACCAGTCACTACGTCCGATCTACAAAGCCCTAATGGCGTAGCGGGGGTGACAGCCTCACCAGCAACTACTTCAGTCCGAGCCAGAGGAGGAGCTATATCCCGAAATAGAGTAGTGACTCGATCAATAACACAGGCACTTCGAACCACTGGCACTGATTTAAATAGACCGAACACATATCGTTCACCTAGACACGACCACAGATTGACAGCTACTGCTCCTATGTCATCCAGTAATGTAGATTATTCTAGAGTTCGAAACATGATTCAGGAATGGTTGACTGGCTTTCGCGAGCAAATAACTGCCCAAATCGGTAGTAATTTGAGCACCCTCTTGGGGCAATTAAATGTAGGAGAGAATCGCTATCGCCAATCCTCTCAAGAAACCCCAAGGCGGCCACAGGAAATGCCACATAATCAGGAGGAGGAGCCCAGCCGACCGTACCGTGACAGTGAACCTCTACCTCTGAGGAGCAATTTTCAGGCTAACAAAATCTCAAACATGATTTCCAATTGGCGAATACGTTTCACTGGTAAGCCAAATGATATATCGGTGGAGGATTTTATATATCGAGTTAATGCGTTAACACGTCAATCTTTGAACGGAGATTTTAATGTATTGTGTCGATATGTCCACATGCTTTTTGCAGATAATGCGGAAGCTTGGTTTTGGAGGCATCACCGGCAAACCGATCTACTAAATTGGGAGAAGATTTGTGAAGGATTAAGACAAAAATATAAGGACCATTTGAGCCACTACGACCGAAAAGAAAATATACGTAGACGCAAACAGAGATCCGGCGAACCATTTGACCAATTTTTAGACGAGTTGCTAACCATGAATGATAGGCTTCGAACTCCCATGACAGACCGGGAGCTTATAGAAACAATGATTAGGAATTTAAAACCCGACCTTAGATACGAGCTTTTACATTTGGACATAACCGACTTATCGATGCTTCGAAGAGAATGTCACAGGCATGAGCACTTCATGGCTAATTTCAGTAATAGTGCCCCGATCCGAAGCTTCCCCGCTAGAAGAAACATATCTGAAATTGTTGAGGAAATTCAGGAGCGCGTTGATCCGCATACAACCAACTCATCGGAGGTTGCCGAAATATCAGTGGAAAATTTGAAGTGTTGGAATTGCGAAGTGTTAGGCCATTGGTATCAAGATTGCACCAACCCAGTGCGAAGAATATTTTGTTATGGATGTGGGAAACCAGACACGTACAAACCTACATGCCCAAAATGTAATCGGGGTGCGGAAAACGCCATTCAGGATGTCCGCAGAAGGGGATATCCGAACCACCAGCCTCGGATGTAAATAACAACAAAAGCCTTTTCAACTCCAACGACATGATTCCCAAGCCATCTTGCCAGCCAAAATTAACCCCTATAAGACCTTTTCATGTCCGGTTAGCCGAGTACAACCAGCGTCGCGCTGAAATTTTCTCAGCGCCACCAAAAATTGTCTCTCGTTCGGCACAACGAATGAAGAATTTCTGGGCTAAAAAGAAGCGTATACGAAAATTTACCATCTCAGCCATTGTTAACAAAATCTCGGAATTAGGCCTTATATACGAATTAACATTAAACCATTCAAGGTTCGAATCGAGCTCGAACCTTGAATGATTTATCAATAGGCCGATAAAAACAAAAACAATTGTTAATAAACCATGAGCACTTGGGAATGTCAAACAAAGTAATTGACAATAAACAAAAATCCAGCATTATCAGTGATTTGCACCAGATGGCGCAACACTGAATAAATATAGTTGGTAAAAAGGAATAGAGGTAGCAAATTTGCCAGTCAAACAAACTACCGCTGCATAGCTAAATGGTTAGCGCAACATGCCTAAAGCGTACTGATGATGAAGGCTTAGCACCCTTCGAAATGGATCCATCTGCGCAGCTATGGCAGGTTGTCTGAAAAATTTTCTACTTACTATTCCAAAAACAAAATACAATTTTTCAAATTTAGAATAATTAAAATTAAAAAATAACAATAATTATCATTAGAAAAAAATTATTGTTCTGGCCTTGAGCTCGATTCGAACCTTGAATGATTTATCAATAGGCCGATAAAAACAAAAACAATAATTAACATTAAAGGTGAAAATGTGTTAGCATTATTAGAAAGCGGTGCGAATAAAAGCGTGATTGGTGGTCAGTTGGCCAAAACCATTTTAGAGCAGAATTCTACTTCCCCAGCCTTTAGTGGCTATGTGAAAACAGCTGATGGCCAGCGACAACAAATAAATGATATAATAACTGTAGCCGTTAACTATAATGGTAAAATTAAGCACAGAGAATTTTTGATAGTCCCATCAATAACTGAATCAGCCATTTGCGGTATGGATTTTTGGAATGAGTTCGATATAAAAGTAAAGATTGAGACCCAAGGCGGTCACATAAATACATTAGAAACTAATTCCGAGGGAGTGGCGTCTCTGAATACCCAGCAACAAAGGCAACTAGATATTATAATAGAATCATTTCCTAACTTCGAGAGAGAGGAACTGGGATTAACCAAGTTAGTGGAGCATGTCATAGATACAGGAGATGCAAAACCCATAAAGCAGAGATTTTATCCGATATCTCCAGGCGTAGAAGAAATGCTATGCCAGGAAATAGATAGAATGTTGGAACTAGGAGTGATAGAAGAAGCTCCAAGTTCGGCGTGGTCTTCACCAGGAGTGTTAATTGTCAAACCTGGAAAGGTTCGGTTCTGCTTAGATTCGCGCAAATTAAACGAGGTAACGTTAAAGGATGCATATCCCATTCCCATTATTGAGGGATTGCTATGTAGGCTTCCTCCCGTGCATTATATTTCCAAGATCGACTTGAAAGATGCTTTCTGGCAAATTGGTCTTGAAAAGCGATCACGGGAAAGGACTGCCTTTACCGTTCCTAACAGGCCACTATACCAATTCAAAAGGATGCCTTTTGGATTGTGCAACGCGCCACAAACTATGTGTAGACTTATGGATAAAGTGATACCATATAACTTTAAAAATCACGTTTTCGTGTATTTGGATGATTTATTAGTAGTGTCGTCTTCATTTAATGAACATTTGGTTCACTTGTCCGAAGTCTCCGCATTATTGCGAAAGGCTGGCTTGACTATTAATATTCGAAAGAGTAAATTTTGTCTAAGCCAAGTCAACTATTTAGGTTTTGTAGTGGGGAACGGATCTCTCCAGGTAGACAAAGAAAATATCTCTGCAATCCAGAATTACCCTATTCCGAAGACTGTACGTCAACTTCGGAGATTCCTTGGCATGAGCGGATGGTATAGAAGATTTATTGATGATTATGCTTCGACGACTTTTCATTTAACCGAGTTACTCTCCAAGAAAAAACAGTTTGTGTGGAATTCAGAGGCCCAGCAAGCTGTCGAGGACTTCAATGAAAAATTGACGACTTCAGCACCCATATTAATACACCCCAAACTATAACAAACCTTTTATTTTACAATGTGATGCTAGTCAAGTAGGAGTTGGAGCATGTTTGATGCAGGAAGATGATAACGGTCAAGAACACACAGAAGCTGAACAAAGCGCAGCGGAACTATTCAGTGACAGAGCTTGAGTGTCTAGCCGTTGTTCTTGCAATAAAAAAGTTTAGGATGTATGTTGAAGGGATGGAGTTCAAGGTTGTGACCGATCATGCTAGTTTGCGTTGGCTCATGCAACAAAAGGATCTGAGCGGGAGACTAGCGAGGTGGGCCATAAAACTGCAAGGCCTCAACTTTTCAACTGAGCACAAAAAAGGTAGTGAGAACGTAATCACGGATGCCTTGTCTCGAATGTATGAGGACGTGCCAGAATCCGAAATTAATGGTATAGAACTTCCAGTCCTACCGGAAATTGATTTAGGCTCCGATGCCTTTAACTCGCCTGAATATGACGAATTAAAACGTCGGTTTCAGTCCTCAAATTTGCCGGACTTCCAAGTCATTGACGGGTACATTTATCATCGTACCAAATTCGCAACTGGGAACAGCGATACTGATGACAATGCGTGGAAATTATATGTGCCTACAGAATTACGTCACAATTTGATTTCTGCTGCCCACGAGCAACCATCAGCAGCGCATGGCGGGATAGCAAAGACGGTAGAACGTATTAGACGTCGGTTCTATTGGCCCGGCATGGTCATACAGATACGCGAATATGTACTGAACTGCGAGAGCTGTCAAACGTCGAAAACACCATCAAATCCATTGAGACCACCAATGGGACAGCAAATCGTTTCAGATAGGCCTTTTCAAATTTTATATATGGACTTGATAGGACCATTTCCGCGTTCCAAAAAGGGTAACATTGGCTTGTTAATTGTACTGGATCATCTCACAAAGTTCATATTTTTGAAGCCAGTAAAGAAATTTACATCGAATTTAATAATAGAATATTTGAAAGAGAATATTTTTGATTGCTTTGGTATTCCCGAAAATGTCGTAACCGACAATGGTAGCCAGTTTAAAAGCAAAGAGTTTGAGCATTTTTTGCAAAAATATGGTGTCTCCCACATCACAACAGCTGTTTATTCCCCTCAGTCTAATGCCTCTGAGCGAGTTAACAGATCCACCAACGAAGCCCTAAGAAGCTACATACGAAAAGATCATCGAGATTGGGATGCAGTTACCAGCAGCATTAATTGTGCGCTCCGAAACAGCTTGCACCAATCTTTAGGTTATACGCCCTATTTCGCAGTGTTTGGACAGCACATGATTACACACGCCGCTGATTATAAGCTTCTGCGGAATCTGAATCTACTTAGTGACAATGCGGTAAAACTGGAGCGTAGCGACAATTTTCAGTTAATACGGGAAGGAATAAAGAAAATTCTGGAGAAAGCTCATCTCCGAAACGCCAACTCGTATAATCTACGCAGTCGGGTTAAGAGTTTTAAAGTGGGTCAAATAGTAACGCGTCGAAACTTTGCACAGAGCAATCTAATCAAAAACTTTAACGCTAAGCTAGCACCTACTGTAGTAAAAGCGAGGGTCAAAGCCGTGAAGGGAAATTGCTATTACTTTTTGGAATACCTAGATGGCAAAGTCGTAGGAACATATCATGCAAAAGATTTGTGGTAAATTAGTCACAGTTATGATATCATTTTTTTACTCTCCCTGGTATGGTAATTTTATACTCAAAGATTATTATTTTTGTGCCTTCAGACCGTTTCCTCTCTCTTGATCCATATCAGCAGTAGCAAACGATCTGTGTTGTGAGGTTCGACGGATATCCGCCAGACATAAACATTCTATTTCCGGTAGCCATAGGAAATGCTTCTCGTATATTAGTAAGAGGTATAGCAAACCTGTATGATATTAACAGGGCAAGCCCAAATAGATGGTTTAACAGCATATGAGCAGTTTCGAAGCTCAAGTTAATGTTACATTAATTAGTTCAAACATAAGTTCTAATAACAGAAGAGAGAACAGATGGTAACAGGTATCATAACAGCAGGGCTTACACTGTGGGAATATTGTAGAAAAATGTTGCAGAAATTGTGTGAAAGATTGCTTATTAAAAAAGAAAAAAAAATAACCGCGGGAAGTATGGGAGAAAAATATAAATTCTATAGGTTTGAAGAGACTGAAAATACAAAAACTACACAAAGGAAAATAGTTCGAAAACAGCCGATTAACGGGGAAAAATAGCTCGTAAACATTTTTTTAATAGAAAATAGTTGGCAAACAATTTTTTTTGGAGAGCAAGTGGCTTAATTGCGGCAGTTACCGAGCTTGGAAACGGATAGCAAAAAGTTGGACAAGTCAGTTACTGATGGAGTTTAAAGACGTTCGGTTGTCCGGGAAAAAAATGAAATATAATAAAATCAAGGGATACGTTGTAATCCCTTCTGTGCAAAACTAATAAAACAAATTTTTAAAGTTAATAAAAATTAATATTTGACAGTGAACTTTGAAAAAAAAAATTGATTTATGTAAAAATTTATCAAAAGTAAAGAAAGAAACTAAAATTTTTTGAATTCGTGAACAACTGTATAAAAGAGAGAAAACAAAAAAAAAAATCTTTTTGGAAAAAAAAATATAAAATTATTTTTACCAATCAAACAAAAGTTTATCCCGGCCGTGCACCGCGTCAAACTAAGAAAAATTTTATTTTTAAAGTAAAAGTGAAACTTTGAAAACTGACGAAAACGATATTTTTGTATAAAATTTAACAAAAAAAAAGGGGAAGGTTTATGGATAAAAGTGAACCGAGAAGTTATACAAAAAAAAAAAAAATATTTGAGAAAAGAACAACTAAAGTGAAGCGAAAAGTTATCAAAAACAAAAAAAAATTTGATAAAATTGAAAAAGGAAATTTTGTTATGTGGAAGTTTGACTGTGTACAAAAAAGTCAAAGTCAAGAAGAAATAAAATATCTTAAATTTCGGAAAACGTCCACACGGAAACAAAGAATTGAAAAGTTATAAAACGGCAGATTTGAAGTTCGGACACAGAAGAAAATAAGGACGAAAAATATTGAAAAATCGAAAAAAGGGAATTTTTTTTTTTTTTGAACGGAAAAAGCAAAAACAAAAAAAAAGAATTAAAAAGAAAAAAAAAACTTTAAATTGAAAGAAAAAAGTAAAACTTTATAAGATGGAAAAAAAACAAATATTTTTGAACTTTGAAAAATCGAAGAAAAAAATAACACGGAACATAATTGAACAAAAATTTTTAGTAAACTAGAAACTTACCGAAGTTTTGAGTAGCGCAAGAAACAATTTACCTATCTAGAAATAATTCGCGTACTTACTATAAAAATAATCAGATCAAGAGGAAGGAATTTTTTTCAAGGAAATGAGGCAGAATTACACGTCGAAGTCCCTAACGTCGGCAGGAGTTTCCAGGTTCAGTTTTTGTAGGATTTACTAAACAACAAAAAAACAACAACAAAAGTAAAAGAAAAATTAAAATTTATGTAGGTTCTTAGGCTCTCTAACATACACAAAAAAAATATTTTATTGTAAAAATTGAATGTGGGCGAGCGAGCGACTCCAAAAGCCCAAGAAAACATACCACAAATGGGTATGTAAGAAAAAGGTGCTAAATAAAAAAAGTGATTTGTTTTCTTCCCAAAACTTTTATAGCCACAAACGTCAACACTCCATCAACTGGCCAGCGGAAGGAGGATGAATCGGTAAGTGCCTCATCTTTTGACACATGTACATATAACAGACCTGTTAATTATTGATTAACCAAAAAAAAAAAAGTTATTATTAATTCCTTTGTTTGAATTGGATCATTCATTAATTGAAAAAGAGCGATGAAATTAGCTAATCCAATTAGCTGGTTTCTTTGTTAAATCGTAATAAAATTATTTATTTTTTAAATTTTTCTGTTGTGTGCGATGAATGTTGGACTCATAGTTTTCTTTTCATTAAAATGATCACCTTAATGAAAGGAAAAAAAATAAGTTATCTTCGTAAAAATTAACCGGTCTGTATATCTATATTCATTCAACCAATTCATGTTTTATTTGCACCACTGGAGGGGTTAACATCGTCACAAAATTCCACAAGAAATTTGACGATAAAAATAGTACAAAGGAAAAAATGTATTAATAACAAGACTTCATTTCTGGAACTTTAACAAATTTTGCAGTAGGTTTTGAATTTCTTTTGTTTATTTCTTTTGTGCTGCTCTGTTAATTGGGCCATGTAACATTGTTTAATCAGATTATGCTGCAAGAAGGCTATGTTACAGCGTTCACATAATTTCGATTTTCTGCTAAATATTGTTTGTTTGCTTTCCTTCTCTTAATTGAAAGAGAATTTCATTTGCATAAATATGTTTTCTAACTTCCCATACTCAGCTGCTCATTAATTTCAATTTTCTTTCGTTGTTGGTTCTCCATGTACCAACTCAATTAATTCTAAGTGTTGTGAGCATATGAGAGCGCAACATCAAGAGTTAACATACTGCGTATTAAGTGCGAACTGTGAGCGATGCATAAATATGTTTGAAACTATGTTACATATGTGAGTACAGAGATCTCAGGTTATACGAATTATGTTGAATGTGAGAGAGATAGTATTGAGAAATAACTTTGTTTTTTTTTTGATTTAGTAGTAAAGTAATAAGAGAATTTATATACTGAGCGACTTTTGTTTAAATTGTATGTAGTGAGGAAATCTCAAATTAACACGTTTGACTAGGGATAAGAGATGAGAATAATTTTGGATAATGTAAAGAAATCATAGAAACCAGAGAAATGTTTTCTTCTGCTCAAGAGAATTAATTTATATATATGATTTTGTAAATTTGTGGACTTATTTTTTTTGGATTGAGAGACTTCGAATGCAGCATTGAGAATTCGATTTCGATCAACCTGTTGAAATGTAAGCTAACATAAATGATGTAAGGAACAGTTTAGGTAGGTTAACATATATGTACATAAATACATATAGCACAAAGTAATAAATGCGAAAATAAAAATACAAGTCTATTGTAGTAGTAGATATAGAAACAACGAAATGTATGATTGAAGAAACTTTGATTAAAATTTAAGGATTTGTAAAAGGAGAAAAATGAAGGTTTAACTTTTATTGGATATTTGTGGTAGGGGCAATGGTGAGTATTTGTGGGCTAAAATAACAACTTTTACCATTCTTTTAGCAGGTTGGGTGGGTGAAGACACGAGGGCAACGACAGCTTAGCCTTCCACCTCTTCCGGAAGAACCCCAAACGATACAACGCGTGGCAGGTAGTTGTGTGTATTAGTTAACGCTTTACTTATTCATTTCCGTAGTAAATTTGATACGTTCTTTTGGGTATTGTTTTATTTGGATGAGCCTGACCCTTCGACGGCCTCAAAATGTAACTTTTTTTAGTAAATCTCTGTTTGATTTTTTTTTATGAGAACCCGAGGTAAAAGTCAGTGTAGGAGCAAGATCCCCCCCATATACGCCGTAGACTAGCCGGCTGTAGCAAACAGATTACCCGCTCCTTAAACCCTATACCCACTCGGAGAGCTATTGCATAGCAGACCTGATGTTCCTTAATTCAGTGCCAAGTAAGCTAGACAATTGTCTAAGTGAAGAAGTTTGTGGCTTGGATGACAAACATTGGTGCACTATAAGGGAGCCAACGGAGGCATGATGCGACTGCTTCATTACACCTATCTCTGACACAAAGCGTGCAACATAAATGTACAAAACGTGGCCGTGAGTGCGCATCCGGGGGTACGCCATCGCCGCAGGTGCGGCCAAAGAAGAAGAAGAACGCGAAAAAGACCTCAGGAGTCGTGAACGTACCAACGAAGGAAGTAGCAGAAGTAGCAAAATAACCAGAAAAAGGAGGAGCTTGGGCGACGGTTAATAAGCAAAAGCGCCCGAAGCAGAGACCAGCCCGCCCGACGCAATCCTGATCTAAAGCTCAGGCGATTGCTCATACGCGGATATCCTTAAAGCTGTTAAAAATGAAGATTCATTGAAAGAAATGAACACAATGGTTCGTAAGATTCGCAAGACTGCTAAGGGAGAACTCCCCTTCCAACTCAGTAGGCAGTCGGACAGTGATACTGCAAAACTTGAAGCAGCTGTAGGAAAAGCTCTCTCAGGGAAAGCCGATGTCAAGTCCCTCAAGGAGGAGTCTCTGTGCGAAATACGCGATACAGACGAAGTAACGACGGTTGAAGAGGTTGCCAGGCGCGGAACACACAGCTTGCAGGCTTCAATGCTATGCCGTCTAGTGTGCGATTGTTGCGCAAAACATATGGCGGTACGCAGACTGCGACTATTTCTTTACCCACTGAGTTAGTTCGGGAACTTACGAGAAGTGGTAAAGTCCGAATCGGATGGGTTATATGCCGAGTCCGAGCAAAAGTTCAGCCGAAACGATGCTTTAACTGTCTCGAGTTCGGACACATAGCAATAAACTACGGCATCGAATCCAATCTCAAAGGCGTTTGCTTTAAGTGCGGGGGCCAAGGGCACGCGGCGAAATCATGCACTAACGAGCTTAAGTGCTTATTGTGCGCTATAAGAGGGCTCAGCGGCACAGACCATCACACTGGTGGCTATAAGTGCCCAGTATATAAAGAAGCGGTCCAGAAACAAAGACCTTTATGAGATTATTGCAACTTAATCTTAACCATTGTGAAGCAACCCAGGACCTTCTGGCACAAACAGTTTTGGAGTTGAAGATTGACTTAGCACTTCTTAGTGAGCCCTACAGAGCGAAGACTGCGAATTGGATACAAGACGAATTCGGCAAGCCTGCTATTTGGGGTGCAGACATAATCCCTTATACGCGGAATTAATACTTAAGGAACGAGAATTCGTATGCGGTAAGATGGATGGCATTTACGGTTACAGTTGCTATATACCACCTAGTACGCCGCTGGAAGCGTTCGAAGAAATCGTCGGGAAAATAGCCATGGATGCGACGTTGCGGGAGCGTTTTGTCATCGCGGGAGCTAAAGAGTGGGCTCACAGAGAACATATCCCAAAGGGAGGGCTCTGCTCGAAGCATTTGCATGCCTTGATGTAGCGCTCCTTAACGTGGGTGGGCAAAACACCTTCTTAAGAAACGGATTCGGCTCCGCAATCGACACAACGTTCGTCAGCGTCAATCTCTACAGGTTGGCTGAGTGGAAAATCAGTGATTGCTATACCCAAAGCGATCACTCAGCGATTGTGGTGACATCAACCTCGAGGGGGGAGGGCGGCCCACTATACAGCCACCCTTAAAAAACAGAGGTTGGAATATCAATACTTTTGACCCCGACATATTCAAGCTAATGTTGACAACAGTCGAACATAGAAGAAGTGCTAACGACATGGCGAATAAATTAATGGCGGATATTAGAGCAGCATGCGATGCGTAAATGACTAGAAAGCTCAAGCGCAAACAACATTGTTCCAGATTTTGGTGGAACGAGCGCATACATTCCCTAAGGAGAGAGTGTATTCAGGCTAGGAGGCGCTATCAACGAGCCAGAGAGAGACCGAAATTTCTAGAGTGCAGAGCTACCTACAAAAGAGCGCGACTCGCACTTAAGAGAGCAATAAAGGATAGTCAGCGCGCATGCTTTCTTAAGCTTTGCGATGACGTCGAGAATGACCCTTGGGGCACAGCTTATAAATTGGTTTTTAACAAATTGAAACACAAAGGAGAGGCGATGCCAACATGCCACTCTTTTCTCAGAAACGTGGTAGATACTTTATTTCCCACGCAAAGGGAGCTAGTTTCTCCCACATCAGGCGCCGCACTATACTCATTTGACCGTCATCGAGGTCCTTCAAGCGGTGAATATACTGCAAGACCGCAAGTCTCCTGGCCCGGACGGGATACCAAACAGAGCACTCAAACTAGCTCTCACTTATAATACGCCAACATTTGCGAAATTATTTAATGCATAATCGACTCGAAAAATAAATTGAAGATATGGGTGGTATTTTCGATAACCAGTTTGGGTTTAGGAAAGGAAGATCTACCATTCAAGCTGCGAACATGGCGAAGGAAGTGGCCCAAGAAGCCATAAGTGGCACTCGATGGCTGGAAGGCTCTAAGGAATATTGCCTTATCGTTACTTTAGATCTGAAAAATGCCTTCAACACTGCCAATTGGGCAAAAATTCTAGACGCGCTGGACCAGATAGGCATATCCCTTTACCAGCGTAGGATCATACGCAGCTACTTTGAAGGTAGAGTGCTGGAATATGAAACGGCTGCTGGAGTAGAAAAGCTTCACGTCACAGGCGGTGTTCCTTAAGGCTCCGTGCTCGTTCCACTGCTTTGGAATATTATGTACGACGGAGTATTTCGACTCAAGGTACCCAAAGGGGTGAAAATTATCGGCTTCGCGGACGATATCGCATTGGTAATCACCGCCAAGCACCTAGGCGAAATATGCGCCAAATCTAATACAAGCATAGCGATGGTTCAATCGTGGCTTACGAAAAATTGACTGCAGCTGGCGGAACAAAACACAGAGGCTGTACTCATATCAAGTAGGAAAAGGGTGGAGCAGGTCACTATAAGGATCGGCCGCCATGACATCGACACGCTGCCTGCAATAAAATACTTGGGGGTTGTGATAGACAGGAGGGTGTCATTCAAATCCCACTTAGAGGTAGCCAATGGAAAGGTAGCAAAAACCGTTGCAGCATTATCTAGGATAATGATAAATGCAAGAGGACCAAAGCAACGTCGGCGTCAACTTCTGGCTGGCGTTGTAAAAAGCCAAATACTCTACGGGGCTCCTGTTTGGCATCAGGCCACGGAGTATAAATCATACTTCCGCGGGGTAAAGTCGACTTACTGCCTGTGTGCACTACGCGTATGTAGCGATTTTAAAACTGTCTCTGATGACGCAGCACTAATCATCGCAGGAATGTGTCCTATAGACATATTAGCAAAAGAAGCAGCGACGATTTATCGGGACCAAAGCTCACGTAATGGAGCACGAGAGCGAAGCGTGCAGAACTGGCAGCTCAGGTGGAATGCCTCAACAAATGGTCGCTGGACACACCGATGTATCCCAGATATTAATATATGGATATCTAGAAAGCACGGCGAGGTAGATTTCTACCTCACACAGTTTCTGAGTGGTCACGGATGCTTTAAGGAATATTTGCACCGATTCAATCACGAGCCTAACAACATATGCGATCACTGCGGCGGCGATACAGTAGAAGATGTTTACCATGTATTTTTCGAGTGTCCTAGGTTCTATAGCTCGAGATGCGAACTGTGCAGAATATTTGGAGAGGATTACACTCCCGAAACAATTGTTGGATGCATGCTACAATGCAAGGTAAAATGGTCCGCGGCATGCGATGTAATAGCGGAAATAATGAAGTGTCTACGAAGTCTTGAAAGGCCACGGCGCAGCAGCGAACATTGAACAGTCGAGTTGTGTGGGTGGATAATAAACTGCAAAGGTGGAGGGGGTCGAGCTGAGCACATATTGGATGCAAGGCCTCCGTACAATTAGCGGCGTGAGAATGATAAAATAAGAAAAGACCGTAATATATGTAGGTAATGTAATAGTAAACCAGGCGACGGATTGGAGACAAGGCCTCTTCAAACGTTCGAATACTGCCCCAAGTGAAGGAATAAAGCACGGATTGGAGACACGGCCTCTTCAACCGTGCGACCAAAAGCAGTCAACATACACGCAACGACAAACCTACGGATTGGAGACAAGGCCTCTCCAAATGTAGAAACAACGAGTTTGAGTGTAAACGTCTCACATGTAATCAGGGTTTATACACGGATTGGAGACAAGGCCTCTCCAACCGGTGGAAGTACGAGAAAAGAAGTGTATCAAACACCAAAAAAGCCATTTGTGAAACATGAATGGAAACCGTGGTCTTTACTCTAGTTTTGATACTCTAAAGGCCGTTTTCACCATTTCACGAAGAAAAAGTCCGATTTCTTCCAAAGCCGCTATCGACTTGATCAGTGCTCCTACCAATTTTTTTTTATATGCTACGGTTGGTACGGTACAATCGTACACATTTTTTGTACAGGAGACCAGCCAGTCAGGTGAAACTTTAGCGAAACTATTAATAATATTAAAAAAAGAACAAATTCATTTGGTAGAATTGTGACAAGGTTTGTTAAAATAACAAAAAAAATTTAAATACATTTATTAGAAAAAAAATTTTTTTTAATAACCCTTTTTTACGGGATACGTGTGAAATCCAGTTTTCAAATTTCGATTTGCCCTTATACTATATAGCGTAGCGTGTCCGCGTACCACATCAGGTTCAAGTCCCGGGCAAAGCAACATCAAAAACTAGAGTCAAGTTTTCTCTATTAGAAAATTATTCAATGATTTCAAGTGTATTTCTGCCATGTCCAGTTTCTCAGTGAAAATTCATCCGCCTTGCAAATGTCGTTCGGAGTCATCGTTAAACATGTAGGAACAGTTCCTCAAATTTTTAGGAACAATTAAAAGTAGCACGACGTAAATTGTAGGAGAAAGCTCGGCCTAAATTCTCTTCATTGATATATCGCGCCTTAAATTTTATATATAAAGATTGATGTAGTGGTTATCGAAATTTACTCCAGTTTACTAATGTTGACATACATATTCCAGGTACAGGGTTAGTCTATTTTCATAAATGAACGTTTTGCATTTTTTCAGCTAGTCAATATCGCACGTCTGATCTGCGACATGCTGGAATAAAAAACGGTAGCTAAGGAATTTTTGAGATTTATTTGATTTTTCAATATGTCTTTTTTATACTTCTTTTTAGCTCTTTTTCTCAAGCTGATACCCACTTTAAATTCTTCCCCCTTTGTATGTTGAGATGTGATATATTTAAATTATTAATTATTAATAAGGAGAGGAATTCCATGAAATGCTGGTACTATAAATTGTGTCATTATACTTCTAATCCAGATTTTTATTTGCCACACTTAAGCAAAATACGTTTAAGCACTAGATGTCGTGGCTACCAATGTGCTAAGTTTGAAATAAACACTGAAAAAAAAAAGTTACTCGGAAGATAAACTTCGCAGGATTTTTTTGCAATAGGCAAAGAAATTTTTTCCTCAAATTATTATATGAAGTTTTATCACAATGAACAAAATTTCAATGCATACAAGATAGGTTTTGTTTTGTTTATAGAAAAATTTTATTGTTTTGGAAAAAAAGTATTTGGGAGAGGAATTCTCCTCCAGTTCATAACTTGTGTTCGTAAAAAATCCAGCAGTAAATTTTATAAGAGTTTTGAAGCATTTCTCCAGCATGAATAGCTACATCTCTCTTTATTTAATATCAATTTGCTTTCTGAATTTATAATAATTTAAAAATTTTTGGGACATCACGTACGCTGTTTGACAGAAAATATTGTCAAATTTGTGATCACTTTTTCGGCGAAATATCCTTAATAAATACGAGTATACCTTAACTTATCGACTTACCGTTCGCAGAAATGAAACATCATCCTGCTCAGAGCCACCCTCTGCTTCGGCCATATTAATAGTTTAAACTACTTTCCAGCATGTGATTTATTGTGCTTGCGTAGATTGGGCACAATTTGACAGTAATTGTTATAAAACTGAAAAGAAAAAATGACTGGTTGTTATTGAGTTTCGTACAGAATGTGGGTAAAGAAAAAATTTTATCAAAAAAAAAAAAAAATACAGTAACTTCAGACAATTATTAATTTACTTAGGCTACTCCGCTGATTCCTGAAATATATTCACACCCAGCTCCAGGACTAAACTTAAAGAAATCGATAAAGCTAATCGTCCGATTGAGAAACACACAACCATCTTCTTAGATGTTAGCATGAATCGAGGTCGCTACATCGAGTCGGATCACCACACCGCCGCAGCTTTCTAAAACCACTTCGACCCGACGCACTATGGAAAGTTTTCTCAAAACTAAAGGTAATATTGAAAGAGCTTTTAGTTTATTCGCTTGTTCGAATTTCATCACTCATTAATTTTATCCATGATAGAGCATTTAAAAGGCATAACCCATGATAAAAGAACTTACAAATTATAACCGTTTTCTCCTCCGGTCGGCCTATTCTTTAAGCTTTTAAGCAATTTATTATTTAGAAATCAATCTCCAAACAAAGGGAAATAAAAAAATAGAGAAAGTAAAATATTTAAATTTGTTTTTGTTTGAGAAAAAAATTAAATATATGTAAATGTGTATATAGCGAAAATTTGCCAACAAAATTTTACGTGTCAATTCAACCGTTATTTTTGTTCGGGTCATTTCAACCGATATTTCGCAAATACACAACTGTTGAATCAACCTCGCAAAATTCTTGATTCTGAATGTTTCTTTTCAACACTCAAATCAACAAAAATAAGGTCAATCTAAAGTAAGCCACGCTCTATTAAAAAAAAATACAAATTTGCGGGGCGGCCCGACCAGACATTTATTCCAATTATAAAAAAACGTTTATCCAAAGATTTTGCATTTTCTAGCTTTTTAACCATGTATGTATGTATGTATATAAAAGTCTCTTGTCAAATATCAACAGAAATCACCTGTCAATCAATTAAAACTTACAGCTTGCACTGCCATCTAGCGTATAATGCAGTGAGCTGACATCTAGCGTTCATACAGCTTACGCTGTCATCTAGCGTAATACAGTGCAAATATACACAATAGTGCAATAGTACAAATAGATTTTTTTGTGTGATCACAATCGTTTATTTTTAACTAATTATTTTAATAAAATATAGCTAAACAAAAGCACTACGACCAAAATTGCCCAAAGCTCGCTAATAGCCCGAATCTCCATCTTTACAACCAAAACTTTATTTATAGATTTGGATTCCAAATAGGAGCGAAAAAGGGAGCCGCACATAAAAACAGCAATTAGAAATAATACATATGATGAGCTTTATCGTTTTTGCGAATTTGGCTGTTTTACTAACAGGGCAGCCATCTTGGTCCAATTCTGTTCTTGTTGTTCATAAACGATATATCTGGTACAATTAAATACTCAAAAATCTTGATGTACGCAGACGATGTAAAACTTTTCAAATCATGTGCCTCGGTTGAGGAACATTCCTTGCTTCAAATGGATTTAAATCACTTGGTTACCTGGTGCAATGTAAATTATATGCCGCTCAATCTCAAAAAATGTAAAGTCATGTGTTTTTCTCGGAGAGTTTCGCCACCAGCTTCATATACAATTAACAACTATAGTCTAGAAACTGTAAATAATTTTATTGACTTGGGAGTCATGATGGATTCCAAACTTAGTTTCAATCTTCATATTAATGCTACGGTGAATAAAGGCAAAGGTGTTTTTGCATTTGTTAAACGGTGGTCAAAAGAATTTAACGACCCTTACATAACTAAAGCACTTTTTACAACATTAGTTAGGCCAATATTAGAATACGGCTCGATAATTTGGAATCCGCGTTATCAAGTCCATGCAGACAGTCTCGAATCAATACAAAAACAATTTTTACTATTTGCCTTAAGAAATTTCCAATGGGACTCTTTAACTAATCTTCCACCTTATACTAATCGATTAAAGCTTATCAATTTTCCAACTCTTGCTAGTCGAAGGGAGATGCTTGGTGTAATATTTATGACAAAACTTTTAAATGGATCAATTTCGAGCCCATTCCTTCTGAATGAAGTGAACTTTTGCGTTCCCTCTCGGACATCGAGACACTTCAAACCTCTTCTGCTGAAACAATGTAGAACGAATTTCGAACAAAATGAACCTTTTCGGCGTTTATGCCAAGATTATAACTCTCACTCAAACACATTTGATAGCTCGGACTCCCTTTTTTCTATAAAAAAGATTGTTCTCACCTCTCTAAATTAATGTATAATACGTTTGCTTCTGTTCTCTTTAAGTATTACGCTTGGCTGATGAAATTTCTTCTGTAGCTGAGCAGTCTCAGATCGTGACGCTTGACAAACCGCTGCCCATCAAAGACTCGGCAAAATTAAAAAAAAAAAAAAAAAAAAAAAAAAAGTTATTATATATATATATAAATCGATCGCGTGAACAGGATTAGCCTGGTTTCATTGGGCCACTTGAGGGCAGCGCGCTGCCACAACGTCCATTAAAAAAAAAAAAAAAAAAAAAAAAAAAAATTAAACATCGTTCCTTATATAGTTGCGATGTTCAACCCATATTTATATATTTTTGCTTTTATTTAAATTTTTCTAGAGTTTTGTTTATCATTAGAAAAAAGTATAAAAATCTTTGGAAAACGCAGTTTTTATAAATTGATCCTACCCATATCCTTGTGCCACGTCCGCTACCAAAAAACGTCGAAAATTGTTCTAATAAGCAAACATAGACTTGAAAACTATGGACACATTTAAGCTATGTGAGCCTTTCTTCACCAATTAAACTTGAATTTCAAAAGCGGTTAAAAAGTAATGTGTACTTCTTTACAAAAATGAAGGCTGGCGAAAATCCTTGGACTGAACCCTCCTCGAGGGTGCCGGCTGGTAATAGTCACTACAGTACTAGCTAAGCTCAGGAATCAGTGCCATTAGTACTTTAGCTCCTCAATAGCTCTGGCATATGGTAGTGGCTCTTGAACGTGGCCTCAAGGTGGGGGCCGGACCGGTGATGTTATGCGTTGCGTGCCGATGGTCAGCCTGGCTGGGGGCCCCCTCAAATAGCCCAGTCCCTAACGGAGCCCTCTGGAAACCAGGCCACACTCAGTTGTAATTTAGGCCTTACCCCAGGTACAGCGGATCTCTGCCTGGGGTGGACGACCCGTTCTCCGCAAATCGTGGGATTCACTTATGGATTTTAAAAACAAAAACAATTGTATCGAGGCCGGAACTCATAAAAAGCCGGAAGGGGTAACACCCATCAATCTGGGAGCTCGTGCGATTCAGAGCTCCTCTACAAGCCGCGGTGTGGCTATTGCGGGTGGTGCGCAAAGACTTCATGCGGTGCCGAAATCTTTCACATCGCCCATCAATTCCTCTAGGGGTGCTTTGGTGGCGGCGACTGGACCCGCTGCCTCTGCTAGTAACCTTCTCGGTAGGCAGTTTGCTACCGGGGGAGCTGCTAGCACGGGGGAGCGCCCGCCCGTCTGCCTTCGGCTACGCCAACGTCGTACACCCAGAAGAAGGATAGGCCACCTCCCTCACAGATTCGCAGTAGGCATAGACAGGTGGCTATACGAATCCTGAAAAGGATGGCAAACGTCCCTAATCTGCTCTCTATGGCGTTGCCTGGGGATGTTGATGAGTTAGGGGCGGAAATCGAGTGGGCGGAATCTATAGTGCCCGATTTTAAGAAGTCTGCTCCGGTGAAGGAATAGGCCTCCGGTAAGCGCAACCGTTCGATGGAGATTTCTAAGAACGCTCCCAAGAGGTTTATAGTCAAAGGCCCCTAATTCGCTGATGTTGCTAAAAGTAGCATCCTTGTGGGGGTCTTTGAATTAAATCCTGAGAAGGAAAAGCTCTTCAAAGACAAATGGGACTGGATAAGGACCGAAATGGCCAATTTTGTAGTCGCCTTGGTAAGGAAGAACCCTGGACCTCCACCTACTTGCAAAGAGGTGGGTTGGTACCAGGGGCCAGTTAAGTTGGTGGCCTGCGATGACCATAGGTTAGCCGACTTATATGAAAAGGCGGTGGCTAGGTTGGGTGAGTTCTACCCTGGTTCGATGCTCAGAGCTGTAGACTTTAAGGACATCCCATCTAGACCGAGAGCTAGGGTCTGGATTCCATCGAAGCCGGATGATCCAGAGGGAGTCCTTGAGGTCATAAGGACCTTCAACCCGGAGCTACCTTGCTCTGGTTGGAGAGTCTTGAAGCTGGAGCATAGCACCAGAGCGACGCGTCAGACGATACTCCTACTCAACAAGGAGCCACTCCCTTTGTTGGAGCGCGCGGATGGCGCTATTAAATTTGGTTTTGACATGATGAAGGTCAAAGTGTACTCCAATGACTTAAAGACGGCCTATGATCTGGAGCTGGACAAAGAGCCTGAAAAAGCGGAGAGCGAGGAGAAAGATGACGCAAAACCTAACTGGATCAGTCCGACGGATGACACGCTGGGCGGAGACGCGTCTTCGCTCTCCTCGCAAACGCTGGATAGACTCAGTGCTTACACTGGAGAGGAGCCAATGTCTGATGAAGACGGCGATTCGACAGTGGTGGAGGTGGTCGGTGCTCGGCTTAGTGCGAGTCCTACAAATAAACCTCCACCACTGTAAAGCAGCATCTGCTGCTCCAGTTTTCAAATGAGTCGCCTGACATAGCCCTTATCCAGGAGCCTTGGGTAGCAGGGCACAAGATATGGGGGCTGAAGGCGTCAGGACTGACGTTGGTAAGTGATGCCACACGTGGGAAACCGAGAGCTTGCATCTTGGTAAGATCTAATATAAATTTTCTTTTTCTTCCCCAGTTTAGCGACGAGGATGCTACAACTCTGATGTTGACGGTCGGTGATACGGATGTTACCCTGACGTCTTTCTACTTCCCCCATGAGGTGTCGGCTCCGACGGAGCTAGTTTGCAGGATAGCTCGGGAGGTGAAGGACCAACTATTACTAGCGGGAGATGCCAATGCCCACCACGAAGCGTGGGGCAGCGGAGACACGAACGAGAGGGGTGGGTCGCTCTTTGATTTTGTTATTTATCATAACTTTAAGATTTGCAATAGGGGTTCGGTACCCACGTTTGTTACTAGGAGCAGACAGGAGGTTCTGGACGTCACCCTGATCTCGGGCAGCGAGGAATCCTTGATAAAAAACTGGACGGTGCTTGAAGACCACTCCTTTTCGGATCATAGATTTGTTCGCTTCGACCTTGGCGGGGTGGCGCTCAGAACTGGCTGGCACAGAAACCTAAAATACGCCAATGGCATATCTATAGTGAGGAGCTTCAAAAGAGGCTCTTGGAATCTAGGGTTCATACTCCCCAGAACTCTGTAGAGCTGGATAATATGGTTCACTTGTATACGAAGGCTTGCGGGGAGGCTCTTAATAAGGCCTGCCCTAAGAAGAAATCTAGTGGTAAAACCAAACCACCATGGTGGATCGCGGACCTAGAAAATCTACGCAAGGATTGTCGGAAAGCATTCAATCTTGCTAAAGCCTCCAGGGTGGCTGAAAAATGGGATGCATACAAAATTATGCTTGGGTATTATAAGAAATTGCTAAGGCCGTAGAAGAGGACCTCCTGTCGGAAGTTTTGTAGCGAAATAGAGACGGTGTCTGAGAGATCCAGGCCCAGAAAGGTGCTCTCTGTTGCTCCAAAAAGTGTCCATGGATGCCTGCAATGATCTGATGGGACATGGACGGATTCGGCAGAGAGCACTCTATGCCTACTCCTGAGTACGCACTTTCCGGGTGCTAGTGATGAAGAAATGACATGGAGGGAAACTCGTACTGGCGAACCGTTTGAGGGGAAGTTCATTACTATGGGTAAAGTTAAATCGGCTATAATGTCGTTCAAGCCTTTCAAAGCACCAGGGGAAGATGGATTGGCCCCGCTACAACTCCAGCAAACAATCGCGCTGAACTCTTTGTGGTTGTATAACATCTTCAAAGGAGTTTGTGCTCTTAACCATATTCCACGGGTTGGAACGATTCAAGTGTCACCTTTATACCAAAAGCTGGAAGGGCTAGTCACGCGACCCCTACAGACTTCAGACCGATATGTCTGACATCCTTCCAGCTCAAGACACTCGCGAGCTTATTGGACTCCACATTAAGGGAGCCCTTGGAGCGAAAGTTGTCTACATCCCAGCATGCGTATATGAAAGGGAAATTGACGGAGACAGCCTTGCATGCAGTTGTCTCCCAGGTCGAGAAATCCTTGGCGTTCAAGTAATTCACAATCATAGCCTTCCTGGACATTGAGGGAGCTTTTAGAAACGTTACGCCCTCTGCGGTAACTGATGCACTAACCGGCTTGGGGGTCGATTCGGAGCTAGTGAAACTTGTTCAGCAGTTGCTGTTACGAAGAAAGGTTTATGCCGACCTAGCTGGTTCAACGGTGGTCAAACACATACGGAGAGGCACCCCGCAGGGGGGTATTTTCTCCACTTCTATTGGTTGCCACACTTTATGCACCAGGAGTAAAGGTCTATAGATCAATTCAGCCAAAACTGAACTGGTTTTGTTCACTAGGAAATATAAGATTCCTGTGTTGCAGTTGCCGGTGCTAGCGGGTACGACCCTGACGCTTAGGGACTCTGCCAAATACCTAGGAGTAATTTTGGATAGGAAACTATCCTGGAGGGAAAACGCTCAGGAGCATGTGTGGAAAGCAAAGGTGGCACTGTACAGCTGTAGGGGAGTTGTTGCACGAAGATGGGGACTATCGCCGAATATTACCCTTTGGCTCTACCCTGCTGTGGTTAGACCAATCCTTCCATTTGGTCTGGTGGCCGAGCTTAGATAAAAAATCGAACCTACGAGTATTCCAGAAGGTACAAGGAGGTGCTCTACTCTGCGTGGGGGCGCTCTACGCACCACACCTGCGGAGCCGCTGGATACTTTTTGTAATGTGTTGTCAATAAATCTAATGGCCACGCAATGTGCGGCTTTTCTGCAGTACGGCTGCGGTAGTTATCCGGCTGGAGAGATAATGTGGTTGGCCATGCAGCCATCCTTAAAAATTTGGATTCGCCTTCGTCGGACTATTGCGCTCGGACTGCATTTTCGATATGAAATATGAGGATGTTATCCCGGATAGGGATTATTGGTCGAAGGAGCTGCCAGATCTGAGCAATATTCTACAGATTTATACTGACGGCTCCAAACTGGATAAAAAGGTAGGCAGCGGGGTCTTTGCACCTCAACTAGGGTGGAACATATCCTTTAGTCTACCCGATCATTGCAGCGTTCTCCAGGCGGAGGTGGCTGCTAAAAATGAGGCCGTTGATCACCTGAGAAATGCTGAACACGGCCATAATAAAATTTGTATTTAATCTGACGGCTAGGCTGAACTAAAAGCGCTTGGATCGGTCAAATGTAAGTCAGGACAGTTGAGAAGTGCCGATCTCTTAACGAGATCGCTGAGCAAACTTCCCTCAGTCTGGTATGGGTGCCTGAACACTCGGAAATACCGGGCAATGCGATGGCTGACGAACTTGCAAGAGGGGCACATCCGTTTCGCTTCCGTCGTCCTGGATGGGATTGAGCATACCGCTCGCTACCTCTAAGCTCACTTTGAAAGGAATTTTCCTTAGGGAAGCGGGTGTGAGATGGAGCAATCTCGTATCCTGCTACCACACTAAGCTCGTGTGGCCTGAATGGGACGCGAGACGTACAAGAGGTCTTCTGCTTCTTAGAAAGGGGAACATATCTCTGGTGTTTGGACTTATAACCGGCCACGTAGCAATCGTGAAGGATGCACAATGGCTGGGTGCTCCTTATAATGATTACTGCAGGAGCTGCAAAAACGAAGAGGAGATAGAAACAGTCAAGCATTTTCTGTGCGACTGTCCTGCGCTTTGGCGCAAGAGCAATGAATCTCTGGGATCTCCCTTCTTTGACGATCTTTTTGATCTGGCTAAGTTGGAACCTAAGAAATTCCTGACATTTGCTGAATCGACCTGTTGGTTTGAGTAGGGGAGAGATCCATGTGGTATCACAATGGGACCTTTTGGGCCTAAGTGCACTGGTGCTCGCACCGGTGGCCAGTCTAACCTAACCTAACCTAACCTACAAAAAGGAAATCAATTTTTCCGGAAAGTTTTGGTAACAAATTTGTTCGGTGTCTACAATTTGTCGCTTCTGTTATCATTCTTTCATTGGTTGATTCATTCATTGATCTATAACTTTATTTCTGTTTGGTCTACGAACAAAACTTATATGTCGGCAGAAAGAGGGTATTTTAGTAGGAGAGCTGGTAAGCATTTTTGAGCAGGTATTTGAGGCACAATGAAAATTATGCACAACGCTTTTTTAATGGTATCTAAGTATAGAAATGCAGAACTAGCTAAGGGGGGCGGGGCTGAGACGGCCCTTGAATTTAACAAAAAAAATTATTTTTGTATGCTAAAAATGTTTTTGAGGCACTTTGAAAATTAAATATTTTAAAATTTAATATTTGAAAAATATAAAAAGAAATAAGCCAGATTATTATAAAAAATAAAAATAAATGTAAGGCGCGATAACCTCCGAAGAGATCTAAGGCCGAGCTTCTCTTCCAATTTGCGTCGTGCTCCTCTTGATTTTCCCTATAAATTGGCCGGACGGGACCACATGTTTTAAGCCGACTCCGAACGGCATCTGCAAGGCAGATGGGTTTTCACTGAGAGCTTTTCATGGCAGAAATACACCCGGAGCGCTTGCCAAACACTGCCGAGGGGCGTCCCCGCTTAGAAAAATTTTCTTCTAATTTAAAAACCTTATTTCTAAAATTTTGATGTTGCTTTGCCCGGGGTGCGAACCCAGGGCATACGGTGTGGTAGGCGGAGCACGCTACCATCACACCACGGTGGCCGCCAGATTATTAGGTTGGGTCTAAAACTTTGCCAGGTCATTGGAAAATATTTTTTTTTATTGAAAACATATTTTGAGACACTTTGAAGATTATAAAAAGAAATAAGCCAGATTATTAGGTTGGGTCTAAAACTTTGTTAGGTCAGTGCAAAATAATTTTTTTTAATTGAAACAAGTATGGACGGGCTGTGCCGAAAACTTCATACCTTTCATGACAATGAAGTGGTATATTAATTTCGTCACGAATTCCACAATGGTAAGTCCTTAAAGGAGAATAGATAGAAGTACCATTAAGTATACCGAAATAATCAGGATGAGGAGCTGAGTTGATTTATCCATGTCCGTCTGTCCGTCTGTCTGTTTGTATGCAAACTAGTCCCTCAATTTTTGAGATATTTTGATGAAATTTAGTGAGCGGGTATATTTAGGTGCCCGACTAGGCATTTGTCGGAACCGACCGGATCGGACCACTATAGCATATATCCTCCATACAACCGATTTTTCAGAAAAAGAGGTTTTTTGTCATATATTCCTCAATTTATCAGATTGAAACTTTAAACTTCACCATATGCTTACGTATATAGCATATATTGTTGTCTGAAAAAATCATAGAAATCTGTGGTATATATAGTATACATCTCATACAACAAATTGTTCAGATAAGAAACTTTTCTCAATTTCTGCCCATTTTAACAGCTAGAACCTCAAATTTCACCAAATGCTTACGTATATAGCACATATTTTTGTCTGAAAAATCATAGAGATAGGTAGTATATATATTATATACCCCATAAAAACTGTCATTTTTGCCCCTTTTTTGCGGCTAGAAGCATCAAATTTTATCAAAAACTTACGCTTACCTCACATATTGTTGAAAAAAGTGATTCGTGGTCATAGCTTTTACATGCAGACCACAAAAAACGTGAAACTTTGCATCCTCACACAAACTACCTACCTATTTTTTTATTTTATATTTATATATTATGTTCACTATATATGTCTTATCTCATACACCCGATTATTTGGATATTACGAATGGGATAATATTATTGCTCAGCCCCATTCATGAAAGGTATGAAGTTTTCAGCACAGCCGAGGACATTCCCGTCCATACTTGTTTCAATTAAAAAAAAAAAAATGCACTGACCTGGCAAAGTTTTAAACCCAACCTAATAATGTGATTTATTTATTTTTATAATTTTCAAATACTAAATTTTAACATATCTGATTTTCAAAGTGCCTTAAAAACATTTTTTTAATTAAAGACAATATTTTACAATAACCTGGAAAAGTTTTAGACCCAACCTAATAATCTGGCTTATTTCTTTTTATATTTTTCAAATATTAAATTTTAACATATTTATTTTTCAAAGTGCCTCAAACACATTTTTAGCATACAAAAATAATGTTTTTTTGTTAAATTCAATGGCAGTCTCAGCCCCGCCACCCCTTAGCCAGTTCTGCATTTCTATACTTAAAAAAAAAAAAAGCAGTATAGAGAAATATAAAAAAATATATCGAAAATTTGAATTGTTGCATCTCTTTTTCATTTTTTATCAGTTCTGATTCCAACACGATATGAGTTTTAAAGATTAATTTAGGGCGATTTAAAACTGTTCACAGCGTTCGTACTTTGCGCTACCATATTTTTGTTGTAGCAGTGCTTCGCCCCATCCAATAGGTGCAAATACTCACAAATTGTCATCAGTATCCTCTAACGTGAGTCCAAGAAACTTTTAGTTTCAACAGGAATTAATCAGAGAGAGAGGGGTGCTAGATGCGTTGATTCCACATTGCAATTGAAAAGATGGTTCATGTCATGTGGGGACACGTTGCAAGCAAGACATACATTATGATTGATTCTGGATAAGTAAGAGTTTAACCTGTTACAGTATCCAGATCGAAGCTGAGGTAGAGTGACGCGCCTCTCCCTAGGGAGACTGCTTTCCTTTTCTGCGAGTTCAGGGTATTTATCTTAACCTTCATGTGCCCGGGATATAAAACTTACGTACACGTTCGGAAGTCTACATTTGAAGCAAGTATGTAACTGCATGTAAAACCACGATAATGTTTAGATAAAAATACTTGTATGGTGATTATTTGACGTGTACGTATGTACCAACGATTTTATTTAAAAATATTGAATTCAGGTAATAGTTTTAAGCCAAAAAATGTATTAGTTTTCAGGAACTGAACAGCATTTTCGCAAAGTATATGTTTCGGCATGACCATCGCACATTACTTTTTTACACCAACTACAGATTTTGCGTGTACTTTTACGATTTCACAGTGTTGACAACAGGGATATGCTGGTTGTTTATCGCTGGAAATATCAGATAAAATGGATAAATCACCTTCAGAAGTGGCAGCAAAGGAACCATCTAGTGCCATTTCGATAGCTTTACGTGTTTGGATGTGTCCCACCACCCGCGGAACTTTAGATAGTTGTTCTATTGCTGGTATAAAAAGCTGCTTGGCCGAGCTCCGCAAGAACTTTCGTCGCGGGTCTGTACGACGGTCATATGGATTATTTTCCGAGTAAATGATGAATGGTGCAAGTTCACTTATACATATCTAGCATGTTATAAAACATGGCCAAGGGCAATGCAAAGTTTCGCGTTTCGATGAATATGCAGAAAGCATTTTATCCATTCCGTCGACGCCTCCTTTGTTTGTATTGTAATCAAGGATATATTGTGGCCTTGTTTTTCTTTTCAACTACAATTGAATCTGTCAAAGGTGTGCTGGAAAGTATTATGGATGCTCTGCCTTTTTTTGGGACGTAAGATACCAAGAAAAACTTTCCATCGAGAAACCCGAAAATGTTAGGCTCTTCTGCTCGATTGCGGTCAGCCTTCATTTCATTTGGTACAACTGTCTTATTTTGGCGAACAGTACAAAGAAGAGCAAGACCTTTGGACATTGAATACTTGCCCAAGTTTAGCGATAAGAAAAAAGTGTCACAAATTGTAGTCCTTCCTGTGTTCTCCCAATGGCATACAAACCTTTGCACAACAACTTCTCCTACGTTGGTTGCTCGATTAGTATTTGAGTTCTTTCCCATATATATCTCACTTTTGAGTGGATAGAACGATTCATATAATATTTTGCATATATTTTATATAATGACTACAAATGTAGACTACCGGCTGCAAGATGATGTTTTTTTCAAATAGGGCCTGGGGGTCAGGCAAATAATAGTTCCATTGATATTATGCTCTTAATCGACTCAGAATTGATAATTAGGAAGCTACTGAAAACCTCGAGCATTGTTGTTTCCGAACTTTTTGTTTTATTTGACTTTTTCCCCCAAATTGCTACAAATGTAGACTACCGGGCACATGAAGGTTAAAGAAGGTCCGACGCATTTTTGTGAATATCACTGAGGGAATATTTGTGCTTTTTTTTATATGCGACTGAGTTCTCAGGTCTCGTATTTATTTTAACACATCAAAAATTTTCAAGCACAACTCTCGAATTTTAGAAAATGATTTTAAAATTTATTTACATACCTTTAGCTACGTAACTCTTTAAATTTTTTTCTAATTTTAACTAAAATAAATGAAAATACTGCTATTTTCGCGTTCGCACTTGTATAAATTTAATACATTGTCAGGTGCGAGAAGACATTTTAAAATAAATTGTTAAAGGACGAAAGTGATTTTAAATTCAGTGATCGATGTGTAACCAAGAAAGTGCAAATGTACTTGAAATACAATTTTTATACTCAGTTGAGCAGAGCTCACAGAGTATATTAACTTTGATTGGATAACGGTTGGTTGTACAGGTATAAAGGAATCGAGATATATATAGACTTCCATATATCAAAATCATCAGTATCGAAAAAAATTTGATTGAGCCATGTCCGTCCGTCCGTTCGTCCGTCCGTCCGTCTCTCCGTTAACACGATAACTTGAGTAAATTTGGAGGTATCTTGATGAAATTTTGTACGTAGATTCCTGGGCACTCCTCTCAGATCGTTATTTAAAATTAACGATATCGGACTATAACCACGCCCACTTTTTCGATATCGAAAATTTCGAAAAACCGAAAAAATGCGATAATTAATTTCCAAAGATGGATAAAGCGATGAAACTTAGTAGATGGGTTGACCTTATGATGCAGAATAGAAAATTAGTAAGATTTTGGACAATGGGCGTGGCACCGCCCACTTTTAAAAGAAGGTAATTAAAAGTTTTGCAAGCTGTAATTTGGCAGTCGTTGAAGATATCATGATGACGTTTGGCAGGAACGTTACTCTTAGTACTATATGTGTGCTAAATAAAAATTAGCGAAATCGGATGACGAAGACGCCCACTTTTAAAACAAATTTTTTAAAGTAAAATTTTAACAAAAAATTTTTTATCTTTACAGTATAAAAGTAAATTATGTCAACATTCGACACCAGTAATGATATGGTGCAACAAAATACAAAGATAAAAGAAAATTTCAAAATGGGCGTAACTCCGCCCTTTTTCATTTAATTCGTCTAGAATACTTTTAATGCCATAAGTCGAACAAAAATTTACCAATCCTTGTTATGTGTGGTAGGGACATAGATAATATGACGATAACTGTTTTCTGTAAAAATGGCCGAAATCGGTTGAAGCCACGCCCAGTTTTTATACACAGTCGTCCGTCTGTCCTTCCGCTCGGCCGTTAACACGATAACTTGCGCAAAAAACGATATATCTTAACTAAACTTAGTTCACGTACTTATCTGAAGTCACTTTATCTTTGTATAAAATATGGCCGAAATCCGACTATGACCACGCCCACTTTTCCGATATCGAAACTTACGAAAAATGAAAAAATTGCCCTAATTTTGTACCAAATATGAAAAAAGAGATGAAACATGGTAATTGGATTGGTTTATTGACGCAAAATATAACTTTAGAAAAAACTTTGTAAAATGGGTGTGACACCTACCATATTAAGTAGCAGAAAATAAAAAAGTTCTGCAGGGCGAATTCAAAAGCCCTTGAAATCTTCTCAGGAATACTGTTCGTGGTATGACATATATAAATAAATTAGCGGAACCCGACAGAAGATGTTCTGGTCCACATTTTGGTCGATATCTCGAAAACGCCTTCACATATACAACTAAGGGCTACTCCCTTTTAAAACCCTCATTAATACTTTTAATTTGATACCCATATCGTACAAACACATTCTAGAGTCACCCCTGGTCCACCCTTATTGCTATATCTCGAAAAGGCGTCCACTTATAGAACTAAGGCCCACTACGTTTTGAATAATCATTAACACCTTTCATTTAATACACATGTCATACAAACACATTCCAGGGTTACCCTAGGTTCATTTTCCTACATGGTGATTTTCCTTATTTTGGCTCCATAGCTCTCAACTGAGTATGTAATGTTCGGTTATACCCGAACTTAGCCTTCCTTACTTGTTTTAATTAAAATTGCGCTTTTATAACAAAGTCAAAAATGTATGAATTAATGCTATTGCTTTAACAATTATTTTTTATTAAAATTGTCCTGTTATAACAAAGCCAAAAATGTATGAACTAATGCTTTTGCTGCAATACACTATACATACATATAAACATAAAAAACACTTTAATGAATTGTACAACAAAAACTTTATAAGACTTTTGTTACTTATACATAACCCTGTAGTATAACGGGCAAACCAAATCGTCACATTCCATTTCTATGCTATTCGTATAGCCAATATGATTACTTTGTGTTATTTTGTTATTCACTCATAAGAAACACGTGATTCGAAAATTTTTAAGGAAAGTATATGGGGTATTCCATCCCATTTCGACCAATTTTGAACCCGACCCCTTTAGAATTGGCTGAAAGTTTTTCTTCTTTTTCTAGCTTACGAAAGACGTTTTTCAGAATTTTAATCGTAGATTACCATAATATATAAAGAAAAGAATACTTAAAAATCATTTTCTTACATTTTTTTGTTATATAAATAAAATTGATAAAAAAAAAATTTTATTTTTGAAAATTTTTTTTTCAATTAAATAAAAAAAAATATTAAAAAAAATCGGCCCACTCCGGGATTAGTGGGGATGATTGCAGAATTGATTGAAGTTTTTTATGAGAAAAAAAAATTGCGAAATTCGAAAAATCTCGAAAAACTGAAAAATTCAAAAAAAACTTTAAATTTTTTTGTATTTTTTCCGAAAAGTACATTTAAAAACAAATTTAAAAAAAAAGATCCCAAACGGTCAATTTTTGAAAAAGGTTTGGTATTTTGAAAACAAAAACGGTGTTTTTTTTTTAAATTCATAACTTTTTTTGAGTTGGATGAAAAAATTCTGAAAAACGTCTTTCGTACGCTAGAAAAAGAAGAAATACTTTCAGCCAATTCTAAAGGGGTCGGGTTCAAAATTGGTCGAAATGGGATGGAATACCCCATATACTTTCCTTAAAAATCTCGAAACAAAAACAACTCCCTGTCCAGAAGGTCTTAGTGCGCTACTTAAAACTAAATGGGTAAGTACTGACCAAAAAGCATTGGCACATTAACGCTTGTGTTAAACTGTCGGAGATCCTGCATGTAAGGCAATGCAAGCATGCAGCTGAAGACATTATCACCGCAACATCAGCCTGAACGAAGCCAGCAACACGATCACACAATAAACATATTATGCCTACATCAAGTCACACACACATATATACCGCAATAGACCCGGCCGTACCCACTTCAACCGCAACATCAAACAACAAGATACCCAAGTCATACGAGAACAACAACGACAGCTTCTACTGACACACGAACGACTATAATAATATGGTCGCAACATGTCATCAAACGCAGCCAAAATCATCAACGCATCGTCTATAATAGCACGACCACAGCAAGAAGGCCGTCAGTCAGAACGGAGCCATGGTAGTAAACAGTTCTAAGCTGAAGAGTGATAGCTCGTAGATAGGGTTTGACCAGTGCCAGACATCTTTACTAAGGTTAGACGCAATATGAGCCAAACCAAGCTTTAGGTTGCGCACCGTCTTTCCGCCACCATCAACCGTGAGCCGCTATATTAACGCGAGTGGACGTCGTAAGAGCGACGCCAACGAAAGCAGCCACGGCAGCAACAGAACCATCGACGCCAACTTAGTCAGCAACAGAGCCATCAACGCGATAGTTCGTAGATAGGGTTTGACCAGTGCGAGATATCACCACCCGACGTACACGCAAACTTAGCCGTACGTGAGTGTTGTGGTTTTTTCCCGCTCATTAAACCCTTAAGGCTGCGCTCCGCCGAATCATCACAGTCGACCGCGAGGCGACCCGCAACCGCTACCGAGGCATTGTCGTTCAGCAAAAGGTATAGCCCGGCACTATGATCATTAATCGGATCTACGGACGGACGGTGATAGCTCGTAGATTGGGTTTGACCAGTGCGAGACATCACCACCCGACGTGGACGCAGACTGAGCCGTACGTGGGTGTTGTGGTTTTCACCCGCTCATTAAACGCTTAAGGCTGCGCCCCACCGACTCATCACAGCCGACAGCGAGGCGACCCGTAATCGCTACCGAGCCATCGTCGATCTGCAAAGCATCAGCGGCCACAAAGCGTCGTCAGCGAGATTCCTCAATGACCGCATATCCTTTTAATCAAGCGTCCTCAGTGACTAAATACTAACCGCGACGCCAGCATCAAAGCGTCATCAGCGAGGGTTCCCAGTGGCCGCATACTCATTATAACCAAGCGCCCTCAGTGACCGCGCATACACATCATAATAAAGCATCCTCAGTGATTAAATACTTACCGCGACGCCAGCATCAAAGCGTCATCAGCGAGCGTCCCCAGTGGCCGCATACTCATCACAACTGAGCGTCTTCAATGAACGCATATCCTTTTAATCAAGCGTCCTCAGGTACTAAATATTAACCCCGACACCAGCGTCAAAGCGTCATCAACGAGCGCCTCCAGTGGCCAATCGCGTCCGCCAGCGTCAAAGCATCATCAACGAGCGTCCCCAGCTGCCGCATACCCGTCATAATCAAGCGTCCTCAGTGACCAAATACAAATCGCGATCGCTGGCGCCACGACAGCGCCAACGACAATAGAGCGCTCTTCAGCGACAACGTACTAATCGCGACCGCCAGCGCAGTAATAGCGTTAGCGAAAGCGCTTCCCAAGGCAGTCGGTTCTATGTACCGGAGCGACTCGGGATTTTTCCCGACCAAGGACTGTCATTTCAGTGTGACCCCATTTAATTTGTTGCGTCCCTCCCACAAATTGTCATCCTCCCAGCAGCTCCTTGCAGCAGGACTGCTCCATATTCTCTTACTCCGTGAAGGCATCGAGTCCAATCCGGGTCCGTCTCCTGACCCCGGTCCTGAGAAATGGTTTTGCTGCATCTGCCCGAAAGGAATCTTTTTAGGACGGCCATACTCTGTTCAGTGTGTCTCGTTATACATTTTTGTGGCTCATTGCTGTTCACGCCCAAGGGCGTCCCGTAGTCTACGCCAAAGCGCCCCCTCTCCACTACCTTCCAGCAGCCCCGCTGCTCAGCAAGCCACAACAAGTACCCGCTGCTGCTCGCGCCCCACGGCGCCAACAACTCAAACAGCTGATACCACTCATAACTACTACCTTCGTAGTAGAGTTGGTAGCAATGCTGAGCATCAGCCCTTCCCCCGTCTTCTCCCCCCTCTTTTCCGGCAGCAATCGTGCAGGTCAGGGAAACAGACTCTTAGTCCCTACCTCCGTTTGCACCGTCTGCCAGCACAGAATATATAGGTTTGCGACATCCGCCCAATGCAGCTCCTGCCTTGGGTGGTGCCGCTTTCCTAGATGTTCTGGTCTCCGCGACGGCAGCCCCCGACCGGTTTCATCGCGCCATGTTGCCAGGTCGCAAACCCAAATCATCCGGGTACCCCACTGCTTGCCCGAGGACGCCCAGTCCCAGGGCCACAACAGCAATTGCGTCCTGGCCTTCCACAACCCAGGCGTAGTCACCCGTTACTCACCCCCAGAGTGGCGGCGTCTCCCCTTATGCACTTCAGAATTCTGCAGTTAAACTTTAATGGACTAACTGGGAAGATTACGGATATAGTCGATTTCATGAAGCGGCACAACATCCGCATTGCTGCGATTCAAGAGACTAAACTCACAGCAAGATCTGCATTGCAGACCTGCTCTGGGTATAATGTCCACAGGAAAGACCGCGAGAGCAGAAATGGAGGCGGCCTCGCGTTTATCATACACCACTCTGTGCAATATTATTTATTTGATCCTGGCATCGACCGCAGGAACAATGTCTTAGAACGTCAAGGCCTATCTGTCCGGTCAGGCGATGCAAACCTAGAAATCATCAACATCTACATTCCTCCTGCCACCTGTTGCCCCAGTGGATACCGCCCTAATATCAGGGCCTTACTCACTGGCAACAATCGCATTATCTTATGCGATTTCAATGCCCATCTCGATCTATGGCATTCAAACTTGCAGGCGGACAGTAGGGGTGAAATGTTGGCGGATCAAATAGAAGAAACGACGTTCTGCACAATAAACGGAGACGCCCCCACACGTATGGTAGGAAGCTGTCGCAGCTCGCCAGATATCTCAATCGTGAGCGCATAACTCGTAAACTGCGTCAACTGGCAGCCGATGGTAACATTGGCATCCGACCACCTGCCCATACTTATTTCGCTCGAGCGTACCGCCGACTTCATCGCCACCGAAAAACGCACTTTCATAAACTTCAAAAAAGGAAAGTGGGATGAATATAAATCTTTTACAGACAACCGCTTTGCTGCCCTCCCTACGACTGATGCCCGCCAAGGGGAGCGTGCCTTCCGAAAGGTCATTGAATCCGCCACGGCACGTTTCATTCCCGCCGGGAGAATTCCCGAAATCCGGCCCCACTTCCCGGCGGAGCCTGCAAACTTAGCGAGAGAACGTGACCTTATAAGACAGCTTGATCCAGGCGACCCCCAAATAAGGGATATAAAACAACGCATCAGATTGCTTGTGGACGAACACAAGCGGGCGAAATGGGGGGAGCACCTAAGAGGTTGTAACCTCTCTACCGGTGTGGGTAAACTTTGGTCCACCGTAAAGTCCCTTTGGCCTTTGGCGACAAAGTGCTGTCGAGATGTAGACGGAGAGCCAATAGACACGCACATAAACACAAATTCAGCGCGTCACCAATCACCATCACCGCTAAAGAGGTTGAGGATGCCATTGGTCGCGCTAAACCATCCGAAGCAGTGGGCCCAGACGACATAGCCATGCCGATGCTTAAAAGCCTAGGGAAAGAGGGTTTCAAATATTTAGCGCATGTCTTCAACCTGTCTCTTTCCACCTTTGTCATACCCGAGAAATGGAAAATGGCCAAGGTGGTCCCACTACTAAAGCCTGGGAAACCAGCTAACATAGGTGAGTCGTATCGTCCGATATCTTTCCTATCGCCAGTAGCAAAGACGCTTGAAGCCATTTTGCTCCCTTATTTCTAAGCAAATCTGCAGCTAGCCCCTCATCAGCATGGCTTCAGAAAACGCCATAGCACTACCACCGCGCTAAATGCCATTAGCACCCAGATAAATTGCGGTTTAAATCAATACCCCCACCATAGAACAGTACTCGTAGCGCTAGACCTATCGAAAGCTTTTGATACGGTCAACCATGGCTCGTTACTGCAAGATCTGGAAGAGTCTACCCTTCCCCCATGTCTTAAAAGGTGGGCCACAAATTATCTGGGTGGTCGGCAGGCATCGGTGCAATTTAGAAACGAAACATCAAAATCGAGGAGAATTAAACAAGGGGTGCCACAGGGTGGTGTCCTATCCCCACTTTTGTTTAATTTCTATATATCTAAGCTACCTTCACCACCGGAAGGAGTCACAATCGTTTCCTACGCCGATGACTGCAAAATAATGGCCACTGGCCCAGGCCCAAAGATCGATGCGCTATGCAATAAAATAAACGGCTACCTCCCTGATCTCTCCAGTTTTTTCGCCTCGCGAAACCTGCCATTATCACCGACTAAATCTTCTGCGACCTTATTTACAACATGGACGTCCCAAATGTCGACCATTTTGAACATCCACGTCGATGGCACTATGCTACCGACTGTCCTACACCCCAAAATCTTGGGTGTGACGTTTGATCAGGATCTACATTTTGGTGAGCACGCAGCCGCAATCGTTCCGATAATTCAGAGCCGTAACAAAATCCTCAAATCCCTCGCTGGCAGTACCTGGGGAAAAGACAAAGAAACGCTGGAAGAAACTACAGGCCTGCCAAAATACTGCTCTCAGAATCGCCACGGGCTGTCTTCTTATGTCTCCAGAACACCATCTGCATAATGAGGCGAGAATACTCCCCATCAGGGGAGAAATGAGATGCTGACCAAACAGTTCCTGTTGAATACCCAGAAACCTGGGCATCCCAACAGACATCTGATTGAATTGATGAGCCAGCACCGCCTAGGGGCTTAAGGAGTCATCTCCGTAAGCATTTTGAGGAAATACGGCACCTGAGAACCCAGCCGTATGAAGCGAAAAAACACAAGCAGGTCCTTGGTGAACTCCATGAACAGGCGTCGGACCTTTATGCCGGGAATTGCCCGGTGAATCCAGTACTTAAAGAAAAGTATCCAAAACTCGCGGAAGAGGAACGCATACTCCCCAGGGAAACGCGTGTCACTCTTGCTCAACTTCGTTCTGGATACTGTAACAGGTTAAACCCTTACCTATCCAGAATCAACCCCGACATACAAAATGTATGCCCCGCTTGCAATGTGTCCCCACATGACACCAACCATCTCTTAAATTGTATTGTGGAACCAACGCCTCTAACACCCCCTTCCCTATGGTCCACCCCTATTGAAACGGCAAGTTTCCTTGGACTCTCGTTAGAGGATATTGATGGCAATTTGTGATCGGTCGCGGCTATTAGGTGGGGCGAGCATTGCTACACAACAACAATAACAAGCAGCGCGTCCTCAGCGACCGAATACCTAGCACGACAGCCAACGCAGCGATGAACGCCAGCGTAGGCCGCCAACAAGGCATAACATAACGGGACCGGGTGGACGGTTAGCCAGAACGAATGGCTTAGTAATATCAACGTAAGCAAGCACACCAGCAGACATGATAACGGGACCGGATGGACCGTTACCAAGCAGGCCACGCCAAGGCCCAACACCAATAAAGCGAGTAAATGAATTTATATGAAGTTTTTAGACATAATTGTGTTGTAAATAGTTAAGTAAGTTAAATCAAGTGAATTGTATGCCTTGGAAAAGGCCCAAACGTATAAATTTATTGTACGGAACCCTGGACACGGCATGTATACCCCAGAAATTTTTTAAGAAGCATCGGGCACAGGGAAAGCTTCGTTAAAATTGGTGCCCGAGCAGAGACCCTCCAAGTCGTATAACTTACTCTTGAGAGAGAAAAATTCCTAAAGATTCTAAAATGTCGGAGTCGGATAATATCGCCAAAGAACAGTTATTGTCCATCGCCAAGAGCTAGACATCGAGCACGCCGACACAACGCAAGAGATCCGAAAGCGGATAGCTTTAACAATTTCCAAGGCACCAACCGACTCCGAGATATCCTCGCAATCGCACCCATCAACGATCAAGTACGGAAGAGGTCAGTGCAATACGATAGTGGACGTGATCCCCTAGCATTCGTAGAGCGGCTGGAAGAATTGGCAGAGGTATACATGGTAAGTTCAGACCTCCTTCCGAAAACTATGCCTGAATTACCATGCAACACCACCCTCCAGTGGTACCGCAACAACAACGAACACTGGACGAACTGGGCGGCCTGCAAGCGTGATTTCGTTCGATTTTTTTTACCGGCCAGATATTTCGAGTGTCTAGAGGAAGACGTACGACAGCGAAAGCAACACGCACGGGACAAATACAAGGATTACGTGCTTTCAATACAAAATTTAATGCGGCGCGCCGGTTACAGTAACGTGCAACGGCTAGAAACGATATTTAGAAACAGCCATCCGGATTACCTACTGTATATCCGCCGAAGAGATTGCAACAATTTAGCGGAGCTTCTCACCCTCACGGAAGACTACGAGGCATCCACGAAGGCCATCGACGGACGTCGGAAGTACCAGGATGGGAGATAGCGAGACAAGTCGTAGGTGAGAAAGCAACGATCCCACGATCAAACCAGTCACCTCACCAGCAGCCACCACAAGATAGGATTCCCAACACGCAGCACCCGCAAAACTCCGAACAACGTATGTAAAAGGTGTGGCCAAGAAGGCCATTACAGATGCCGAAGTCCGAGAAAGTTATTCTGTTGGGAGTGCCGTCAGCCTGATATACGAACAATACAATGTTACCGTCGACGAACCGCCAGGAAACGAGAAAGGGATTCACCGCGCCTTGTCCTCGACCCATCGCCGACATACCAGTAACCATGCGCCAAGAGCGTGGTCGTCTCTACGCCCTAGTCCAACTTGGCGGACAAACAGCAGAAGCCGTCATCGACACCGGGGCCTCGCGAAGTTTCGTATCAACTGTAGTAGTAGAACGCATGGTGAACTCAGGAGGCGGCGAAAAGGTAGACACAGCCCTCCAGCAGCCAGCTAGCAACAACACTGAAACAAATACGCCTTGGCGAGTCAGCGCACCACACCGTGTTACACGTTATACCCGGAGCCACTGATACCATCATAATCGGTCTGGACACGCTAGGGGATATGGGAGCTACAGTATCCTGCAGAGCGAGTCGCATCGTTTTGACCGAACCCTTTAGGCTAAACGCATCCACACCATGTGTTACCGCATCACAAGTGGCGAACGATAGAAAAGAACCTGTTACTAGGAACGGTGCCCCATCCAAGAAGACCAAAGGAAGACGCTCGAGGCGAATAAAAACGACCGGTGAGAAGACCGACAGGACAAATCATGGCAGTTCCATCACCCAAGCCCCCAGGAGAAGGGCTTACTCGGGCTGTCACCGCAACAACAACCTGAGTCGGTTAATAAAATCTACACTGACAGTTTCCAACAACAAAAATAAGTGCGTCACTTTCGAGCGTTCCGAAACATGGCAAATGTTGCCCGGGAGCTCGAGTCAATCAGCACAACCCAGTCAAATGGTTAACGAGACGGCCTTTATCACACGCCCCGCACAAGGCTATAATACCAGGGGCACATACAATAACAATCACCAGGACTTTGCGAACGCAGTGTCCCGACAGCCATTGCAGATCCTACTGCAGGCCACGACAACGAATCCACAATCAAGTGGTGGCAGCGACGCGTCGATGAAGTACGCACCAACCTGGAGAAGTACACCGACTATGTGTTAGTGGACGAATAACTCTACCGCCACATTCCATGCCGATCCCACTACGACCGTGGAAATTATGCGTACCAACCCCACTCCGACAGCGTGTACTACAAGCGAACCACGACACACCAAGCGCTGCTCACATGGGTATCCGCCGGATGGCGGCACGCATCGCCAACCACTTTATTCGCCAGGGATGTTCCGCGACATCAGTCGTTACGTACGCCAATGCGAGTCTTGCCAAGAATATTTATTTATTTATTTATTTTTATTTATTTCAAAGTAAATCTAGGACAAATTAAAATATCCTTACAGACTATTTACAAATTATTAGCTTAAATATTATCTATCATATAAGTCATTTAGTATAAGTTTAAACTTTGATTTATTTACTGAAAAATCAATTTCCCTGGCATTAGTAAGAAGATTGAATTCCTTCAATGCCCTAATAATAGGCGAATTAGCGATATATGTCGTTCTGGCCCTATCCAATAAAAAAATATCATGATTTCGAAGTGTTCTAGATGGTATATTGAAGCGAATACGCTCCAAAAGAAACGGTGAGTCAATCGTGCCCCCTATCAAATCATAAATAAATATCAGCGCTAAAATAGATCTTCTACTATCCAGAGGCTTTAGTCTTATAAGTAGACATCTAGAGTAGTAAGATGGTAAAGGATCCTGAAAACGTAATGACCGGAGCCCAAAACGCAAAAATTTTTTCTGGATCATTTCAAGTCGCTGTATATGACAAGCGTGGTATGGTCTCCAAACGAAGGAAGCATATTCCAGTTTAGACCGTACAAGCGATGTATATAGTAGCTTTAACGTATAGGGATCATGGAAGTCCGAGCTAAAGCGGCGAATGAACGCAAGCATTGAATATGACTTAGCAATAACACAGTTAAGTTGACTCTGAAAGAGAAATTTAGCATCGAAGACAATTCCAAGATCTAATATTTCATCAACAGTTTTCAAAACAGAAAGACCGATGTGATACGAGGTGTTAATACCATTACGGGATTTTGAAAATGAGATGTGAAAGCACTTATTAATATTTATATGTAAGCAATTCCTACTACACCAATCTATTACTCTGTCAAAATCTGACTGCAGCCGTAGGGAATCTGCCTGATTTGTGACTGATGTAAAAATTTTCAAATCATCTGCGTACAACAAAAAATTCGAGTAAATGAAGCAATGACGTATGTCATTAATAAAAATTACGAATAGGAGAGGTCCTAGGACACTTCCTTGAGGAACACCAGAGGTCGCGGTAAAAGAACGAGAACTGACACCATCAACCACAACAGTACAACTCCGATCCGCCAGGTAAGACTTCACCCATGATAGAATATTGGAGTGAAATCCCAGATCAGCAAGTTTTAAAAGTAGTAATTTATGGCTAACTTTATCGAAAGCCTTAGAAAAATCAGTGTATATGGTATCTACTTGTGCTCTATTATTAAAGACAGAGAGACAGAGAGACAATATTCAGTAAAAACAGCAAGATTAGTCACAGTCGACCTACCGGACATAAAACCATGCTGGTTGGGTGAAATAATACTTTTTACCGCAAACGATATCTTTTCCTTAATTATAATCTCGAAAAGTTTCGATATTGTGGAAAGTTTTGATATTGGGCGGTAGTTGGCAATATTGCTCTTATTGCCACTTTTGAAAATAGGAGTAATGCAAGTTACTTTCCAGGCATTAATAAAATCTCCCCGCATTAGAGATTTATTGAAAATTAATAAAATCGGATAAGCAATTGCAACAGTATTTTTAAGCAAAAATGAACACAGTCCATCCACATCAGATTGTTTTGAGGACTTTAACACCGAAATTCCCCGAATAACATCATCAAGTGATATGGAAAGTTCACCAAAATTTATTTGAGTATTAACATCAGTATGCTCAACCACATCAGGCAAAACAGTATCAGACACAAAGTTAGAGCTGAAGAAATCTGCAAAAAGATTGACGGCATCAGCAAGAGAGTATGCAGAGGTTTCATTATAAAAAACATGAGATGGGATGCTAGAGCATGACTTTTTAGCTCTAACGTAGCGCCAGAAAGTTTTCGGATTCGACTTAATGTCGCATTCAAATTTCTCAACATATTTTTTATGAAGCCGATTTCTTAGGGATTTAAATTGCTTTGAATAATATACATATTTTTCCTTAAAAGCAGGCGAGTTAGACAATTTGTACTTTTTAAAGAATTTGTTTCGTAAATTCTTAAGTTTTTTTAACTCCTTCGTATACCAAGGAATTTTATGGCAATTTTTCCGCATTCGAGGGATCAAACTACTATACATTTGGTTGACTTTACCTTTGAAAATATCAAAGCATTCACTAACACCAACACCTGAGAATATACTATCCCAATCAATTATGCTTATTTTGGCGTTGATAGCATCAAAATCACAGTTTCTAAAATTATAGTTTCCTGAGTTCTATCTAATCGAATTTTTTTAAACTCATAAGATTCTAATTCCAAAACTAATGGAACATGATGTAAGCCAGGGCACGAGAGAGGATCAAGACATTCGGAGAGTGAAAAAGTCATGGTATCACTAATCAAAATTAGATCCAACGTCCTAGACAAGTTATTAATAAAGGTGTTTACCTGGGCAAGATTCGCGTTCAATAAGTTATCAACGACATATATTTCAGAAACACTATTAACGTTATTTGGATACAAAACTAAACTATCATCCACGGCTGCCCAGCCTACATTCCCTAAGTTGAAATCAGAAATACAAACATTATTCTCATGTCGCTTAGATACTAAATCTACAATATTATCTACATGTGCCATGTACACATGATCTTCACTTCCTGGTGGAATATATGAGGCACATACAAAGAGAGGCAAAGAGCCATATATGCAAACACATAGTTGATCTAACAGTGAGTCTCCATTCTGCAGCGATATAATTGACGAACCATATTTCCTTTGAACGGCGATTAAAATTCCACCACCCCGAGTAGCGCCAGTTTTTATCGAGTCGCGGTCTTTGCGATAGACATTGTAGAGGTTAGGATCAAAAAATTCGGAGTCATAAAATGCACAATTAAGCCAGGTTTCCACAAAAACTAGAGCATCGTAGTTCAAATCAGAAGTGAATTCATAAAGCTTCTTAGATTTAGTTGTAAGTCCCGATGAATTTTCATAATAAATACTAAGAGGCCTGTCATAGGCTTGTGGTGTTACGGAACCTGTTGCGCTGAACCACTCCTTTGAAAAAACTGGAATGGTCGTATAATTACATTGATTGGCCAGATACTCGCATCAACTACTTTATCATAAAATGATTCAGTTACGCCCAGTTTGAAAGTAATTTTCCTAAGGTCAGACAGCTCAGTACCTTTTCTTACAAGTTTATCGCATTTCAAATAAATCTAGTTTATGCCAGCATACTTCGAGACGTAGTTCACAATATCTTCTTCAGTTACACTAGGCTGGAAAGATGAGACATGCAACCATTTAAGCTTAGCGGCAACACCTAGTTCTACATTATTGCTGACACCAAAAGCTAATGGCTTATGTAGATTTATGCGAGAACTCTTTATTTTCGGTTTAGACCCTGGGACTCTGCTTAGGTTAGCGCCATTCGTATCATTACAATCAATCTGCACACTATTTGATTTTGTCTTGGCAGCATCATCATAACTAGGTGGTAACGCTTGTATAGTACTAGTACCAGAGCTAGCAGACGGGGTGGCAGGTTGAGCTTGAACAGAAATTATAGATGGAGCCTTTGAAGAAGCATGATGATCCACTGGCTCATTCGCTTGGTTAGCATTTTTAACTTTAAATTTCTTTGCACGCTTGGTCTTTTGTAGAATCATCAATTGACCCTCATTATTAACATCATTAGAGATTAGAGACAAGGTACCATTAGAAGTAAGCAAACCTTTAGCGCTTACTGTATTATTATTATTAGCATTCATATAAGCATTCACATTATCATGCGGACACAGCGCGGTAGGAGAAACAATTGTTGTCTCAGCACTTGAAGCGATATCTATATAAGAAGCAGTTGACCGTTTATCTACTGTGCTAGCGACAACGGAAGCAGCAACAACAGTAACACCTTCAGTACTTAGAACATCATTCGTATGTAGATTTGTAGGAGATCCAAGAGACGAATTAGAATTTTCGGTGATCTCTTCACGTTTGTTTACACTAAGAGCATACTCAGTGAAGAGCTTATGCAAATCACCAACAACAGAATGTAGCCCATTTATTTCAGCAGTTAATGATGTTATAGCGTCATCTTTAGCTTGCAGGCAGTTATGCAGAGAGTGAACTTCAGCACGTAGTGCATCACACTTGTTAGCTAACTCTTTGTTATCATTGCGAATAGCGGATAAAGCAGAAAGCACAGATCGCAAATCAACAGCATGACTATTGCATACCGCAGCACCTTTTTGCATACCTGCGTCTGAAATATCATTAGATAAAGTATCCAGAAGAGAGTTAGCACTTGTACTCTTATTTTTTATTATTTTCTGATTCTCAGTCAGAATTTGACGACTTTGATCACTTGTAGCGACAGGGGTGTCGGCAAACAAAGAGATGAACGACGTTCCGCCATACACACATTGCAATAAAACGATTTATTCGCGGAGTGCAAATAATCGACATCGGCTTGAACAAACCCAACACAGCTCAAATGAAAAATCTCTTTGCACTTTGCGCACTGAATCTTGGGGTCACTGCGCTCAACCTTTAGCTTACAATAGCAATGCATTATGAAAGCTTATATTACAAAGTTTATAAGCAATCAACACATATAAATTCACGACACTAGTTAATTGTGTCAGCAAGGTAATATGTTTACACATAACACAATCAAATAACTATGTAGGTACTTTATGCACGAAAAGTTTAAAATAACACGGAGCTTGATAAAATACGTCCGTCCGCGACAACTGCCGACTCAATATAAGGAGGGCCAACAAAAACCAGCCGGGAAATGCTCTCGCACCACCTACCAAAGGCCAAGGGGGCCTTGCGCAAGCCTGGCGCCGAAATACGACGGTCCGTACCAAATCTTGAGGTACATGTCACCTGTTATCGTCCAACTACGAAAAATCAACGGAGGGAAGGAGAAAACTGCGAACATCAGCGAATTGAAATTATATCACGCGGCCGAGGCCGCAGAACTATAAATAAAAAAAAGAGGGAAAGAAAAAAATAATCCGACACAAAATAAAATTTTTTTTAATATTCAAGAAGGACTCAGCCGCCAATATATATCACTAATGATCGAATTGACAACACCAATTGAGGGGATGTTTGGAATAATGATATAACTCAAGAATTAACCTTTTGAGAAAAGTGAAAAAAACTTAACAAAGCAGGTAAAAATAAATTTATACGTATATTGTGACTTGCGAAGCGAATATATTTGCCGAGTCGAACACGTTAGCGAACACACGAATGACCTTTTTCGCCTGCTTTGTGATGTTGCCATTCAAACAAATTGAATAAGTTCATCCGAATTTGACGTTTCTGTCACTTACTACATATGTTTTGATGTGTTTACAATATATCTATTTATATGTGCATAACCAAAAGTGTAATAAATTAATATAAAGATAAATAAAATAAATAAAGCGATGATTTCCAACATTGATCTTTTTTTCGAAGAAAGTTACAATGTCGAACAGCGAGCTAGCCTTCTTCGTCAGAGACGTTTTATAAGGAATTACTCCAATCCCATGGAGCTTCCGCCAACAGTGTAAGTTTAGTGCAGTTTGGTTCTTGAAGTATATATGGAAAATTGTATTTCAATGTAAATGTGTTTATAGATTCATTGCGAATTTTCGGCTTAGCAAGGATGCATTCATGTATGTCCTGGACAAAATTAATGACAATTTTCACTGCCGCCTGTCGTCGTCGCGCACTTCGTTTTTTTTGCCCATGGCAGTTATCAGCAAGCCATAGGAAATGAGTTCCAGTTGGGACTTGCTCAACCCGCAGTTTCCCTCGTTTTAAAGGAGATGCTGCCTATTTTAGAGAGAGTTATTTGTACGGCGGCAATAAATATAGAAATGAGTGAAGAAGAGAAGCAGGAGGCAAAAAGGAAGGTTGTCATCAAATCAGGAATACCGAACGTGATTGGGTGTGTTGATGGCACACATATTGGCATTTATGCTCCCAGTGAAAATCGACACCTTTATCTGAATAGGAAAGGGTTTTACAGCATTAATGCGATGATTGTAAGTTTTAAAGTTTTCAATACTCCAATATCGTTGATAATAAATTGTCTATACATTCCAGGCCTGCGACCATAACATGACCATCCGGTATGTGGATGCCAGATATGCTGGCTCCACACATGATTTTTTTATGTGGAACAATAGCGCATTAAAAACGTTTTTAGAGGATAATCAGCTAAACGGCGATAACTCTATTTACTTAGACAAGTTTACCTACTTTTGCTGGATAGAGAGTTAACTATCGATTTTCAATTTTCAAGCTGAGATTACTACAGTTTAACCGCCTAACTTTGGTGAGTTAACCTCCAGTTAACTAGCAAAGGTTACCTTTAGTTTATTTGACAGTAAAAATTTTGCTAAATATCTCAAATAGAATTGTGAGTCCATAGTTAACTGTGGCGTCATAATATAATAATAATAAGCAAAACATAATTGTACTTATAATTTGTAGGTGATTCCGGATACCCGCTGAGTTCATGCTTACTTACAACCTTTCGCATTGCACAGTCTGGAACTAGGGAATCACTTTTTAATAAGAAACATGCGAAAGGTAGAAACATTATTGAACGTACCATCGGAGTTTTGAAATGCCGTTTCAGATGCCTCCTTAGCGGTAATAAAATGCGCTACGATCCGGATAAAGTTAAAAAATTATTAACATATGTTGTGCTTTGCACAATATTTGCAAGCAATTTAGAATTAGTGACCCAGACGAAGCAGAAATTTTTATTGATTCCCTTTTTCCTTCGGAGCCAAGTAATGAAGATGGCAACGGTACACCAGGAGAGCGTCGTAGAAGACAGATAGCTGATGCTTTGGTGTAAAAGCCAACACTTTTTCGATAATAGAATAGGCCATATACAGAAAAATAATAGGAACAAAATTGAAGGTGGATATACTTATTGAGGTGTGCTTACTAATTTTCGTTTAAAATATAGCTTATTCAATAACAGAAACCACATTGATACAATTTTCAAAGTTTACACAAAGTTCAGAATAATTGATCAAACTTTCAGAAACGGACACCACAATTTTCAACCTTTTAGGCAGAATTTTCAGATAATTTTTGAGTATGCAGTTTTGTAGCCCATTTAATTTTATTCTAACAATTTGCAAGTTAGAACTCTCAAAAAATTTTCCCTGAATTTTCAGATTTTTTTTTTTGGGCTAGGATGTTGAGTGTTTTCTTCCATACAACTCATAAACTAAATTCACTTTTGTATGGAAGAAAACACTCAACACCCTTGCCAAAAACAAATTCTAAAAATTCAGGGAAAATTTTTTGAGAGTTCTAACTTGCAAATTGTTAGAATAAAATTAAATGGGCTACAAAACTGCGTACTCAAAAATTATCTGAAAATTCTGCCAAAAAAGTTGAAAATTGTGATGTCCGTTTCTGAAAGTTTGACCAATTATTCTGAACTTTGCGTAAATTTTGAAAATTGTATCGATGTGGTTTCTGTTATTGAATAAGCTATATTTTAAACGAAAATTAGTAAGCACTCCTCAATAAGTATATCCATCTTCAATTTTGTCCCTATTATTTTTTCCACCACTATATCTTTTGGAAAGTAATACGAGTGAGGAAAAGATTGTTCTGAAATTACTTTTATTATTAATTTAAAAACAAAGTTCAAATATAATAATTCAAAATTGATTTATTTAATAAGTTAACAGGGCTGCAAGCCGGTTTTGGAACAAAAAGAAATTTTAACTGTGTGGCCTTGAATCTATTTTCTTAACTTTTTTTAGTTAGTTTTTTGTTACAAAATTTAGAAAGTAAATTTGAGGGGCATTAAACTAGTGCTACTACTACTTACATATATATTATTATTAAAATTAAATAAACTATGATCACATATTCAATTCAGACTTCATATTTTTGTTAAAAGTAAATAAATAATAAAGACTTCTTAAAATTAAATTAATTTTTTTGGTGCTAGTGCTGGTGTACTTATTGTATATTATTATATATTATATATTCAACTTATATATTATTATTATTAAAAGTAAATAAATAAAAATCATATAAGTAAGAAAGAAACTAAAAATCAGGTATTCAATTCACATTTTTCTTAAAAGTAAATAAATCAAAACGAAGTATTTAATTCAGACTTTTTAAAATGTTAAAGCAATATGAAATACATACAGTCAGTCACAAAAATAAGTATACACCCCTTTATGCGAAGCTATCACCAATTTCAACCATACCATAAAAGGGTGTATACTTATTGTTGACTTACTGTACACTTGAAAACAAGTTTTAAAAAAATTCATTTTCATTTCCTTTTATTTTATATTAAAGGGTTTTTAGCTCCAACTCCTTAAGTTTCGTTTCCATTTTATCTTTGTGTTGTCTTTTCTTTTCTATATTTTCTGCCTTCTTTCTTTCTTCCTTCTCTTTTAATAATGCTAGTTCCTGCTTTTTTTGTTCATAGAGTTTTCGTGAATATCTGGCGATATCGTCCAATGTTTTCCCCATTTTCAAATCACCTTGGCAAAGGGTATCTTACACTTCGGTTTGCTTTTGCAGTGCCTTTAACCGAATTTTTTCACGATCGTCAACGGTAAGCCTAGGACGGGGAGTCGTTGTTGGTGTCATTGTTGATGGACGTGGTGGTTGATTATCTTGTTGACCCTCGGGTGAACGTGTCGCCATTGTTGATGAACGTGGTGGTTGAATAACTTGTTCACCCTCGGTTATTGTTGGTGTCAATGTTGATGGACGTGGTGGTTGAGTATCACCCTCACCCTCGGATTCTTGGGCCTGAAATTCATTATCTCTATCAGTAGTTCTTTGCCTCGGGGTGCCATATATATTCCCTGTGGGGTTGGCGGCTTGTTGGAGGTGGAGAAGATCATCCACCTCTCGCTCTAAAGCAGACAAGCTTTGCTGAACATACGGCCCTCCTCCAGTGGCTGTAGTTTCCGCGCGGTTTGTGGAAATCTTTTTTTTAAGCTTCAATTTGTAGTCTAGCCAAACCTAGTATACATATATAAATAATTATCTACTCTCACGGAGAATACGGGCTTTTTTGAGCTTCAATAACTGCCCCAGTACGAGCTTCAGGCGGCAACCATATACTCAGTATTGACTCCTACTGACTTCTACAGTGATACTATCACCATACAATTTTTAGTAGAAATCAATACTGGCTATGGTCGCCAAACGAAGCTATTACCAAAGGGGTATGTTTTTATTCCTAATAGTTCAATTAGCCACATCTTGAATACACCTGCAGCACAGTGGCAGTGATTGAAGGTCCAACCATCCCTATATATTACTGGACGCCTGCACGGATACGTACGATGCTGGGATACCACGGTTGCGCGTGCCGCACCAGATTCCTTTGCAATACTCGTGCAGGCCTCTGGGTCTTACTTTATTCCACTCGGGCCCGCTACGGATTGGAGGACCTAAGGCGTTGATTTCAATCGCGAAATGCTCCCATAACTCCGCTCTTTGGCTCCTGGTGGAACCAAAATTCTCCTGACCCCTTGCGACGTCTGGATTGTTCTGCATAAGCGTAACCAGCTTTCGGAACTGCTGTTGTGTTGTGCGTTTCATCCTAAAGCGGTATTTTGTTTAAAAAAATTATACACTCACTTTTGTTTTCTTTTGATAATTTTTACAAATGGTTTTTCACAGAAATAAATGCAAGCGCGTGCAAAAGCGAACAAATTAGATATTCGGCAAATTTTGACAGCTCTAGCGAAGCGAAGTTAATTTTTTCGCTACCGGCACTTCGAAAAATTAATTTTCCTCACTCATTCGAAATTTTTCGGTGAATTCGCTGCAGATTCGCATCCCACAATTCGAGACCGCGAAATTCGCCCAAATTTTCATTCGCTTCGCAAGTGACAATATGCGTATTATAATAATCCTACTTGGTAGGATTTTAGATAGTATGATTCTTTGATAAGAAAAAGTAACAAATTTTATATATACATAATTTTATTAGAAAATGGATGATTTCTTTTTTTTTTTTAGTTATACCGTTATTCCATAGATCGAATATCAAATATTTTGATTGAGATACTTTATTAAACAAAATAGTAGATACATTAATAACCATTGTTAAATACATAATATTATACATATATATTGGCGGCCACCGTGGTGTGATGGTAGCGCGCTGCGCCTACCACACCGTATGCCCTGGGTTCACACCCCGGGCAAAGCAACATCAAAATTTTAGAAATAAGATTTTTCAATTAGAAGAAAATTTTTCTAAGCGGGGTCGCCCCTCGGCAGTGTTTGGCAAGCCCTCCGGGTGTATTTCTGCCATGAAAGGGTTTCAGTGAAAACTCATCTGCCTTGCAGATGCCGTTCGGAGTCGGCTTAAAACATGTAGGACCCGTCCGGCCAATTTGTAGGGAAAATCAAGAGGAGCACGACGCAAATTGGAAGAGAAGCTTGGCCTTAGATCTCTTCGGAGGTTATGGCGCCTTACATTTATTTTATTTTTTTTATTTTAAATATATTATATTCTATTATTTAGATATGCTTATATCTATTTGTTATTTCCGTTTGTTATTTTTAGCAATTTTTTTACTACTTTTATCATTTTTAAACTTTGTCTATTTTTAACAATAGAGTTCTCTGTCTACTTAATCGTTTTTGAAACCACTTCAATTCTTTTATTTTTCAGTTCTTTCTGGTCTACAACATTGAATATATTTTCATACCATTTCGATGCCTCACTACTGCAAAATGTTATTAGAGAGTTATACCGTTTTTCCATAAATGAAGCTAATATCTTTGTTAAATATCACTATTATTTTCTAAGATTAATATGGTATGTGTATGTAATCGTGCTCTTTTTATTTAGTTGATTTATGGAAAAACGGTGTAACTCGACTTATACCATTATTCCACACATCCCCTCAATTATCAGTAAATCAAAGCTCACATGCACCAGTACGTCTCCAAGGCAAGTACTAACCTGCACCGTAGGAAGGATAATGGTGAAGGGTATAGTATTTAAAAAAAGTAAAAGTGGTTTTCGGTTTGTTGACCAAACAATCATTGTCTTTATTTGCGAAGTTACCTTAGTATTTATACAAATTTATTCTAATTAATTTTTATGAGCTATTGACATTATTACATACTTACATACTAATGGTACAAAATATGAACTGCGTAAATGCATATATTTAGCTCTGTGGGAAGCGCAAGCTCAGCGCAAATAACATTAGTTGTGGGAAATGCATAGTAAGCAAAAACGGAATAGAGTATGGAAAATGCAGTTTAAGCATAAACGAGTCGTGGGAATAAATTGTGTGTAGGCAAAGGTTTTTAGTGAGTAATTTGAAACAGAAGAAGCCTCAAGTTACGAGACGTAGACTGTATGTACGTACAAATGGATGAATGTGTATGTAAGAGTCAATGCATCGCAAGACATGCCAAAACGAAAATATGTGTTTGTTCCAATGAATGAATGAATGAGTGAATGTTTAATGCTGCACCATCCGCCTTCGAAAGAGTAGTCATACATAATTTGTGCACCAATTATGGATTTCTAATCGAGTGATACTATTAATTTTTGAATCCGTATCTACTTGCATTCTTTTGTTTGTTTTTTTTTTTTTTTCTGGATGGTTGCTATATTTTATGAAATAACTTTAACTTGATTTCAAAGAATGTTTTTCTTCGTTTATATAGTTTACATTTGTTTTTCTCTTTTGTTTTGTTTTTTCATCTGTGCATATTGTGTCGCGAGCACTTAGTGAAAATTATGAGTAAAGTGGATTGCTTTTATTTATTATAATGTGGATTTTCTAGTTAATGTATTTAGTTGATGACTAATTCAAATTTATAGTAGTTTATGAATTATTATTTTCTTATTTTCATATCTATATTTTCTACATTATAGGATATTAAAGTGTTATTATTAGTACTATCTATGTTTTCTATTCTAAAATTATGTTTCCTATTAATATGTTTTTTTTTAGTTTAAAGGGAATTAATGTAAGATTATTTTTCCAATCAATACTTTCTACTCCAAAGGGAATTAATGCAAAATTATTTTTCCTATTGATATTTTCTACTCTATGGGGTAAAATTTAAAATATTTTCCTTATCGATATGTTCTAATTACGGGGTCAAATTGAAAATATTTTCCTTATCGATATTTACTACTTTCCCGGGAATTATACTAATATTATTTTTCCTATCTTACTTACTTAATTGGCGCTTAACCGTCCAAACGGTTATGGCCGTCCAACAAGGCGCGCCAGTTGCTCCTTCGCTCCGCCAAGCGGCGCCAATTGGTCGCAGCAAGGGAGTTTAAATCGGTTACCACCTGGTCCTTCCAACGGAGTGGGGCCGCCCTCCACCTCTGCTTCCATAGGCGGGTTCCGATAGAAACACTTTCTTGGCCGGAGCATCATCTTTCATTCACATAACATGGCCTAGCCAGCGCAGCCTCTGCGTTTTAATTCGCTGGACTATGTCGATGTCTGCGTATAGCTCGTACAGCTCATCATTAAATCTTCTTCGGTACTCGCCATCGCCAACGCGTAGAGTCTCATAAATCTTCCGAAGAACGTTTCTCTCGAACACTCCCAAAGCCGCTTCATCTGCTGTTGTCATGGTCCATGCTTCTGCCACATATAGCAGGACGGGTACGATAAGTGACTTGTAGAGTATGATTTTCGTTCGCCCAGAGAGGACTTTACTTTTCAATTGCCTACCTAGTCCAAAGTAGCATTTATTGGCAAGACTGATTCTTCGCTGGATTTCAGTGCTGATGTTGTTGCTAGTGTTGATGCTGGTTCCCAAATATACGAAGTCTTTTACTATTTCGAAATTATGGCTTCCAACAGTAGCGTGGTTGCCAAGGCGTGTGAGGACCCCAAAGCCGAGGGTTTTGTACTCTCACAACATATATCTATTTTCTCATTTTTTACATGTTATACAATGATTGAACTTAACTCCGAATTTAACATTTGAACATTTTTATAACATGAATTATATCTTTATGAATTACACATCAAAACACATACATGCGGTTGCATTTTGAATTATTATTTACTAAATTGAAGGATAAACCAGACTTGCGTACTTTTGCACGCAAGCAAAATATTAACATTTTTCGCCCACATAAGGTTCAAATATAGGTCACCCTAACATACACTAAAACATTTGGAAGGAAAATGGAAACGCACAAAACATAAAATTATGCCGGTCAACCAACCCTTTGCGCATCCAATGCACTCAGCCACAAATACAACATACATAATAAGCGCTGCTACTAATTGGGACTTTTCTCTACATACTTACGTACAAGCATACGACACACCAACGCACGCCCTAAGCAGAAGCCGAAAGCATCAAACGAGGCCAACGCACCATCAAAACCAAGTGACAGCGAACATACGCATAAACACAAATGATCGAATTCGATAGGTAAAGCAAAGACTGGAAAACACGGCAGGCATACAACAAGCGTACGTACGAGATTTGGCACATTGTTCGCTATGTATATTAGGGCTCCCTAAAATTGGTATATGAAATGCCGGGATAGCGGATCGTCATACATGATCGAAAATATGCATATATGTATATATACCGATGTACCACCATATGTATGATAAAGGGAAGAGGGAAAACGCGTGTTAGCATGTAAGCGTATGTATGTACCAATAGAATACAGCGAAAGTAGCGTTAAACTAGAATTCGATTTTTGTATTTCCAACTTTTATAATTGTTGTTGTAAAATTACTGACTGCCTGCGTGCAGTCCTACATAATTTTATAACTGAGGAATTATTACAATGAATTGTTTTTAGGAAATAACTGTCCACCGGCGTACAAAATCGTATATAAGGGCGGCAAATTTGCTTGTAAGATCAGAAGCTAGGAGATAGGCATACGAGTCAGTGGGCTTCTACCACTGACCAACACGACCTGAAGGTTTCTACTTCATTTCGTGAATTATTTTATATTCAGTAGGAGGTTTCTACTCCAACTGACGGAGAGCTAGCAGAGGGGTTCTACCTCAGCTACTCTTATTTAGACAGGGACAAAGAATAGGAGTAGCTCTTAAGGGCATTGAATTTTTTAAATAAACTTTATAACGTTTTTCAGAACTCCTTTGTCTATTTATTTTCATCGGAATAGGTTCTCCCATCAAATATAGGAACACTGGACAGACTGGGCATACCTCAGCAGGAATAAGTCCGTCACATATGGCGCCCGAGCAGGCTTATAAATAAAAACACATATGGCACCCAAGCAGACTTAAGGAAGATCAAGGAAATCAACAAGGTTTTACATAAAGGATGTTCAAAGGAAGGTAACAGCGACATACGGAAACCAAGTCAAAACAACGATATACGATGCAACAACCAGGCACATACGCAACCACTATGGATCGGGTAAGAAAATGGGGCTTGAAATACGACGGGGGCAAGGATCCTCTAGGGTTCATAGAGCGCGTGGAAGAACTGGCAGAAGGATACGAAATAAACGTCAACTCGATACCAAGAGCATTGCCGGAGCTACTCAAAGACAAAGCGTTGGTTTGGTACCGAAATAACAACCGGAGTTGGAAATAGTGGGACTCATTCAAGAAAGACTTCCTAAAATTTTTCCTCAGCTCCAGATATTTTGAACAGGTGGACGACGAGATACGAGCACGCATGCAAAGACCAGGAGAGAAGTTCAAGGATTATGAGCTAGCACTACAAGGGCTGATGCGACATGCCAACTACACCGAAGACAAAAAGCTAAACCGCATATACAGGAACTCCTGCAGAGAAATCCAGCTGTATGTTAAAAGGGGCGAGATCAGCAGCCTGGAAGAATTGTTAAGTTTGGTAGAAGATTATAAAAATATTACCCCTGACAGAGATCCGATGCGACCAACGGCAAGACCATTTGTACCAAGGCGCCCAGAAGAACGTTACCAATATGTACAGGCGGAGGAGCGGGAACAGCAGACAGAGATACAACCATCCCAGAATTCAGACCCGGCCCCAAGATACATCGATACAAGCACGGCGTGCAGACGATGTGGAGGAGGCGGCCATGTCGCATACGGTTGCCGTAGCCCTCGCATCGAATTCTGCTGGACATGCGGAAAAGTAGGTATACTCACACGAAACTGTTGTAGACGAAAGCAGGGAAACGGCCAGAGACCTCATTGGCACCGAGGAGTGGGGTCTCCCCAAACGCAACCTCGGGAAAACTAAACACGTTAAGACATACAAAGGGCCGGATCTTGGCGAATATTACGGTGAATGGCGAAGAGGTAGTAGCAGCAATCGATACAGGGGCGAAGCGAAGCTTTGTGAGTGGAACAATGGCAAGAAGGCTGAAGACAGGTATATTCAAGGCGATAGAAACACGAGTGATACTGGGAGATGGCAAACCGAAGACGATCATAGAAGCGGTAGATGTTGAAGTGGGAATGAGTAACCAAGTGCTGCAAAATGAAATGCTAATCCTACCAGGACTAGTCGACGAAGTGGTGCTTGGAACGGATTACCTAGCGAAGGTGAACATGGAGATGAGATGCGGAGAACAAACGGTAACCTTGAACACAAACAATCAGGAGGAGGATGCGGTCACTTGTACAACAATGGTCGAAAGTAGAAATGAAAGTAGTCACAAAGATAACAGCCTAAAAGTTGCGAACACAGACGAGTCGGTGAGTAAATTTCTCAACAAAGAATTACAGATGTTCCAGGAAATGTCAGGTGTATCCAACGTGGCCACGCACAAGATAGTGATGAGAGACGACCGCCCCATAAAACAAAGATATTACCCGAAGAATCCCAAGATGCAAGAGATTATTAATAAGGAAATCGATGAGCTTATCGAGAAAGGTTGCATCGAACCTTCTAGAAGCCCGCACAGCGCACTAATAGTTTTGGCAAGGAAGAAAAATGGTAAGTGGAGACTGTGCGTAGATTACCGCCAACTAAACGCAAGGTCAGTACCAGACGCATACCCGTTACCCCATATCCAACACATCCTGGACAGATTGAGAAGTGCTCGGTTTATCAGCAGCCTCGATTTAAAAAACGGATATTGGCAAATCCCCATGGAAGAAAACAGCAAACAATACACCGCATTCACTGTACCCGGACGTGGGCTATATCAAAGGAAAGTAATGCCGTTCGGTCTACACTCAGCCCCAGCAACTTTTCAGAGGGCACTCGATCACGTTATAGGACCAGAGTTGGAACCCTACGCATTCGCATATCTAGATGACATCATCATTACGAGCAAAACATTGGAAGAACACATAAGACACCTGGCGGAAGTATTTCAACGACTGCGAAGAGCAAACCTTAAGATAAACCCGGAAAAATGTGAGTTTTTTAAGAAAAGTTTAAAGTATCTAGGTCATGTCGTTAGCGAGGAAGGCATTCACACGGACCCGGACAAGATAGCAGCCATCAAAGAGTTGACACCGCCAAACAATTTACGCGAACTACGGAGATTCCTAGGAGTGGTATCGTGGTACAGGAGATTCGTCTCAGACTTTTCACAAGTTTCACACCCGTTGACGTCAATGCTAAAGAAAGGAAGGAAGTGGAAGTGGTCGGAAGAGCAGCAGTCGGCATTCGAAGCATTAAAAGCCGCACTCACCCAAGCACCTGTACTAGCTTGCCCAGATTTTTCGAAGAAGTTTTGCCTACAGACGGATGCAAGCGATTTTGGCTTCGGAGCAGTGCTCACCCAAGGATCAGACAGCGAAGAACGAGTGATTGCTTATGCGAGTCGTCGACTTAACAAGGCAGAAACAAATTATTCCCCGACAGAGAAAGAATGTTTGGCAAAAGTGTGGGCGATAAGGAAGATGAGACCCTACCTAGAGGGATACACGTTCACGGTAATCACAGACCACCTAGCTCTAAAATGGTTAAACGCAATAGACAGTCCGACGGGACGGATTGCTAGATGGGCACTAGAACTACAACAATACTCATTCGACGTACAGTACCAGAAAGGAAAGCTAAACGTGGTGGCAGATGCACTTTCGAGACAGCCGATGGACGAGCAACTAACTACGTTGACAGTAGAGCAAGGCAAAGACGAGTGCAAGTGGCTAAACGCGAAGATTACAGAGGTAAGAAAGGCTCCGGAGAAATTCCCAGACTATGTGATCGAGGACGGAAAGCTCTACAGGAGAATAGAGAGTCAAGTTGATGGTGAAGACGCAGTACCGTGGAAGCTATGTGTACCGACCTCACAGCGACGCAGAGTGCTGGCGGAAATTCATGACACACCAAGCGCAGGACATATGGGCATTCGAAAATCTATTTCACGAGCGACGACACGATATTACTGGCCCGGAATGTTCAGAGACGTAAGGAAATACGTACAGCAATGTCATGGATGTCAGGTATACAAACCTAGTCAACAACAGGCCGCGGGTAAGATGTTAACTAAAATTCCAGAAGAACCGTGGGCAACAGTGTGTGCAGACTTTGTTGGTCCAATGCCACGCTCAAAACATGGTAATACAATGGCATTAGTTTTCGTTGACAGATTTTCAAAATTGGTGGAGATAATGGCAATTAGAAAGGCAACAACAGAAAGCGTAGTACGAGGATTTAGAGAGAGAATTTTGGCACGATTTGGCATTCCAAAGGTATTAATCACAGACAACGGAGCGCAGTTCGTGAGCAATCGTTTTAAGAAGTATTTGGAGGAGCTTGGCGTAAAACACCAGCTGACAGCACCATACACACCGCAGGAGAATCCGACAGAAAGAGCGAACCGCAACATCAAGAGGATGATAGCACAGTTTTCAGGGAATGAGCAGATAACATGGGACGAGCTGATACCAGAGATAACACTCGCATTAAACACAAGCGTATGCGAATCGACAGGGTACAGTCCAGCATATGTAGTACAAGGCAGAGAACCAAGGATTCCCAATAGCCTTTACGACGAGCATACATTCGGTACAGGTGAGAGAGTAGCTAATCCAGCCGAGAAATCAATGAAGATGAAGGAGATATTCGAGATGGTACGACAGAAGCAAGAGCGGGCATCAGCGGAGCAAGCAAAGCATTATAATTTAAGAAGAAGGCAATGGCGACCGGCTATAGGCGACCTAGTGCTGGTAAAGGAGCATCAGCTCTCAAAAGCGGTGGATAACTTTGCAGCCAAACTAGCGCCCAGGTACAGTGGACCCCATCGGGTAACGAACTTTGTATCACCAGTGATCGTAGAGCTAGACAAAGTTTTCAGAGGAAGGAGGAGGACAGCCCACTTAAGTGAGCTGAAAGCATACTTCGCAACCGACGCCGCCGACAACAATGAATCCATAAAGCAAAGGAATGAACAGGGTAACAAGAAGAACGCTAGTGAAGATCAAATCCCGTCAACATCGTCCAATCGAACAACAAACAATATCCCCGAGGTACAACAACAGAGAGAGAACAGCGAGGTAGCCATCTGTGGTACGCTCACACGAGTCAGCGAGGAGACCGAGAGACAACACGAAGAGGACCAAAGTCCGAGCCAACAACTGATGGTATATAAAGACGCTCAAGTGCAAAACAATACGGAGAATCAGGCACGAACATTTCCAGAAAATCAGGTACAGGTCGCTCGAGGAACCCAAGTACAGATCGCCAAAGGACCGATACCTGTAGCAAGATTACACCTAGGAAGGCAGTTTGCTATAGCAGCCCTAAATGAACACACACCCAGAGACAACTCCGGAATAACGGACTATTACGTGAGATTCTACTGCAACTCGAATCAAATCGGTAGTAACATACACGCCCAACCGCAACAGTATCAAATCATACACGAAGAAATTTCATTTCAAGAAGTACCCGGACTTCGAATCAACCACTACGACGCATGCAGTATCGCAAGGGAGATAAGGCGCTGGCTGAACGAAGCCCAGACCAACCCACCGACATGCTGGGACAACCAATCCGGCATTGACCCACTACCCCAGGCACTCGTAGAAGAAATATAAAGGCACCTGGACCAACCAGAGCGACGTACCCGACAATCCTTCCGACGCAGTGTGGGCAAGCACTGCTTCTGAGTACGGATCACACGCACCGGCACGGTGACCGTAAGCTTCGCTGCGGTAGGTGAGGGGGGAGTGTGAGGACCCCAAAACCGAGGGTTTTGTACTCTCACAACATATATCTATTTTCTCATTTTTTAAATGTTATACAATGATTGAACTTAACTCCGAATTTAACATTTGTACATTTTTATAACATGAATTATATCTTTATGAATTACACGTCAAAACACATACATGCGGTTGCATATTGAATTATTATTTACTAAATTGAAGGATAAACCAGACTTGCGTACTTTTGCACGCAAGCAAAATATTAACATTTTTCGCCCACATAAGGTTCAAATATAGGTCACCCTAACATACACTAAAACATTTGGAAGGAAAATGGAAACGCACAAAACATAAAATTATGCCGGTCAACCAACCCTTTGCGCATCCAATGCACTCAGCCACAAATACAACATACATAATAAGCGCTGCTACTAATTGGGACTTTTCTCTACATACTTACGTACAAGCATACGACACACCAACGCACGCCCTAAGCAGAAGCCGAAAGCATCAAACGAGGCCAACGCACCATCAAAACCAAGTGACAGCGAACATACGCATAAACACAAATGATCGAATTCGATAGGTAAAGCAAAGACTGGAAAACACGGCAGGCATACAACAAGCGTACGTACGAGATTTGGCACATTGTTCGCTATGTATATTAGGGCTCCCTAAAATTGGTATATGAAATGCCGGGATAGCGGATCGTCATACATGATCGAAAATATGCATATATGTATATATACCGATGTACCACCATATGTATGATAAAGGGAAGAGGGAAAACGCGTGTTAGCATGTAAGCGTATGTATGTACCAATAGAATACAGCGAAAGTAGCGTTAAACTAGAATTCGATTTTTGTATTTCCAACTTTTATAATTGTTGTTGTAAAATTACTGACTGCCTGCGTGCAGTCCTACATAATTTTATAACTGAGGAATTATTACAATGAATTGTTTTTAGGAAATAACTGTCCACCGGCGTACAAAATCGTATATAAGGGCGGCAAATTAGCTTGTAAGATCAGAAGCTAGGAGATAGGCATACGAGTCAGTGGGCTTCTACCACTGACCAACACGACCTGAAGGTTTCTACTTCATTTCGTGAATTATTTTATATTCAGTAGGAGGTTTCTACTCCAACTGACGGAGAGCTAGCAGAGGGGTTCTACCTCAGCTACTCTTATTTAGACAGGGACAAAGAATAGGAGTAGCTCTTAAGGGCATTGAATTTTTTAAATAAACTTTATAACGTTTTTCAGAACTCCTTTGTCTATTTATTTTCATCGGAATAGGTTCTCCCATCAAATATATATAGGAACACTGGACAGACTGGGCATACCTCAGCAGGAATAAGTCCGTCACATATGGCGCCCGAGCAGGCTTATAAATAAAAACACATATGGCACCCAAGCAGACTTAAGGAAGATCAAGGAAATCAACAAGGTTTTACATAAAGGATGTTCAAAGGAAGGTAACAGCGACATACGGAAACCAAGTCAAAACAACGATATACGATGCAACAACCAGGCACATACGCAACCACTATGGATCGGGTAAGAAAATGGGGCTTGAAATACGACGGGGGCAAGGATCCTCTAGGGTTCATAGAACGCGTGGAAGAACTGGCAGAAGGATACGAAATAAACGTCAACTCGATACCAAGAGCATTGCCGGAGCTACTCAAAGACAAAGCGTAGGTTTGGTACCGAAATAACAACCGGAGTTGGAAATAGTGGGACTCATTCAAGAAAGACTTCCTAAAATTTTTCCTCAGCTCCAGATATTTTGAACAGGTGGACGACGAGATACGAGCACGCATGCAAAGACCAGGAGAGAAGTTCAAGGATTATGAGCTAGCACTACAAGGGCTGATGCGACATGCCAACTACACCGAAGACAAAAGGCTAAACCGCATATACAGGAACTCCTGCAGAGAAATCCAGCTGTATGTTAAAAGGGGCGAGATCAGCAGCCTGGAAGAATTGTTAAGTTTGGTAGAAGATTATAAAAATATTACCCCTGACAGAGATCCGATGCGACCAACGGCAAGACCATTTGTACCAAGGCGCCCAGAAGAACGTTACCAATATATACAGGCGGAGGAGCGGGAACAGCAGACAGAGATACAACCATCCCAGAAATCAGACCCGGCACCAAGATACATCGATACAAGCACGGCGTGCAGACGATGTGGAGGAGGCGGCCATGTCGCATACGGTTGCCGTAGCCCTCGCATCGAATTCTGCTGGACATGCGGAAAAGTAGGTATACTCACACGAAACTGTTGTAGACGAAAGCAGGGAAACGGCCAGAGACCTCATTGGCACCGAGGAGTGGGGTCTCCCCAAACGCAACCTCGGGAAAACTAAACACGTTAAGACATACAAAGGGCCGGATCTTGGCGAATATTACGGTGAATGGCGAAGAGGTAGTAGCAGCAATCGATACAGGGGCGACGCGAAGCTTTGTGAGTGGAACAATGGCAAGAAGGCTGAAGACAGGTATATTCAAGGCGATAGAAACACGAGTGATACTGGGAGATGGCAAACCGAAGACGATCATAGAAGCGGTAGATGTTGAAGTGGGAATGAGTAACCAAGTGCTGCAAAATGAAATGCTAATCCTACCAGGACTAGTCGACGAAGTGGTGCTTGGAACGGATTACCTAGCGAAGGTGAACATGGAGATGAGATGCGGAGAACAAACGGTAACCTTGAACACAAACAATCAGGAGGAGGATGCGGTCACTTGTACAACAATGGTCGAAAGTAGAAATGAAAGTAGTCACAAAGATAACAGCCTAAAAGTTGCGAACACAGACGAGTCGGTGAGTAAATTTCTCAACAAAGAATTACAGATGTTCCAGGAAATGTCAGGTGTATCCAACGTGGCCACGCACAAGATAGTGATGAGAGACGACCGCCCCATAAAACAAAGATATTACCCGAAGAATCCCAAGATGCAAGAGATTATTAATAAGGAAATCGATGAGCTTATCGAGAAAGGTTGCATCGAACCTTCTAGAAGCCCGCACAGCGCACTAATAGTTTTGGCAAGGAAGAAAAATGGTAAGTGGAGACTGTGCGTAGATTACCGCCAACTAAACGCAAGGTCAGTACCAGACGCATACCCGTTACCCCATATCCAACACATCCTGGACAGATTGAGAAGTGCTCGGTTTATCAGCAGCCTCGATTTAAAAAATGGGTATTGGCAAATCCCCATGGAAGAAAACAGCAAACAATACACCGCATTCACTGTACCCGGACGTGGGCTATATCAAAGGAAAGTAATGCCGTTCGGTCTACACTCAGCCCCAGCAACTTTTCAGAGGGCACTCGATCACGTTATAGGACCAGAGTTGGAACCCTACGCATTCGCATATCTAGATGACATCATCATTACGAGCAAAACATTGGAAGAACACATAAGACACCTGGCGGAAGTATTTCAACGACTGCGAAGAGCAAACCTTAAGATAAACCCGGAAAAATGTGAGTTTTTTAAGAAAAGTTTAAAGTATCTAGGTCATGTCGTTAGCGAGGAAGGCATTCACACGGACCCGGACAAGATAGCAGCCATCAAAGAGTTGACACCGCCAAACAATTTACGTGAACTACGGAGATTCCTAGGAGTGGTATCGTGGTACAGGAGATTCGTCTCAGACTTTTCACAAGTTTCACACCCGTTGACGTCAATGCTAAAGAAAGGAAGGAAGTGGAAGTGGTCGGAAGAGCAGCAGTCGGCATTCGAAGCATTAAAAGCCGCACTCACCCAAGCACCTGTACTAGCTTGCCCAGATTTTTCGAAGAAGTTTTGCCTACAGACGGATGCAAGCGATTTTGGCTTCGGAGCAGTGCTCACCCAAGGATCAGACAGCGAAGAACGAGTGATTGCTTATGCGAGTCGTCGACTTAACAAGGCAGAAACAAATTATTCCCCGACAGAGAAAGAATGTTTGGCAAAAGTGTGGGCGATAAGGAAGATGAGAACCTACCTAGAGGGATACACGTTCACGGTAATCACAGACCACCTAGCTCTAAAATGGTTAAACGCAATAGACAGTCCGACGGGACGGATTGCTAGATGGGCACTAGAACTACAACAATACTCATTCGACGTACAGTACCAGAAAGGAAAGCTAAACGTGGTGGCAGATGCACTTTCGAGACAGCCGATGGACGAGCAACTAACTACGTTGACAGTAGAGCAAGGCAAAGACGAGTGCAAGTGGCTAAACGCGAAGATTACAGAGGTAAGAAAGGCTACGGAGAAATTCCCAGACTATGTGATCGAGGACGGAAAGCTCTACAGGAGAATAGAGAGTCAAGTTGATGGTGAAGACGCAGTACCGTGGAAGCTATGTGTACCGACCTCACAGCGACGCAGAGTGCTGGCGGAAATTCATGACACACCAAGCGCAGGACATATGGGCATTCGAAAATCTATTTCACGAGCGACGACACGATATTACTGGCCCGGAATGTTCAGAGACGTAAGGAAATACGTACAGCAATGTCATGGATGTCAGGTATACAAACCTAGTCAACAACAGGCCGCGGGTAAGATGTTAACTAAAATTCCAGAAGAACCGTGGGCAACAGTGTGTGCAGACTTTGTTGGTCCAATGCCACGCTCAAAACATGGTAATACAATGGCATTAGTTTTCGTTGACAGATTTTCAAAATTGGTGGAGATAATGGCAATTAGAAAGGCAACAACAGAAAGCGTAGTACGAGGATTTAGAGAGAGAATTTTGGCACGATTTGGCATTCCAAAGGTATTAATCACAGACAACGGAGCGCAGTTCGTGAGCAATCGTTTTAAGAAGTATTTGGAGGAGCTTGGCGTAAAACACCAGCTGACAGCACCATACACACCGCAGGAGAATCCGACAGAAAGAGCGAACCGCAACATCAAGAGGATGATAGCACAGTTTTCAGGGAATGAGCAGATAACATGGGACGAGCTGATACCAGAGATAACACTCGCATTAAACACAAGCGTATGCGAATCGACAGGGTACAGTCCAGCATATGTAGTACAAGGCAGAGAACCAAGGATTCCCAATAGCCTTTACGACGAGCATACATTCGGTACAGGTGAGAGAGTAGCTAATCCAGCCGAGAAATCAATGAAGATGAAGGAGATATTCGAGATGGTACGACGGAAGCAAGAGCGGGCATCAGCGGAGCAAGCAAAGCATTATAATTTAAGAAGAAGGCAATGGCGACCGGCTATAGGCGACCTAGTGCTGGTAAAGGAGCATCAGCTCTCAAAAGCGGTGGATAACTTTGCAGCCAAACTAGCGCCCAGGTACAGTGGACCCCATCGGGTAACGAACTTTGTATCACCAGTGATCGTAGAGCTAGACAAAGTTTTCAGAGGAAGGAGGAGGACAGCCCACTTAAGTGAGCTGAAAGCATACTTCGCAACCGACGCCGCCGACAACAATGAATCCATAAAGCAAAGGAATGAACAGGGTAACAAGAAGAACGCTAGTGAAGATCAAATCCCGTCAACATCGTCCAATCGAACAACAAACAATATCCCCGAGGTACAACAACAGAGAGAGAACAGCGAGGTAGCCATCTGTGGTACGCTCACACGAGTCAGCGAGGAGACCGAGAGACAACACGAAGAGGACCAAAGTCCGAGCCAACAACTGATGGTATATAAAGACGCTCAAGTGCAAAACAATACGGAGAATCAGGCACGAACAGTTCCAGAAAATCAGGTACAGGTCGCTCGAGGAACCCAAGTACAGATCGCCAAAGGACCGATACCTGTAGCAAGATTACACCTAGGAAGGCAGTTTGCTATAGCAGCCCTAAATGAACACACACCCAGAGACAACTCCGGAATAACGGACTATTACGTGAGATTCTACTGCAACTCGAATCAAATCGGTAGTAACATACACGCCCAACCGCAACAGTATCAAATCATACACGAAGAAATTTCATTTCAAGAAGTACCCGGACTTCGAATCAACCACTACGACGCATGCAGTTACGCAAGGGAGATAAGGCGCTGGCTGAACGAAGCCCAGACCAACCCACCGACATGCTGGGACAACCAATCCGGCATTGACCCACTACCCCAGGCACTCGTAGAAGAAATATAAAGGCACCTGGACCAACCAGAGCGACGTACCCGACAATCCTTCCGACGCAGTGTGGGCAAGCACTGCTTCTGAGTACGGATCACACGCACCGGCACGGTGACCGTAAGCTTCGCTGCGGTAGGTGAGGGGGGAGTGTGAGGACCCCAAAACCGAGGGTTTTGTACTCTCACAACATATATCTATTTTCTCATTTTTTAAATGTTATACAATGATTGAACTTAACTCCGAATTTAACATTTGTACATTTTTATAACATGAATTATATCTTTATGAATTACACGTCAAAACACATACATGCGGTTGCATATTGAATTATTATTTACTAAATTGAAGGATAAACCAGACTTGCGTACTTTTGCACGCAAGCAAAATATTAACATTTTTCGCCCACATAAGGTTCAAATATAGGTCACCCTAACATACACTAAAACATTTGGAAGGAAAATGGAAACGCACAAAACATAAAATTATGCCGGTCAACCAACCCTTTGCGCATCCAATGCACTCAGCCACAAATACAACATACATAATAATTTGGATAAACAAAGATCAGCAGTAAAAGTCGCCAAACTAAGCGCTGCTACTAATTGGGACTTTTCTCTACATACTTACGTACAAGCATACGACACACCAACGCACGCTCTAAGCAGAAGCCGAAAGCATCAAACGAGGCCAACGCACCATCAAAACCAAGTGACAGCGAACATACGCATAAACACAAATGATCGAATTCGATAGGTAAAGCAAAGACTGGAAAACACGGCAGGCATACAACAAGCGTACGTACGAGATTTGGCACATTGTTCGCTATGTATATTAGGGCTCCCTAAAATTGGTATATGAAATGCCGGGATAGCGGATCGTCATACATGATCGAAAATATGCATATATGTATATATACCGATGTACCACCATATGTATGATAAAGGGAAGAGGGAAAACGCGTGTTAGCATGTAAGCGTATGTATGTACCAATAGAATACAGCGAAAGTAGCGTTAAACTATAATTCGATTTTTGTATTTCCAACTTTTATAATTGTTGTTGTAAAATTACTGACTGCCTGCGTGCAGTCCTACATAATTTTATAACTGAGGAATTATTACAATGAATTGTTTTTAGGAAATAACTGTCCACCGGCGTACAAAATCGTATATAAGGGCGGCAAATTAGCTTGTAAGATCAGAAGCTAGGAGATAGGCATACGAGTCAGTGGGCTTCTACCACTGACCAACACGGCCTGAAGGTTTCTACTTCATTTCGTGAATTATTTTATATTCAGTAGGAGGTTTCTACTCCAACTGACGGAGAGCTAGCAGAGGGGTTCTACCTCAGCTACTCTTATTTAGACAGGGACAAAGAATAGGAGTAGCTCTTAAGGGCATTGAATTTTTTAAATAAACTTTATAACGTTTTTCAGAACTCCTTTGTCTATTTATTATCATCGGAATAGGTTCTCCCATCAAATATAGGAACCCTGGACGGACTGGGCATACCTCAGCAGGAATAAGTCCGTCACAGGCGCGTATGCGCTGACTCTTTTCTCGATGACAGCAGGTACTTCGTTTTGTCCTCATTCACAATCAAACCCATCTTTACCGCTTCTTTTTCCAGTTTGGAGTAAGCAAAACTAACAGCGCGGGTGTTTAAGCCGATGATATATGTCATCAGCATATGCCAGTAATTGCACGCTTTTATAGAATATTGTTCCAGTGCGGTTAAGTTCTGCAGCTAGTATAATTTTCTCCAGCATCAAATTAAAGAAATCGCACGATAGGGGGTCACCCTGTCTGAAACCTCGTTTAATCTCGAACGGCTCGGAGAGGTCCTTCCCAATTCTGACTGAGCTGATGGTGTTGCTCAACGTCATTTTGCACAGCCGTATAAGTTTTGCGGGGAAACCGAATTCAGGCATAGCGGCATATAGGTAGCTCCTTTTCGTGCTGTCGAAGGCGGCTTTAGAATCGACGAAGAGGTGATGTGTGTCGATCCCCTTTTCACGGGTTTTTCCAAAGATTTGGCACATTGTAAAAATCTGGTCGATGGTAGATTTACCAGGTCTGAAGCCACACTGATAAGCTCCAATCAGCCGGTTCACGGTAGGATTCAATCTTTCGCACAGTACACTTGAAAGGACCTTATATGCGATACTAAGAAGGCTGATTCCACGATAGTTGGTGCATTTTGCAGTATCCCCCTTCTTATGGACTGGGCAAAGAACACTTAGATTCCAACCGTCGGGCATGCACTCGTCCGCCCATATTTTGCTAAGAAGCTGCTGCATGCGCCTTACCAACTCCTCGCCGCCGTACTTGAATAGCTCCGCAGGTAATCTATCAGCGCCCATGGCCTTGTTGTTTTTCAATCTAGTTATTGCTATTCTAACTTCGTCATAATCGGGCGGGGGGACATATATTCCGTCATCATCGATTGCGGGATCGGGTTCTTCTTCTCTGCGCGATGAACTGCTGCCTACATAGAGGAGATGGAGGGCAGAGAAGTGTTCCCTCCATAATACAAGGCCACCGTTTTCGTTCCCACAGGAGTTTGCCCCGGTCCTAAAACCTTCCGTCTGTCGCCGTATTTTTTGGTAAAATTTTCGGGTGTTATTCCTGGTGGCTAGCAGCTCAATCTCCTCGAACTCGCGCCTTTCTGCTTCTGCTTTTTTCTCCTGAAAAGGCGTCTCGCTTCCCTTTTCAACTCACGATAGCGTTCACACACTCCTCTTTTCGCGCTCACTTTTAACGTAGCCCTGTAGGCAGCGTCTTTTCTTTCGGTTGCAACGCGGCATTCTTCATCATACCAGTTGTTTTTTCGTGGCCGCCGGTAACCAATTTTTTCCTCGGCGGCAGTACGAAGTGCTTTGGAGATATGCTCCCACTGCTCCTGTATTCCTTCAGGATGAGTTGTGCTCTCAGAGAGCAGGTGTGAGAGTCGAGTTGCGAAATCATTGGCAGTCTGCTGTGATTGAAGCTTTTTGACGTCTAGCTTTATTTGTTTTTTGTTCCTTGGTTTTAGCCACGCTGAGGCGGGTGCGTATTTTGGCTGCAACGAGATAATGGGCCGAGTCGATGTTAGGTCCTCGGATTGTGCGCACATCTAAAACACTGGAGGCACGCCGTCGGTCTATCACAACGTGATCGATCTGATTGCGAGTATTTCGATCAGGAGACAGCCATGTAGCTTGATGTATCTTTTTATGCATAAACCTCGTGCTGGATATGACCATGTTCCGAGCACCGGCAAAGTCAATCAGCCTCAGTCCGTTAGGAGAAGTTTCATTGTGTGTGCTGAACTTTCCGACTGTAGGGCCAAAAACACCTTCTTTGCCCACTCTGGCGTTAAAGTCACCAAGCACGACTTTTATATTATGACGGGGGCAGCGCTCGTATGTGCGTTCTAATTGTTCATAAAAAGTGTCTTTCACCTCATCGCCTTTCTCCTCTGTCGGCGCATGGGCGAAGATGAATGATATATTAAAAAATTTTGCTTGTATTCGGATAGCGGCGAGACGTTCGTCCACAGGTGTGAACGCCAGAACTTGGCGACAAAGTCTCTCTCCCACCACGAATCCGAAGCCGAAACTGCGCTTATTCGTATGGCCACTCCAATAGAAGTCACAATTTTTGATCTTCTTTCTTCCTTGCTTCGTCCAACGCATTTCTTGGAAGGCGGTGATGTCAGATTTTGCTTTGACGAGAACATCAACCAGCGGGGCATCTGCACCAATCCTATTCAGGGAGCGGACGTTACAGGTGCATGCCCTCAATTAATTTTCCTTCAAGCAGTTGCCATGGTCGTCATCAATAGAGAGTGTATTTATCCGAGGCTTGTTGTTATATTTCATTGGAGTATGATTTTACGTTGCGGGTTCCAAGCCCAGCGCACAACCCGCTCAGCGGGGGTGAAAATATTACTTGCACGTTTATATAGCGAGGCGCTTGCTCCAAGACAGACGCCCGCTTGCAGCCGCACCTAGAGGTGTACAGACGCTGCCGATGAGATCTCCCCCCGGCTAGCCCTTAAACCGATTATGTCAGAGTGGCCCAGCCATGTTGTCGCTTTCTCACATTAGCTCACCGCTAAACGGATGTTTAGCGGCTAACCAGCGGAAACTTGGCCGCAAGCGATCGGAAGTAGTGAGCTGCTTGAACCGCATGCAAAAGAATTGCTCTTAGTTTGCATAAAACACAGAAAGCCGTAAGCTTGGCTTTGAGCACCATGACTGAAATCATGGAAATTCTTTAGGGCAGACTACAATACTGCGCCTTAACATTTCAAATGATTTGAGCTTTCGACATATCTACTCAAGATATTCTACAAAAGTGCTTACATTTCTTGGCCCAGGCATACAAACCGGCGGGCTTATAATTGTATACTTATGTATGTGTGATGATGATGATGATGGTCCCAGCAAAATTTTCAGCAACCACTTCTCCTAGCATAGATTACGTAACGGGTGCCAATGTAATCAAGATTTAGTTTCTGATGACCGTTTACATTACCAGCTAGAACTGCCGCATTGCATTACAGAGGCGCTTCTGAGTAAAGCACAAATGAAGCGAACAAACGAAAAAAATTTCATATGCCTTTTTTTATTTAAAAAAACAGTTAATTTTCTTTATATTCCGATTACCTTATAAATTACTGGTAAGAATTGCTGTATTGCAATACATAAATGCTTCCAAGTAATGCGGAAAAGATGTGAACAAGCAAAAAATATTCTCATTGCATCTTCTGGCTTCGTCATTTTCTACATTTTTTGTATACATAATTCGAACAAAGTTTGCGGTCGTAACTCACGCGTTTGACAATTTTATGAATTTAATTTAATTTAAGGTGATTTTTAAACAAAATGTACAGTAAAAGACATATAAAACGCCTTGTGAAGAAGGAGAAATCTATTTTATGTGAAAAACTTGAAGCTATAAGTGCTACATTTTCCGAAAGTGATTTTTCTATTGTGGATGATGCAAGGCATAATTTGCATCATCGTCAAAAAATCAGTTTAAAGTGTAAACTTGGGCAGTTGTTTTTGGAGTTCAGTCCATCTGTCGAAACATGCACTCAGTTGTTAAAATCTGTTCTTCTGAAAACTGCAGCAGGTCAACCAACATATTCTCAAAGGTTTCCTTTAAAGTCCAAGGAGGAACTCATCCAGTTTGAGAAGGAAATAACTGAAGACAACAGAGCTGCAATGGTAAGAGTTTTAATTTCACACTTTAAAAACAGTTTCTTTGTGTTTCTTTCATATGAGGATTTTAATTTTGTCTTTATATTTACAGATTGTCAGTTTGAAAAAAGCTGATTATACCTGGAGGGTGGAGTAAAAATGTGGAGAGAATAATTGCGACCGAGGTTGTTCTACAATATAATGTGGATGAAAAGAACTCCAAGAAAAGGCTGCGCAATTTCCCGAAACTGCTCGAAATACTTTTTGGTAATATTGACTATTATACGGCACAAAACTAAACAAAGTATTTATTTTTGCTTAACTTTCTTATCACTTTAGATGCGACAATTGTGGATGGAAAAACATTTACAGATTTCTTAAGGACCTACGACATGGACTGCGGTGTGTCAAAAATAAACACTTCAAAAAAATATGTTTAGAAAATAAGGCAAATTAAAAAATGTATGCAAATATTTACTTAAATACATATGTGTTCGCTTTAGTTTTAATAACTTTATGTAATTACGTTATGTTAATAATAATGAGCTTAAAGGCCGTGGTTAAATAAAACACAATGTTTAAAATTTCATTGGTTTTTTAATTTGTCAATATTTCGGCTTCAGTCTGAAGCCATCTTCAGGACTGTAAGTAAACACAAATGTATAAAAAGGGGGCATTCATTTCAGATTCATGGTCATTAAAATTTTACGTTATGCAACTAGGTATATATATATAAACGAGACACAACTTACACTTGTGGTTATTCTATATCGACTGATCATATGTTCGGAAAACAAAAGTAAAATAAACATCAAAAATGTATACAATTTTAAAGTACAGTAAGTGTAAACTAAAATATGCACAAACAAATATATAGGGATACAAACAATAAAACAACGTCGTCATCCAACATTATGATTTGTTGATCCCAAGTATGCTGCTGGCGGAATAATTTCTGTACGCTGCTTTCTTTCATGTGCGCCGTGAGACTTGCATTTTGTGTTTTTGCTTAAGCAATAAATTGCGATATGCATATGCGCATTGGTCTGTGTCACTTTTAAAATTAATTCTCTTATCATTAGGCGTGTTCATAATGTGGAGCATTTCCATGGTGAAGCGCTTATTATATTGTTTCTCTATGTCCAATATAGTAACATTCTGGAAATCGGGATAGTGGCCCGTATCCTTACAGTGGGCCGTTAAGGCCGTTTTATTTTCCGAAGCGTTGTTCCTAAGTTTAATATTGGACTTATGGCCGGAAATCCTTGTCTTTAATTTTAATTTTGTTGTCCCCACATATACCTTCTCGCATAAGTGAGACCCGTCCACCGTTGCATGGGATTCTGTATATTAGGTTGGATTTCTCATCCTTTGGAATTCTGTCCTTTGTATTACTGTAAATTTGTTTCTATGTATTGTTGTATGTGAACACAATACGATTTCCACACGAGACAAATTCACACGCAAAATACTGGAAGAGACAAAACGGTTCCTCAAACACAACAAACAATTACTTGTACTCAATGCCGACAAGGGCAACGCTACAGTGGTGATAGACAAAAACGAATACGATTCAAAGATTCAGACACTGGTGAACGACATCTCTACCTACAGAGTTTTAAAACGCGATCCGACGAACAAGCTACAAGACAAAAACATTGAGATTGTTCAAAGGATGTTCAACAGCGGTGCCATAGATATCTAAGAAAAGAACAAGCTACTGTGTAAAAATGCTATTACTCCCAGAATCTATGGATTATCAAAAATTCATAAAGAAGGTATACCACTCCGACCTATTTGTTCATCTATCAACTCCCCGTCATACAACCTCTGTAAATATGTCGTGAGAATACTCAAAAATATCACTTGTTCTTCTAAATATAATGTCGATGACTCAACAGAATTTAAAAGTAAGGTCAATGGCACATATATTTATGATGATGAAAGCCTTGTTTCCTTGGACGTAGTCTCCTTGTTCCCAAGCATTTCGGTAGATTTAGCCATTGAAATCATATCCGCAAAGTGGGAAAACATAAAAGAATATACATCCTTAACAAGGGAACTATTTATCACAATGGTGAAATTTTGCATAAAAGAGAATCGATATTTTAAATACAATGAAAAAATATACGAACAACGTACAGGAATGCCCATGGGCTCACCAGCCTCCCCAGTCATAGCTGATATTGTCATGGAGGAGCTGCTAACAAGATTCGAAAATGAAACTACTAGCAAACCACGCCTACTTACAAAGTATGTAGATGACTTATTTGCCATTGTAAAAACTGAAAAAATTGGAAACATTCTCACTGAACTCAACAGCTACAGCAGAAGCATTAAATTTACAATAGAGGTTGATAAAGATGGTCAACTACCGTACTTGGGCACGTTAATCAATAGGAGAAACAACAAATTATATATTGACTGGTACAGAAAACCCACAGCTTCGGGAAGACTAATTAACTATTATTCAAAACACGAAAAAAGTACAATAATAAATACCGCCAAAAGCTTCATAAGATGGGTACTTACTATAAGCGACAGAATGTACCACAAGAAGAATATCACGATCATCAAAAAAACTCTAGGGGATAATGAGTTTCCAAGTAGCTTGGTCAATAAACTGGTCCGAAATTTCTATATCAGAGCACGTAATGAACGTAAACCCGAAGAATCAAATAACAAAATATACAAAGCGATAACCTATGTCCCAAGAATAGCAGAGAGAATCAAGAGATCGGATTTATATGACAAATAAAATGTCAAAAAAAGCGTTCACATACAACAATACATTGAAACAAATTTACAGTAATACAAAGGACAGAATTCCAAAGGATGAGAAATCCAACCTAATATACAGAATCCCATGCAACGGTGACGGGTCTCACTTATGCGAGAAGGTATATGTGGGGACAACAAAATTAAAATTAAAGACAAGGATTTCCGGCCATAAATCCAATATTAAACTTAGGAACAACGCTTCGGAAAATAAAATGGCCTTAACGGCCCACTGTAAGGATACGGGCCACTATCCCGATTTCCAGAATGTTACTATATTGGACATAGAGAAACAATATAATAAGCGCTTCACCATGGAAATGCTCCACATTATGAACACGTCTAATGATAAGAGAATTAATTTTAAAAGTGACACAGACCAATGCGCATATGCATATCGCAATTTTTTGCTTAAGCAACAACACAAAATGCAAGTCTCACGGCGCACATGAAAGAAAGCAGCGTACAGAAATTATTCCGCTAGCAGCATACTTGGGATCAACAAATCATAATGTTGGATGACGACATATTCGTTGTTCTATTGTTTGTATCCCTATATATTTGTTTGTGCATATTTTAGTTTACACTTACTGTACTTTAAAATTGTATACATTTTTGATGTTTATTTTACTTTTGTTTTCCGAACATATGATCAGTCGATAAAGAATAACCACAAGTGTAAGTTGTGTCTCGTTTATATGTATACCTAGTTGCATAACGTAAATTTTAATGACCATGTATCTGAAATGAATGCCCCCTTTTTATACATTTGTGTTTACTTACAGTCCTGAAGATGGCTTCAGACTGAAGCCGAAATATTGACAAATTAAAAAAACCAATGAAATTTTAAACATTGTGTTTTATTTAACCGCGGTCTTTAAGCTCATTATTATTAACATAACGTAAACGCATAAGGCTATAAAAATTACCAAAAATGTTTATGTAATTACTTTTTATATATTTTATTTTAAACTAATACAAAACAAATGAAATTAAACAAATAAAAATGGGTTACGTAATGTTATTTAGCAACGCATTACAAACCCGCTTTCAAGTAATGCATTTAATCAGCTTTTTAAATCTTAATTTGGAATATGTTAAGGAAGTGCTTTTAGATACAAAAAAGGAATGGGTTGCATAGGGGGGTCTGTCGACGCATTACAAAAGCGCTTTAAAGTAATGCAATTAATCAGCGCTTCATTTGGAATACGTTCAGGAAGCGCTTTTAGCTACAAAGTAGGAAGGCATTATAACATAGCATCTAAACTCGCATTACAAAAAGCCTTCTTAGTAATACAAAGGCAAGCGCTTTCGCCTAATGACATACCTGTGTTAATATAATCGGTGGTTTCATGAGGTTGGTAATGTGTTCCACAACATTCTTTGGATTACAAATCCGATTCTAGGTAAGCAAAAATTTTGCTGGGGTGGTGACGATGATGTAGTTTTAGTTGCCGTTGTCGATGTCGTTGTGTCAGTGTCAATAAAGGGGTATTTTCCGTTACCTTTTATTCAACGATTTTTTTTTACTTTTGTTGTGCTGTCTCTTCTTGTTCTTCGTAGACTTTTACCAAAATACACGTTGTGATTCTTGTTTTGCTTTTGCTCCCCAATATTTCAGTAAATTTGTTTTCCCTTCTTATTGTGCCACTTATATTCCTCCACATTTACCCTGTTTTGTATTTGTGTGCGTGTGCATCCGTTTGATGCTCTTTACAAAATTATTGGAATTTAAAAATTAATTTCTATTTTTTTTTATGCTATTAAACCCCTTTTTGTTTTCATTTTTATATAATCTGCCTAAGCATTTTAGTTCTTTCCTTAGATCTATTCTATTTTTCATCGTAGTTAGTTCCAATTAATTATTCTTATTTCCATTTTTTTTATTTAAAAAAATATCTTTTTCAAAAAAATATGTTTTTTTTCTAACCAAAATGATTGAAAAAAAATTTATTAGCAGCAATTATTTCCTTGAAAAAAAAAAACATCACAAATTAAAAAAAAATGTTTTCCTAAGCAGGTTGGGCAGCCGTGAGGCTGCCGGAATTGTTCTGTTTTTTAATTATGAAGTTAATTAATTTTTGGCGAGTCTGGATTTATTCCACTTGATTATGCTGCACGCTGCCATTCGCAGATGTTGCTGGTTTGTATTACACTTGGTTATGATTGCCGGTATTCCCGCAGTTATGATATATGTTCGCTCGAGAACACGTCAATAATTCCTTTGTTTTGTCCGTATTAACATTTTTGCTTTTGATGGTGGTTTTTCTGCGATTATTATTATGCTCGGTAGTATATTTTCCGAAACACTTAAGTTGGTTTGTCCACACTTCTCGATATTGTGGAAGTAAGTTTTGGATTGCGTAAATTTTCCAATTTGTTGAAATTTCTACATTCCTCAGAGGTTCAGCATATTGCTGCCTCTTACTAGGTTCGCAACGAATAAAAAATATTAGTCTTGCTTATTATTTTAGCAGACTGCTCATTATATAGCAGTCTGCTTGTTATCAAGCAGATCTGGCAGGATCCTTTCAAGAGTTTAGCAGTCGGCTTCAAAATAGCACTCTGCTGACAATACTTGAATTGGCAGGTTCGCCATATAGTAAGTCCTATCCTGCTTGATATAAAATAATGACGGCTAAACCATTCCTGCTAAATATGTTTAGCAGACTGCTTTTTAAATAGCAGTCTGCTTTTTATTAAGCAGAGCTGTGCAGGATCGCCATATAGTAAATAAAAAGTAATACTGGTTTCCGGGTTGTTGACCAAACAATCATTGTCTTCATTTGCGAAGTTAGCTTAGTATTTATATAAAATTATTCTAATTAATTCTTTTGAGCTACCTACATACATATTTACATTATTACATACTTACATACTAAGTGTAAAAAATATGAACTGCGTAGATACATATATTCAGCTCGATGGGAAGCGCAAGCATGACTGAATGAATTAATGCTACAAGAGAGCTAGCGCCCATGAGAGCACGGAACAACGATAAACGCAAACGCAAACCTAGGAATTATTTCCAAACAACCAACAAAGATGAGAATCTATAAAAATCTATAAAAATTAATATACCGAAATATAGCTCACATACGAGAGGAACGAGGGCGCCTTCGACCTCCGAAGTGGGGGGGGGGGGGGGGGGGGGCTGCTAGGACCATATATTGACGATAAGTTTGGCCCACACAACATTTTCATGGCAACATAAGTCTGAGCGAAGCCAGAAACATACAAAATTATTACCGCAACATCAGGCTGAACGAAGCAAGCAACACGCTCACACAATACACATATCATGCTGACATCAAGTCAAACACACAAATATACAAAGCAATAGACTCGGCCATACCAACTGCAACCGCAACATTAAACAGCAAGATACCCAAGTCATACGACAACATCAACGACAGCTTCTACCGACACACGACCGACCATAACATCATGATCCCAACATGTCATCAAACACAACAAAAATCATCAACGCATCGTCTATAATAGCAACAAGAACACCGTCAGTCAGAACGGAGCCGTGGTAGTGAACAGTTCTAAGCTGAAGAGTGATAGCTCATAGATGGGGTTTGACCAGTGCGAGATATCATTACTCAGGTTAGACGCAAACTGAGCCAAACCAAGCTTTAGGTTACCCACCGCCGTTCCGCCACCACCAACGCAGTCAGCCACGGCAGCAACAGAGCCATCGACGCCGACGAAGTCAACCGCACCAGCAACCACGTCAGCAAAAGGATCTACGGACGGACGGTCATAGCTCGCAGATTGGGTTTGACCAGTGCGAGACATCACCACCCGACGTAGACGCAGACTGAGCCGTACGTGAGTGTTGTGGTTTTTCCCCGCTCATTAAACGCTTTAGGCTGCGCTCCGCCGACTCATCACAGTCGACCGCGAGGCGACCCGCATCGTCGTTCTGCAAAAGGTATAGCCCGGCATTGTGATCATTAATGGATCTACGGACGGACGGTGAAAGCTCGTAGATAGGGTTTTACCAGTGCGAGGCATCACCACCCGACGTAGACGCAGACTGAGCCGTACGTGAGTGCTGTGGTTTTCCCCGCTCATTAAACGCTTAAGGCTGCGCTCCGCTGACTCATCACAGCCGACCGTGAAGCGACCCATAATCGCTACCGAGCCATCGTCGATCTGCAAAGCATCAACGTCCACAAAACGTCGTCAACGAGCGTCCTCAATAACCGCATATCCTTTTAATTAAGCGTCCTCAGTGACTAAATACTAACCGTGATGCCAGCGTCATCAGCGAGCGTCCCCAATGGACGCATACTCATCATAACCAAGCGTCCTCAGTGACCGCATACACATCATAACCAAGCTTCCTCTGTGACTAAATACTAACCGCGACGTCAGCGTTAAAGCGTCATCAACAGCGTCCCCAGTGGCTGCATACTCAACATAACCGAGTGTCCTCAGTGATCGCATATCCTTTTGATCAAGCGTCCTCAGTGACTAAATACTAACCGCGACGCCAGCGTCAAAGCGTCATCAACGAGCGTCCCCAGCAGCCGCATACCCGTCATAATCAAGCGTCATCAGTGACCAAATGCAAATCACGACAGATGGCGCCACGACAGCGCCAACGACAATAGAGCGCTCATCAGCGACAACATATTAATCACGACCGCCAGCGCAGTAATAGCGTTAGCGACAGCAGAGCGCCCTCAGCGACCGAATACCTAGCACGACAGCCAACGCAGCGACGAACGCCAGCGTAGGCACGCCATCAAGGCATCCCATAAGCATGCGCTAACGGGACCGGGTGGACCGTTAGACACACGAATAGCCTAGTAATATTAACGCAAGCAAGCACGCCAGTAGACACGTTAACGGGACCGGGTTACCAAGCAGTTCACGCCAACGCCCAACACTAATAAAGCGAGTTAATGAATTGATATGAAGTTTTTAGACTTAATTTTGTTGTAAATCGTTAAGTAAGTTAAATAAAGTGAATTATGCGACTTGGAAAAAGGCCCCAACGTATAAATTTATTGTACAGAACCCTGGACACGGCGAGTATACCCCAGAAATTATTTAAGAAGCATCGGGGCACAGGCATGAACATGCAGCCGTAATTGTACCGAAAATCCAGAACCGCAATAAAATCCTCAAATTTCTTGCTGGCAGAACTTAAGGGTAAAGATAAAGAAACGCTCATTACCACTTACAAAGCAATTAGCCAGCCGATTGCATGCCACGCGTCTCCGATATGGTCGCCTAGCCTAAAGACTACTCACTGGAAGAATCTACAGGCCTGGCAAAATACTGCCCTGAGAACCGCCAAGGGTTGTCTTCTTATGTCCCCAGAACACCATCAACATAATGACGCGAGAATACTCCCCATTAAGGAGAGAAATGAAATTCTAACCAAACAGTTCCTGTTTAATACCCAGAAACTTGGGCATCCCAACAGACATCTGATTGAAGAGCCAACACCGCCCAGGGGCTTAAGGAGTCATCTCCGTAAGCATTATGTGGGCACAATAGACCAATAGGTCTCAGTGCTTAACCTCACTATATCTATATATCTATCTATCTATCTATCTAAGCGTTATGAGGAAATATGACACCTGAGAACACAGCCGTATGTAGCTAAAAACTACAAGCAGGTCCTCAGTGAACTCCACAAACAGGCGTCGGACCTCTGTGCCGGGAATTGCCCAGTGAATCACGTACTCAAAGAACAATACCCTAAACTTGCAGAAGAGGAACGCACACTCCCTAGGGAAACGCGAGTCTCAACTTCGATCTGGATACTGTAACAGGTTAAACTCTTACCTATCCAGAATCAACCCCGACATACAAAACATATGTCCTGTTTGTAACGTGTCCCCACATGACACCAACCATCTCTTCAACTGTATTGTGGAACCAACGCCTCTAACACTCCTCTCACTATGGTCCACCCCTCTTAAAACCGCAAGTTTCCTGCGACTCCCGTTAGAGGATATTCATGACAATTTGTGATCAGTCACACCTATTGGATGTGGACAACAACAACAACAAACAAAAGACATGAGTGCATGTGAGGAGGTTTTGAGTACCAACAACAATCTTTGGATTTTGGATAGCGGTGCATCCTATCACTTGTGCCGAAATATCGAATATTATTAGCTAGTGGTGAGAGAGTAATAGCGCAAGGCGTAGGCGATGTGTTTGTAAAATCGGCACATTTTGATATTACTCTTCGCATTCTTTTTGTTCCAGACTTGCATTCTAATATTTTATCGCTTAGCAAAAAAATAATTAGTAATGAGTATAGCGTTCAATTCGGTAAAAGCTTGGCAGTTGTGGTCGATAATTGTGGAAAAGATTGCTTAAAATATGGTGGCTGGTATATTTAGTGTAACCTCGGAAACGAGACGAGAGCGTGATTTATCCGCATTAGAAGGTGATAAAAGCAAAATTTGGTATTGCCGATTCGGGCATTTAAATTACAAAGATTTGTTCGCTCTATCAAAACGAAATATGGTGCGTGGTATGGATGTTTGTGTAGCAGACGGATTGTCGCGAATCACCTGTGCATAGTGCAAGATAAAAGTTGCATCATTTAAAAGTAATAATATAATTTACACTAAAAAATGTTCAGAGCTTGTCTACTCGGATATTTGTGGTCCTATGCGCGTGACCAGCTTTACCCGGCGTACGTTGTAACGCCCGAGATCGAATGAATGTTGCGTTATTTTTATACTCAGCTGAGCAGAGCTCACAGAGAATATTAACTTTGTTCGCATAACGGCAATCCGTAACGGCATAAACTAATCGAGATAGATATAGACTTCTACAAAATGATCTGCGTGAAAAAAGAAATTCTTTTAGCCATGTCCGTCCGTCTATCCGTCCGTATGTAAACACGATAACTTGAGTAAATTTTGAGGAATCTTGATGAAATTTGGTATGTAGGTTCCTGGGCGCAATGAACGGAATCGGATTACAACCACGCCCACTCTTTAGATATCGCAAATTTCGAAAAACCGAAAAAGTGCGATAATTCATTACCAAAGAGGGATAAAGCGATGAAACTTGGTAGGTGCGTTGAACTTATGACGCAAAATAGAAAATTTGAAAAACTTTGGACAATGGGCGTGGCACCGCCCACTTTTAAAAGAAGGTAATTTAAAAGTTTTGCAAGCTGTAATTTGACAGTCGTTGAAGATATCATGATGAAATTTGGTAGGCACGTTACTCCTATTACTATATGTGTGCTAAATAAAAATTAGCGAAATCGGATGACGAAGACGCCCACTGTTAAAACAAATTTTTTAAAGTCAAATTTTAACAAAAAATTTTATATCTTTACAGGTTAAAAGTAAATTATGTCAACATTCGACACCAGTAATGATATGGTGCAACAAAATACAAAGATAAAAGAAAATTTCAAAATGGGCGTAACTCCGCCCTTTTTCATTTAATTCGTCTAGAATACTTTTAATGCCATAAGTCGAACAAAAATTTACCAATCCTTGTTATGTGTGGTAGGGACATAGATAATATGACGATAACTGTTTTCTGTAAAAATGGCCGAAATCGGTTGAAGCCACGCCCAGTTTTTATACACGATAACTTGCGCAAAAAACGATATATCTTAACTAAACTTAGTTCACGTACTTATCTGAAGTCACTTTATCTTTGTATAAAATATGGCCGAAATCCGACTATGACCACGCCCACTTTTCCGATATCGAAACTTACGAAAAATGAAAAAATTGCCATAATTTTGTACCAAATATGAAAAAAGAGATGAAACATGGTAATTGGATTGGTTTATTGACGCAAAATATAACTTTAGAAAAAACTTTGTAAAATGGGTGTGACACCTACCATATTAAGTAGCAGAAAATAAAAAAGTTCTGCAGGGCGAATTCAAAAGCCCTTGAAATCTTCTCAGGAATACTGTTCGTGGTATGACATATATAAATAAATTAGCGGAACCCGACAGAAGATGTTCTGGGTCACCCTGGTCCACATTTTGGTCGATATCTCGAAAACGCCTTCACATATACAACTAAGGGCTACTCCCTTTTAAAACCCTCATTAATACTTTTAATTTGATACCCATATCGTACAAACACATTCTAGAGTCACCCCTGGTCCAACCTTATTGCTATATCTCGAAAAGGCGTCCACCTATAGAACTAAGGCCCACTACGTTTTGAATAATCATTAACACCTTTCATTTAATACACATGTCATACAAACACATTCCAGGTTTACTCTAGGTTCATTTTGCTAAATATTGATTTTCCCTTATTTTGTCTTCAAAGCTCTCAGCTGAGTATGTAATGTTCGGTTACATCCGATTGTCCTTTGTTGATTGTAATTGCAAAAGCAAGGCGTACAGGCAACTGTAAGAGTTTAAAGTTGAATGGCAAATATGTAGGAATCATTGGGATCCGTGGTATGAGCACATCTTCACCTTTGCTTTTACCGCTGATTATTGTTGCTTCGATTACATTCGGCATTAATTTCTTAACGCAAAGTCTGGTCCCATTGCAAATTTTGGTCGGTCTAAATTCCGAAGAAGCATGATTGGTGAGGCAGTTTTCAAATTTAATATATACGCAGGAATTGCAGGTGGTTCTAACGAGCTTAGAAATTCAATTGGATAATTCACTATTTGATCTTCATCTGTAACTGTGTCGATCGATTTATATTTCGTCACTTCACCACTTCATTATGATCCCCAAATAATACAGAAAAAGTCATGAAATAACCCCTAAAGGGTCCCCAAATGATCCCTAAATAGTCCCGAAATTACCCCGATGGGTTCCCGTACAGATCCCGAAAACTATCCGGAAATGATGCCGAAAAGGTCCTCAATTGTAACCCCTAATAGTCCCGAAATGACCCTGACGGGACCCCGAAAACCATCTAGAATTGAAGCCGAAAA